>NC_056733.1:1300000706-1300357199 GCF_019279795.1 Protopterus annectens
CTCATGCTACCTGAACAACTGAGCAAGTCATTTAACTAGGCAATGCAAACTTGGAAAAGAGGCTAATGGGCTTACTCAGCTAAGAAATGAGTAAAAAATCCATTAAGGAAAATGCACATCTTCTGGAAATGGACATCAGTGTATGATTAGAGAATGCTGTTTTAGTGCACTTTTGCTAAGAATTTACAAGTTAGTTGATTTTTTTTCATTTAGAATGCTTAAACCTAAGCAGGTACAACATTAATACAGCAAAGCAGTAGATTACCTGAATTAGTTAGAATCTGTTTAAAATGTAGTACAAGTCTAATATTTAAAATGTAAAGTTATGGATAATTAAACATTTAAAACTGAAAAGTACTTAAAATGCACTTGCCTGGCTCACAATATTCCTTTCTAAACAGACAGAACCTTATGGACCTCCAAAAGGAAGACTGTTTCTCACACGCCTGAATCAGAGATGATAGTTGGTTCCAGATGGCCGATGCAAGACAGGAAGATGGAAGTCTTTTCAGATATTTCAGGCAGAGTACCTTTAACAGCCAGCTGCCCCACACCTGAATACCTGGTCTACCTTGTAGGGACATTGGGCCTCAGCAGCTGTTTCAGACAGGCAGGACTCAGACTGTGTAGGAACGGAATGTGAGGGTTAAGTTCTTAAATACACTTCCGGCTGCAACTGGCATCCAGCACAAATCCTACAGCACAAGTATAACACAGTAAACTCTCGGTTTACCGGCACCTTTGGGGTTGGTAGATGCCGGATAACTGTAGTTTCAGGTTGCTTGAGAGTTACTATTGAAAACAGGCCTGACTAATACTGTACCCTATACTATTTGTTTAGTTTGACTTGTTCTTAGGTTGGGGAGAGGGAATTTATTCATATCATCCTTTTTAAAACTCTAAAACTCTAAAAACTTAAGGTATTTTTCTGCGGGGGGAGGAAACAAAAAGTACAACACATGAAAATTGTACTGTATTTCTTCGATTTTATTTCTGGATGCTTGAGAGTTCTGGTTGCTTGAGTTCCAGTTAACTGAGAGTTTACTGTATGACATGTTCTAAATGTATCAGTCAACAGCCTGGAAGGAGAATGTTATATCCATTGTGCAGTCTGGACAGATCACCATCCAAAAGTCCTAGGTAAAGAGGATTGCAGTTATTCATACTTGACAACACCGGTTCATTTGCTTTCATTCACAGATACTAAAACAGAATGTAGCACTTGATCCCGGCAATATACTTCAGATGCAAGCATGAAGTTTTAACAGTAGATGACATCTGGACCCTAAATGTTAGCTTGTCATCAAGATTTATGCTTAGATATGAACAGGAGAAACAAATTTCAACAGATTCCCATCATAGATAATTACTGGTGAAGCAGTGGACAGTTTGACTGGCAGATGATAGCATAAACCAGCACAGCTGGATTTAATTTCAGTTGCCAGCACATCATATAATCCAGGATGGCATCCAGACAGTCTTTCAAAAATGAAAGCTTGAGATGGAGGTTAGAAAGGAGAGGAAGCATCTTCATTAAAAAGAAAAATTGGCTAAATTTTACAGTAAGATGTATGTCTTCATTGATGAGATTAAATTTACTTCTGCTTAGAAACTGCTAACCTTGTCATTTTTTTAAATATTTCTTTCTCCCCATCCACAGCTGACCATCAACTACTTCTCGTGCCTCCTCTCAACCTCTGGTCCCCGAAGTCATCTGTTTCCCCTGACCTGGCTAATAGCTGATACAGGAGTTAGACAGAAGCTTCCCAGTGCAGTGCTATATCACTGCTGCAGAGAGTGAAGGAGATTTTTTTTTTTTTTTTGCTTTTGCCTTGCCCACAGACTACTTTACATACAAATGATGTGCAGTTATGCAGCTTCAGATTCTTGTGCCTAATTTTACAGTGAATGCTAAACCCTGTCTGTGTCTTTACTGACGGAAAGTGTGGCAGCATCAGCATGAAAAACCTCTCCTCTTTAGGACAGACTAGCCTATACAATGCTACTCTTCCTTCACCCACCCACAGCCAAATCATCAGGAGCCAGGGCCACTAAATTAACCAACTTCTCTTCAGCTTCAGCTAGACATACATTAAATGATTACAGCAGCTGCCAGAAAATTGGAGAACTGCCACCTAAGAGCAAGTAGTGGTTTGGGGCACTTAATTTTGCCAGCAGGTGGGATGGGCATGCCTGTGCTGGAGTAAGGATGCACATAACCACAACCCCTCTGAGGAGGAAGTGGGTGTTGAACTGGATATCCTACGGATGGTCTTTCAGCTCACCAAACAAATGCCTTGTGGCAGTTATCAGTAACAAGTGAATGGAAATGTGTACTCACACGGGGAGAGCACTGTGTGTCCCCATGACTTACATGGGGTAGGGACTTGCATAAAAATGCTCTCATTGCCAGGATGCCAGTGAGAGCACAACCTGCCTGAAGTCAGCTTGAATGATAGCCCTATGAACTGCTCTCTCCCTAGCTGATCTGAGGACTTCCCAACACTAGGAAATGAATGACACTGAGGGTAATGGGATTGGTTGATGGTCAGAAGGGGCAGCTAAGGGAAAAGAAAAAAGAGAAAAGTGGAATACTTTGAAGAAAGAATTCCTGCCTTGCAAATCAATGCAGTTCATGTTCATGAATATCACTGCATGTATAATATTCCCTTGTTTACTTCATGTGGTACAGCATTTCCTTTTAAATATTAATAAGCAGAAAAAACAAACTGCTAAGAGTATGCCGAGCATGTGTCTGTTATCTGTAATTTTTTTTGGTCATCTTGTCTGTTCGTCAGCTTTTGGAAACACCAAGATTAGCATGTGTTGAATGTCTGTGGTGCAATCATTTCCTGCTCAGTCACAGACAGCTTTATGTTCTGAATGCAGAAGAAAGCACAAAATGTTTACAGGATGCTGTGCCATTAACCTGTTTAAGAGAATGGCTTAATGTTATGCCATTCATATGCATACACTTTGTCCTGGATAGCCTAACAGATCTACATAGCACAAGCTCAAATATAATAAGCTTCTGCTATCCTTATATTAACTTTTGTACCAAGCATGAGTGCATGGTAATTGCCAATGTTCAGGATTCAAGATAGTTGGTGTTTTTTTTTTTGTGTCCAGCTTAACCACCATTACTTCCTCTTGTATAGCTCTGTTTTGTATCATTGAGACTGCCCAGTTTTATTAAACCTTCAATATAAAATTATAAAGATCATTACAATCACATCCCACTATCACAACACAGTGCTACTGCATTACATTTCAGAACTAGCAAAGATTCTTTTTGTATGCATTTACTTGCAAAAAAAAGTTCTGTAGATAAAAACATGACATCATTTAGATGCAATTTGCAGATTATGGGCAACATCTTTGAAGTCTTAATAGAACAAGAACGGTCATACACTAGTGCAGTTTCATTTTTAATTGCTTTGACAAATATCCTGGGCTGTTTTAATTGTAGACTCTTTCACTTTTGCAGGACATGCTGTAGGCAGCTAAGCTGCCGGAGGACTAACAGATGAAATGATTTTTGAAAATCTTGTAAATTAAGCATTTCCTATCATTTTTTTTTTTTTGTAATTGCGTGGGGGTAGTGCTCTGTGTGTTTTCCTGGTTTGCTGTTTAAAACACTAACTGAGGACATATGTTAGTGATGACTTTGCATTTGTTAGCCCCTTGTCCCATCCTGCCCGGTATACTCTCCTTCCTGCACATATGTCAATTTAATTTCCTGTCAGTTAAATGTGAGTTGCTGAATTTATTTAATCAAGTCTGCCACTTGAACTACCCAGACAGTATATCTGCCATGAAAAATACTTTACCTGTAACCGAGAGACACTTTTAATTGTTTTCATTATTCACTTTCATATTATACAACTGCACAAGTTATTTAAATAGACTAGACAGGAAATATGACGAAACACCTAAAGTGAAACTGACAAAGGAGCAATTCAACAGTTCAGCTTTGAGGCATAAAGGGATGAAGTCCTGACTATGAAACAAATTACCTGAGTTCAGTTAGTGGACTGAGTGATGGAAAAGCTAGATGAGGAGAGTAGGAGGGACAGGAAAATGCTGCCTCTCTTACTCCTGAGAGGAGTTGACCTGGTAGTCCAGATACTGTTTCTCTGCATGCAAGTGGAGGCTTGCAGTTGAAACTGCCATAACTGGAAATGTGAGCCTGGCTTACCAAGGCAATGATGGCAACCATCATTAGCATGTGGACTGGAACACTCACATGTAGGGAGGACACAGTAGGCCTTGTGAGGGGGTTGGCACCAATGTCAGCCAACAAGGAGCATGGGGTTATGACCTTAATAAAAAAAAAACTTAATATCTGATAGAATGATGGCTTTACCAATCAACTCTCATCCTACAGATAATGAATAAGGTGACTTGACCACCTAATGCTGATGGAAGGCAGGCATGATTTTAAATAAAAATGCAGTTCAGCAAATCCTGCTCCCCAGAGCCTTCAATTATACAAGCATCCTATTAAGTAGATATAACCTAACCTAGATGTTAAATTCTCAGTGTCAACTTATATTTAGTTGTGGAGGTGAGGGAATCCCCATCCCACTTCATTAATCAGTCTGATTTGGAGAATTATTTCAATGCCATTTAGTTAGTGAGTGACTATCATACTAAAGAACAGGAGGACTTAAAGTAAGGCTCAAGGTAAATTTAAGATTTATTTAGACAACAAGCACAATAAAATGACTTGGTGCACAGTTCTGAGTACTTTCCTACTATACATGTTGCAGCTGCAAAAGTGCACAATATATACACCTTTGACTAATGGTATACATACATCTGTAAAGACTGAACAGAAAAGACCTGATGTATCACAGTGGTGATCAAAGGAAGCAAAATACTTACTTCATATGTGAAAACTAATAAGCAACAGAATTTGTTTTCATGACTACTGGTGAAACCCAGCGTTCACTATTTGCAAAACTGAATTTATTATTTTTCACAGACAGTGAATTAGTGAACCTGAAAGTAAACATTTGACTATACTGTAGTCCAGCTGTTGACTTCTTTATTTGCAAGTAAGTAACCATAATGACACATTAAGTAGCATGCTTTCTTCCAACAACCATGCAGCTTTGTGTAGCATGATCCATGTAATCCTGCTTAAGCATTATTATTACATTCAGCACTGTGGCATTCTGTCAAAAAGACAAGCTTGAAAACATCAAGTTACAAGGCACAGCCTAAAAATATCATAAAGAATACTGCAAAAGTACTTATCAGTTTTGCACTGCAGAAACTAGATGGTTTGATGACTTATAAGTGCAGTTACCTATAATCGCAAAAGGCAGGTGACCTCCACAAATACTGTACACTTACTTTAAGCTAAACATTTAAAGAAAACAGCCTTTAAGACAAAAGCAAGATACTGTCTGACTTAAATGCAAGAGAAACTCAGCTGACTTGTTTCATATTCATTTTATATGAGGTTAGCCAAAATAACCAATACAATAATATACGTGACAAAGTACACTAAAAATTTTCCCCATAATTCATATGAGTAGCAAGTTGAAGAAAACAAGAAGAAAAAAATAAGAATTATGCACTTACATCTTAAAACTTAATGATCCACAAAGCTTTCCTCAAACAGATGTATGTAATAAAATATTTTAAGTATTGCTTTAATGTTTTTTTTAAGCTAACTAAATAAGGGGTATGAGTAGCCCAGTGCAACAGTTAGGCCTCACAGCACTTAGTTTTTCAGCTTGGTTACTAACCAGGGTTGCCTTCAGCGCAGAGTTGGTTATCCTTTCTCTGTCCATGTGCTTTTCTTAACAAGGTGCTCTAGTTTCATCCCACATCCTAAAACCAACATGTAAGTGAACTGGACTCCTCCTATAAACTACAGGAGTGCATCTCACCTGTGAGTTAGTGTATGTGTATTCTGCAATGGACAGGAACCCCATTCAGGACTGCTTTCTCTGCAGTGTGCCCATTGCATGCTGAGATGGGTTCTGGCTCTTCTCATCTCTGAAGTGGATGAAGAGGGTAATTGGAGAATTAATTTTTTTTTCTTTTATTTACTTGTTTGTTAACTGGGGTAGTGGACAGATGCTAAAAGTATACATAGCTACCCTCTGGAATTCCATCCCACATGCTCTCAGGCTCACAGCTTTCAACCTTCCATCTCCAAAATGAGGAACACTCACCTTCATAATGTGGAACAAATGGGCAAAATGTGGAACACATACTAATGGCTTATTAACAACTTCAACTAGGAAGGTCATAGGATGGTTAAAATATGCTGGTTTTACTCATAAGGAAGATCCTTTAATGAATTAATATGATTAACTTCTACTTACCATGGATTTCACTTAAAAAAATTATTCGGCACCGTGGTCGTAAGACCAGATGATGAGGGGAGGGAAGTGACCAATTTTAAAGAGGAGATTATTGTTGGTGCCAAGAGGTTCTGTAGTACTGTGGGCGGTGTCGGTACCATGGAAGTAGTAGATGTAGTCGGTTCCATAGACAAGAACAGTGCCATGGGTGGGGTTTTGGACTCCGGTGCCATAGTAGGAGTAGAAGTCACTTTCACGAGTTTCTATTTCAATTCTGTATGAATCTGAGCCTCAGCAGTTTTAGATTTGTGGGTTTGAGGAGACGAAGGCAAAGAGTAGCTCCTCTTCTTTGACTTTTTAGAAGGGGTTGAGACCTCTGCCTCAGATAAAGCCTCTAAAAAAGGGGTTTTTATGTTCAGCCAAGGTGCAGGCACTAAAGCCCTTACAATGCTCGCAAAGTGGTTGAATCTTCAAGTGTGCAACTCAGAGACAATAAACACAGGACATATGCCCATCAGAATTTGGAATTTTCCTGCCACATTGATCACACTGCTTAAACCCTGTAGTGCCCTTTTTATCAGACATTATAGAAAAAGCGTTCTCAACAGACAGCAAAATATCAACAAAAATATCAGCAAAATATGCACAAAACAGCAGTTTTACAGGAGTATCTATCACAAATAATATGCTGACGCACACTCAACAGTAAGCAAAGTACACACGTCAAAGGGGGGCAAATTTTTTTTTTTTTTTTTATCATTACCAACAATGGTAAAGAAAGTATACCCAAAGGGTAAGGAAAGAAAGGCAGGAGAATACCAACAATGGTATTAAAAATACCAAAGGGTAGAATGGAGGGGCCTGTACTAAAGATGGTACGAAAAAATACCAAAAAGTAAAGGTAAAAAAGGGAAAGAAATTCACTCACACAGTGAATAAACTATTGTTAACTATAGATGATTAAGTTTAAGGACTAAAGATAATTTTGGACTGAAAAAGTTAAAGGATTTTTAAGTAAAACGAAGCACTTAGCTTGAGAGCTGGCCTGATGCGTCTTGAACTCTACACGGCAAATGAGAGCTATGGAGACTAGGAGAGGGGCACTATGGGTATTCTTAGTTCAAGAGTTTTTGGTTGGTGTGAGTTTGTATATCGGCTGAGTCGGTTCCAAGGACAGAACCGGGACCCATTCATCATGAATAAATGAATATTAACAACATCAGATCAGGTTTTGCATTAGGATGCATTTTCTGAAAGATATGAAGTCTGAACCTCAAATGTGTGTCATTACTTAGTCACTGCAATTTTCAAAGGCTAAAGCCACAACTTTTATGAGGAACAAAAAAAAAACTCTGAGGCAAAATCAGGGACAATCTATGACCTCAGGTACAGTTGAGCACTGTTTGCGTAGTGGACATTGCATGACTAGATTGAATTTGTGTGAATCAAGTTTTAGCCTTACTGAGTATTATTGTAGCCACTGTTATATCTTATTTATTTATTTATTTTCTTAGAATCAGACATCTAACATGCATATAAGGGTCCCTATATTTGCTGGGTATGGGGGCTGTCTGTGGACAAAAGTTGACATTCCCTGGCCTCCCATCCCTTACTAATTTTAAGCAATTGTTATTATGGCTTTGCAGGACTAATGTGTATTTTTGTGAAGCAAATGTTTTATTGTGGGGGGGTTGGTGTGTCTGTGTGAAGTACAGATCAAATAAATTACAGTGCCCATTATTTATCAGAATCAATATTTACAGTGTACACAGTCATCACGGTACCATGGGAAATATGCAGTAATCAAACTGAACATTGCATACAGGAAGATCGATGTTATGGTAGAAGACCTGGTCTTTAATGACCAGATCAGTTTGGCCAAACTTGAATTTTTGAAAGGTGAATTTCCTAGAACCCCCACAATATTCAGCATCCCCAAGATCCATAAGAGCATATTTGATCCCCCAATGAGACCTACAGTGGATGCAAAAACATCTAAAACTTTTTCTTTGGCTAAGTTTATAGACTATCATACAAAAGGGGCTACCTGTTTAAAAATTCCTGGGATTTTTAGTTGAAAGTTTCAAAGGAACACTATTCAGATAACCTGTTGCTCGTTACCATAGACATTTCAGATCTCTTTTCAGTGATTCCCCACAATGAAGGGTTGGAATTGTTTTCAGGACTTTTTAAGTGCTCATTCTGGCTTTGACCATAGAAGGGTTCTTATGCTTAGAACACTCATGGAAGCTACACTTGACAATAACTTTACTGTATTTGAAAATCAGCTTTTTAGGCAGAAAAAAGGAGTGGCAATGGGGGCTGCCTGCGCCCCTGTTTTCGCCAATATAGTTTTGACACAATGGGAGAACAACTCGGTTTTTACCTCTGAGTTTTCAGATAATTGGTCTTTTTATGGGCATTTCTGGATGACATAATTATTTTTCTTTTGGACTGGAACAAGGGATTGATTGGATCACTTTTTTTTATTATTTGAATTAAGAGTACTCAATTTTTGAAATTTGCTATGGAAGTAAACAAAGATAGGGTCCACAATTTGGATGTTTTTCTTTATAAGGACAGAATACAGAAGATATTTGAATCTACCTTATACAGGAAACCCATGCTCTCAAATTCCCTACTCCATTTGCAAAGCTGTTATCCTTTGCACCAAAAAAAGTCCTTGGTGAAGGGTCATTGTGTTAGATTAGCCCATATGATCAGTGATAAAATTAAATTTTGGGAGAAATGTGCTATCCTTATGTTTGCTAAAACAGGTTACCCTAGTGTATTTTTAGACCCAATTTTTCAGAAGTTAGAACTAAGAGGCAACAAGGCCATTTTTTTCCTTTATTAGGCATTGCCGATTGGTGGAAGGTAGGAACGAGGACTGGAGAACCTAGATCTCAAGATGTAACAACAAATTTTCATAAAGCCCTCGCAATGCCTTATAACTTGCATTATGAATATATTAAAAACACTGAAGCCGCGGTGGTACAGCGGTAGCGTTGCTGCCTCACAGCAAGAGGTTCTTCTGTTCGATTCTCGGCTGGAGTGCCTTCTGTGTGGAGTCTGCATGTCCTCCCCTCGGTCGAATGGCCTCCGAAAGACATGCATGAATGGGCGTGCCTTCACTGAAGGTTGGGTGTTGGACTGGCAACTCGCCACCATAAAATAAATCTACTGCCAATCATTAGCAGACTAGAGTTCCGCTGTGGCAACCCCTAACTGGGAAAAGCCGAAAAGACAAACATAAATAAAAACTGTGATATGTTTGGGACTGATCAGAACCTCCTTAAGAAGGTGGGTGTTAAACCCGGGGTTGCTTATAGAAAAGGTCTTTGTTTTAAGACCATGTTCAAGAGATCTCCATGGGTTAGCCAGATAGGGACTATGGTCAAATGTGGTCAATGCACACAATGTAGGTACATCATTGAAGTATCAGAAATTTTTAATCAAAACTATGAGTTTATTACTTTAACACACAAATATTATTGTTTTAGTAAAGGGCTTGTCTATGTCATTAAGTGCCAGGGGTGTGATTGTTTTTATACTGGTAAAACAACAACAAAGTTCAAAAAGAATTTACCAACATCTGTATGATATCCAAAGGGGGTGGATACTAATGCCCTGGCCAAGCATGTTTAGAAATATCCCAGTCATAATTTTAAATTTATTGGGATTGATCAAGTTGAACTGGGGTCTAGAGGTGGGCCACTTAACCTTTAGCTTGAATACAAAGAGTTAAAATGCTAATTGAAATGTAATGCTGTGGAATTTCCAGGCATTAATAAGGCAGTCTCCATTAGTAGCGTTTTAAAATTAAAGGCTGATTTTCTTTTATAGAACACATTTTAAATGGAATGTATTATATGCATTTATGGTTTATTCTAAAAATAACATGTTTTGTTTTTTAAAGGTATTTAACATTTGGTCAAACAAGTGTGCATTGCAATAAGAAAATACAACTGATAGTGTATGTTTTAAATCACTTTTAATATGGTGGGCATATTTTTCAGGTTTCTTTTAAGGAAAATAATTGATTAAATTCAATCTTATTTTGTTGGTCATGTGGTACTACATTTATACATAAAATGGTTCACTTTGGATGTTTTATTGTTCTGAAAAATGACTCAAGTACCAATGCACTGGCCCAACGCTTCCTGGAATTCATCAATTCCAATGCCCTGGACCAGCTTATCCTGACCCCCACTAGAGGAAGCAACATCCTTGACCTGGTTATCACTAACATGGGAGACTGTTGCTCTACACCAATAGTCGATCCCTCCCTGATTAGATCAAACCACAGAATAATCACCATGGAAATCCACATCTCACCCCCTCCCCCACCACGCAAAGGTAACCACCTTGAAAAATGTCTCCAAATCTGAATTTGGGCTCCTAAAAACAGAGGTGGCTAACTTCATGGCACCCATGCCAATGGAAAATAGCTGCATGACAGCCGAATCATACACCAATGCTCTGTACTAACATGTACATAAATGCATGGAACTAGCCATACCCAATAGAACCAAGATGCTCTCCTCCAAAAAAGGAAGCCAATCTAGTGGTCCCCAGCCATCAATAAAGTCTACAACAGAAGGAAGAAACTGCTGCAGAAAAAGGTGAAATCCCAAGACTGGAAAAACTCCCTTATTAGACTCAACAAAAAGTTGAGATCCCGTATCAAATCCTCTAAAGCCAGTTATGAAGGCAGAATTGCAGCAGACACAAAAAAACTACCACAAAGCCTTCTATAGCTTTATCAAGAACCTCCAAGGCAATACCCAGATTTGCTCCAAGTTACTGCATAATGGTACCTGCTATAATGAGCCAACAGATAGTGACAACATACTGGCCAACAGATTCAGTACCAACTTTACCCCTCTCTCTCCCCCAAAAGGACCAATCACAATACCGGAAGAATGCCAAGTACCCAGCATTTCTGCAGCACAGGTAAAAGCTGCATTGTCCAAGGCCAAGAATACAGCATCCATGGTACCTGACAATATCCAGGGCTGTGTTCAACATGAACTACAAAACGAACTGGCACCACATCTGTGTGCCCTGTTCAGTCACAGCATTACCTCAGGCTTTGTCCCTACCGAATGGCGCACTGCTGCAGTCATCCCTCTCCATAAAGGGGGAGTGATTACAGACCCTGGGAACTATCGCCCCATTAACCTGACTAGTCTGATATGTAAAGCTATGGAGCACATCATCATGGACCTGATTAACAAGGATATAGGTAATCTCCAAACCCTGGACCCCATGCAATTTGGCTTTGTTAAAGGAAGATCTTGCCTGCTTAACCTGGTTGACTTCTTTGAGTCAGTCACCAAGGCTGTGGATGAGGGTAAGGCAGTGCACACAGCCTACCTTGATCTGGCCAAGGCCTTTGATACCATTCCTCACTCAGGAATTATTGATAAACTCACCAAACTAGGCATCAACTCCTATATCACCTGGTGGGTAGAAAATTGGCTCACAGATAGGACCCACAGAGTGAAAGTAAAGGATTCCAAGTCAGACTGCCGATTAGTCACGAGTGGAGTCCCATAGGGATCGGTCATGGGTCCTCTGCTGTTTGGCATCTACTTCTCAGAAGTCCCGGCCAACACAGAGGGACTCTGGCTGACAAAGTTTGCAGATGACTGCAAGTCGGGATCAATTATTAACTCCCCAAGTCATGCAGACATCCTACAGAAAGGCCTCACTGAGACCAGTGACTGGTGTCGGAGCCATGGCCTTAAGCTTAAAGCCAAAAAATACATTGTTATTCCCTTTGGTAAAAACTCAGTTCCCACTAATTACGACATTGATGGGAGCCCACTGAACACTGAAAGTGTTAAAAGAGATCTGGGCACCCAGGTTGACAGCAACCTCTCCTTCAACCACCACATTGCCACTGTAGTCAGAAAGTCCTTCTATGTGGCACATCTCATAACCACTGGTTTTGCATCCAGGAAGAAAGAGGTCATCATTTCTCTCTACTCATCCCTCATTAAACCAATCACTGAGTATAATACCCCATTTGGCATGTACCTTGCTAGATACCTGCAACAGCTGGAGAGGCCACAGAAGTACCTCTTCAATCATAGGCCTTAAACATATGTCCAACATGGACAGACTCAAGAAACTTCAGCTATTCTCCGTCTCTTATTGTCTACTTAGAGATCTCTGCTTGACTTACAAAGCCATGTCTGACCCAGCCCTGCTAAAAATGCTACACCTAAAGAAATCCCAATCCCTCCCCACCACACACTCTAGAGACCTTCCTCAATTAACAGAACATGCTGGAGGGACAGGTTCATTACCCGGAGACTGCCCATGCCCTGGAATAGGCTTCCCATAGATGTCAAGCAGAGCACCTCGCTGGCCCTCTTAAAGAGGAATCTCAATGAGTGGATGGGTAACAAGTGGCGCTACTTTATAGAGGCACTGGGAGTTAACAGGCCAGGACATTTTTATGGGCTAGGCTTGTGAAGGCTCCAGGGCCATTAGCCTAGTACACACCTATGAACCTATGAAGAAGTCACAGTGTACTACTGACGAAAGCGCTCAACTTGTTTAATAAACGGTGTTTGCAGGTTCCTTCTTGTTTTTGTTTTCAAAGTTCAAATTTGCATCATGTTTTTACTAATATATAGGAAATCAGGGAGGATGGGGGGACTACTGGCATGGAATGCAAGGCATAAACCACCACGCAAGAGCAAATAAGAAACCAACTAAAGGGTTACTGTTTCAAGCCTTTCCTAGTAGCACAGTGACTTTAGGCCAACAGATTAAATGATCATGAATATGGCACTGCAGGATTAGTGTGCATTGGTATGCTTGTTTGAAAGACATTTGAAATACATTACTTTAACCATTATTTTTCCCACAATCAGACATCTGAGCAATGCACAGATAATAAAGTGTCTATAACAGCTGGGTATATGCACTGTCTAGGAACAAAAATTACCTTGCTGATGTGATTAAGTTAAATAGACTGGCTTTGAATGAGTACTGTAAATTTCAGTGAACCAAGTTGGAATGCTTTGATTATATTTTTTAAATCACAATCATGCATATGAGGTGTATGTGCACAGTCAATAAAGGGGCCGTAACTGTTGGGTCAGAGGCAACTGTGTATGAAAATCACTTAACCTTGCTGTTGTTTTACCACAGATAAAAGAGTCCTTGAACTGGCTTGGCAGGAGCAGTTTGACATAATGTACTGTGCTAAAATCAATGTAAAAGGACCATTGCTATGGTTAACTCGTGTGAGCATGGGGGTATTGCAGTGAATGCAAGAGTAACAAGTTAGCCACAACGTCTTTCATTTTCTGTCATAGTCAAACATTAGCACACAATCAGTGGGTGCCTTTGATGGTCTGGACAGAACGTAAACAAAAGCAACTCATTATTGACACATTGGTACTACAAGTAGTGCTGCCACCTCTTAGCGTTTGGTTCTTTGGCAGAGTTCTTGGTTGTTTCTCCTTCTGCATATAGCTATGATGTCCATCTCAACTTTATATGGATTTTATCTCAATGCTTTGGTTTCCTCCACAGTCCAAGGACATGCAGTGGGTAAACTGATATTTCCTCAATTTGTCTGGAGGCAAGTATGGTGAGTGCCTGTATACATTTTGTGACAGACCTGGCTTGCCAGGAGCAGTGTTAGT
The DNA here is from genome assembly GCF_019279795.1 of Protopterus annectens. Classification (NCBI taxonomy): domain Eukaryota; kingdom Metazoa; phylum Chordata; order Ceratodontiformes; family Protopteridae; genus Protopterus; species Protopterus annectens. The sequence continues at coordinate 1,300,014,700 of NC_056733.1, forward strand.
GTGTGTGTGTTTGTGCATGTGTATATAAACATATGGAAAAATAATGTAACCAGTTTTATCTGTGGTTACAGAGCATAATGGGAAAGTACACATATACTTGCAATTAGACATATATACCATACATAGACAGCATGTGTCCCTACCCATACCATCAGAAGACCACCAGCTTAATTCAGATGGACCTGCTCAGAAGTGTGCATAGAAGGGCAATTTAGCCGAACTTCTACTTGCTAGGAGTAAAAGAACAGTTAAAAAGTGGTAATTCTTAAGAAACAAGACATAAAATGTACTGTACATCTTGACCTGTCCAGCTTCTAGGGGCCTAGCAGCCACCAGACCTCCTGGCTATATAAGGGGATTCTGACATGTTTATTAGGGGGACCCATACACAACCACTACCCTGGGTCCCACTTAGTCTAAAACTGGCCATGTTCAGAGGTGTGCACAGAAGTTTGCTAAAGCTTGTTTAGGGACAGTGTACTGTTTAGGAGCAACAAGCTGGCATACATTACTTTGATCATTATTTTTTTCACTTTCCTCTCAATCACACATCAGACATGTACAAGGATGGCTATCTTTTGAGATAGGAGTAAGAAGGTATGTTGTGTATACATGTCTGACCACAATAATTTGAAATAGATTAGCATGGCCAATTGTTCTTTCACTGTCAGTCCCAGTCTAACATATGAGAGATACACAGAACAGAAGGTGGCTGTCTTTGGGGGTAGGAGTGAGGAGGCATGTTAAATTTAAGTCAGACAGCAACATCTTGAAATGCATGATTGCTGCCATTTGTTTTTTTGCTTTCCTCCCAATTTGAGATCAGAGAAGCACACAGAAAGTGACTACATGGAGAGATAAAAAGAAGTTATGTACTCACCATAACATTCCATCTGAGTAGTTATACCTCATTTGTCTTCAACCTGTGGGATACCGGATCTGCTATCTCACTAGCATCTGCTCCGAGCTCCAAGCTCCTCCCCTTACCATAATACACCTCCACTACTTTCCAATCCCCAGATCGAGTTTGCTGACCCTTATACTGATAACCCGACCTGAAAAATACTTTATGACCTACAACTACAGCCCGCAGGTTGTTCATATGACAAGGTCAGGGGGAAGGAGGGAGAGACGGTTGAAGACAAATGAAGTATAACTACTCAGATGGAATGTTATGGTGAGTACACAACTTCTTTATCTGAAGTAGTTTACCTCATTTGGTCTTTAACCTGTGTGACAGAGTCCCCAGCTACTAAACTGTTGGGTGGCCCTCATGGAAGGATATTCCGGAGCACCACGGAACCAAAGGATGCTCTCCTTCTAGAAATCAAATCCAATTTGTAGTGAGAAATAAAGGTATGAGATGAGGACCAAGTAGCTGCAGAACAAATATCATCCAATGAGACTCTAGACCAAAAGGCCGCAGAAGTAACCATGGACCTAGTGGAATGAGCTTTCACCTGACCTGGAGGAGACATGCCTTTGTCCTTATAGACCTGAAGGATGTATGAGGAAATCCACCTAGCAATAGTGACCTTGGAGATAGGTTTACCCAAAAAGGGTCTACTGAAGGACAGAAACAGTTGATCGGATTTATGGAAGTTTTTGTCCTGTGTAAATAAAATCGTAACTGTCTATGAACATCCAACAAGTGGAGTTTGTATTCCATTTTGTTAGCAAAATTAGGAAAGAAAACAGATAAATTGATGGTTTGATTGATATTAACTTGTGATGCCACCTTAGGAAGAAATAACAGATTGGTTCGATGGGAAACTCTATCTTTATTGAAAATCATATATGGAACTTTGATGGACAAGGCTTGCAATTCTGAAACCCTCTTAGCAGAAGTGATAGCCATCAGGAATGCTGTTTTACAGGATAAGAATTTTAGATCTGTGGTTGCACCAGGTTCAAAAGGCGAAGCGACCAAAGCTTGAAGAACCACAGTAAGGTTCCATGGGGGAACAGGATCCTTGACCGGGAGGAAACACAGAAAAGTCCCTTTGATAAAGGCTTTACACAGTCTGGAGGAGGCCAGTGAGGCCGAATTCTCACCAACATGAAAATGAGACATGGCAGCCAACTGAACTCTGACAGTAGAAGAACTAGCTGCCTGTTGAAAAATATTGACTAGGAAATCAAGAATGGCAGAAATAGGAGCTGTGAAGGGGTCTAAACTCCTTTGAGAAGCCCAAAAGGAAAAACGTTTCCATTTGCTGCAGTAAACCTTCCGGGTTGAAGACTTATGAGCAGCCACCAGAATAGACCTAACTGAAGAGGATAATCTAGGAGTTCTAGCGATCATGGGAACTGGAGCAGCCAAGCTGTGAGCTTCAAACTGTCCAGGTTCGGATGAGGAACCCCCGATGGGTGTGAAATCAGATCCTGAATGGGTTCCAAGATCCAGGGCGGAGCCAGAAGGTGAGACCAAAGGAAGGGAAACCATACCTGTTGAGGCCAAAATGGGGCAATGAGGATCACTTTGCTCCCCAGTCGACGTACTTTTTGTAGAAACCTTGGAATAAGAGGTACTGGAGGGTAAGCATACAGAAAACCGGGAGGCCAAGCATGGACTAGAATATTTCTGGGGGACTCCCCCGGCAGGGGGTTCAGAGCGAAAAACTCGCTGCACTTCACGTTGGAAGGAGATGCGAAGAAATCGCAGCAAGGCTGACCCCATTTCAGGAAGATCTGCTTCACTACTGATCGATTCAGAGACCACTAGTAAGGCATCAGAATAGTCCGACTTAACCTGTCCACTAGAATGTTGGACTGTCCCGGAATGTGCTTTGTTATGAGAAAACAACTGGTGGAGATCGCCCATTCCCACGCTCTCATGGTTTTGCGACAAAGGCGTTAAGATCTGGTCCCTCCCTGTTTGTTGATGTACCAGACCACTGACATGTTGTCTGACTGAATTGCAATGGTTCCCAGAGGAAGAAAGGCAATGCCAAAAGGACCGCCCTCATCTCTAGAACGTTTATGTGCAAGCTGGTCCCTACAAGGGACCACAGGCCTTGGACCGTCCTGCCCGAACAATGCCTCCCCCACCCGAGTTGGGAGGCATCTGTGGTCACTGTGGTTTGGACAGAGGCTGAAACAAAGGGTTGTCCTTCCAAGATCTCCAGACAGCACATCCACCACAGAAGGGACGACTGACAGACTCGACTGAGATGTATTGGATATGATAATGGAAGTTCTAACAGGGACCAATGCACAGCTAGGGTCCACTGTAGAATTCTCATATGTAACTGGGCACACGGAAGAAGTGTAATGGTCATCGCCACTGAACCTAAGGCCCTCAACACTGATTCTGCCAATGGAAGATGATAATGGTAGATCAGAGAGACATGCATCCTCAGGTTTTGTACTCTCTCCAAGGTCAGGAAGATTTTGTACTGTAAGGTGTCTATGCTTGCCCCAATGTAGTCTATCACCTGGACAGGATTTAGAAGTGATTTGGATGCACTGATTGTGATCCCCAAATGCAAGGCGAGCTTTAAGAAATAATCTCTGGTTTGAGAAAGCAGATGCCTGGTGGAAGCAGTGAGGGCCAATCATCCAGGTATGAGTAGACCTGAATCCCCTGAAGCCTCAGGTGAGCCGCTACTATTGCCATCACTTTGGTGAACACCATGGGGGCTGTGGTGAGACCAAACGAGCACATCCAGTCGCTCTCTTGCAGGTATGACATGACGGACTGTAGTGTGACCATCCGGAACTTTTCTTTGGCAACTGACAGGTCCAGGGTAGATACGTCCAGAATGGGTCTTGTCCCCCCATTTTCTTTGGGATCACAAAGAACCTGGAGTAGAAGCCCGATCCTGACTGATCTGGGGGGACGGGTTTGATGGATAGTTTTCCTTGCAGCTTGGAAATTACCTGTGCTGCCACCTCCCTTTGCCGTGGGAGGTGTTTGGGAGGAACCACAAAAGGGATAGAGTATCCTCTGGATATGATCTGAAGCACCCAGTGGTCTGATGTAATGGACTCCCATGCTGCCAGGTGCAATGACAATCTTCCCCCGAATGCCTCCAGAGTAGAGCAGTCGAGAAACCCCTCAGGGTTGCTGTCCCTGTCCGAAAAAGGTTCCAGAGACTCAAAATTCCTCGGACCCCCTCTGCCTCTGGGCCGTGTCCATTCTGTCCCCCTCTGCCTCTGGGGGAAGAAGAGCCCTGAGTGTCCTGGGAATACTGTGACTTCCAGAACCACATCTTTTTTTGCCCTCTCGGATTCCTGGAAAAGGATCTTTGAGGGTTCGAGAAGCAGATTCTGATGGCAGACAGTGTCTTCCCGTCCTTCTCACTCTGTACTAAAGTCTCTTTGACGGTCTTACCAAAGAGAGTAGAGCCATCATAAGGGGCATTGGCAAAGGATGCCCTGAAAGGTTCCGAAAACTGAAATAGTCTGAGCCAGGCATTGCACCTCATGGAAATGCCGGAACCAGCCGACCTAGCCGCTCCTTCAGTAGCACGTGAGAGGAGTAACATGGAATTGTTGGAGACTACTTTCAAAGTGGCCATCCTCACGGAGAATGAGTCCCTGTCCTCCTGCGACATGGAACTGGGAGGAGACTCAGCCAGCTCCTTGACCAGGTCGTGCTGGAGTCTAGTGACTTGGGCCAGGTAGTTCAGTGCCCTAACAGAAAAGGTTGCTGATGCATAAACCCGCTTCCCTACGTGGTCCATCATCTACGACTCTTGGTCAGGAGCATGAACCGAGGAACTCTCTTGGGCTAGTTCCTTCTTTGTGGCTGCTGCTACCACCATAGCGTCTACAGGGGAGCCCTTGTTCCATGCTGGCCTATCTGAAGGTGGACTCAAGATCTTATCAGGCCATTTAGGGATTGGGTCCATGGTGTCCAGCTCCTTCCAGGCCTAACAGGTGATCAGCTCCACCAAGGGATCTGCAGGAGAAGTCACCCAGGAAGTAGATGGGCCAGTGCCAAAAGCCTCCAGGAACATGGACTCGTCAGATGAAGGTTTGGGGGCGGACCAACCTCCTCGTTGGCAAAGGATTTCCATGATGTCTCCAAAGGAGACATCCTCGGGAGGTGACCTGGGGGAACCTTCCCCATCATCCAAATCCGTGTCCTCAGTGAAGGACTCAGGGGAGTCCAAGTGCCTCCTCTTACACGTATGCTTGTGAGGCACGTCTCCGGTGGTGCTCTCCAGGGGGGGGGGGGACTCACAAGCCACTTGTTCCTCAGGGGGAACCATCTGGGGCTCCTTGAGCACGGACTGTCCCCCTGGGAGAGAGCCAAGGGGGTCGGGGTGGAGTCCGAGGGGATAGTCAAGGGTCTCGATCCAGTGGACAGAACTCTTTCTACCACGTCGAACGCCAAGGGAAAACGAACCTCCTGGGGAACCAATAAGGAAGCCAGTCTCCCCAGATTCGATGTGAGAATCGGAGCCGGGCCCGAAGTGGATGGAGCTCCAAGGGAGGGAACTTGGCCCGACAAAGCTGGAGCCGATGAAAAAAGTTCCGCTCCCTCAGATCTGACACCCAAGCTCCGGCTCCGAGAGCGGCTCGGATCTGACATGCTCCAGGCAGCTGTCGGTGTCGAGGAAGCAGATACCATTGGCGCTGACCCCCTGACTAAGGCCATCCTTGGATCCGAGTACTCCGAACCCAGTGGACAGATCGGAGAAGGAAAAATTGGTGTAAAAAAAAGGAAGCGAGCTCCCCCTCCTGAGGGAGAGGGGGCTGGCAAGACCTCCATCTGGATCTCAGTACGAATGAACCTCCTCATCATTTTATCCATGTCAACTTTAGATAAGTTCTGTGTGGACCTTGACGAGGCCACAGACTCTGACCTTGCGGGTCGAGGAACCGAGGCCCTAGATGGAGGATGCGTCTCCTCCGGCTCTGGGGAATATCTCGGAGATTGGAGCCGAGGGAAGTCATGGATCCTAGGCTGACTTTTGGCGGGAGAGGGGAGGTCTGGGGACCTCTTAGGTTTGTCAGGTCTGTGGGATTTTGTCTCTCTCTCCTTCTCTCTGCTCCTTTTCTACTCCAATTCCACAGGCTTCGAAATGGGAGGTTGAGTCCCAGCCTGGGAGGGAGGAGAAGCAAGGGCAAGAGAGGAAGGAGAGGCAGCCACAGCAGCCGCTGTGACCAAAGACAAGGACGAGGCAACCACCTCAGAAGTGGGAAGAAGGCCTTTCAGGGCCAACTTAGCCTTCCTGTCCTTGATAGCGCGCGGATTAAAACTCGCGCCTATAGAGCAGTCAGTGCATAGATGGGCAACGCCCAAGCACATTACACAAAGAGTGTGGCCATCTGCTGGAGACAAGTTATGGCCACACCCAGTGCACCTTTTGAACACAGGCTTATTAGCCATGCTTCTATCAGCCACTCAAACAAGAGAATGGAAAAAAAGGAGAGAAAAATTACCAGTTTTCCCACTCAAACCACTCACCACATTCAAGTCACACAGAACACACTGGGGGGGGGGGAGCAAAGCACACTAACCAACTAATGCTAATCTACAACAAAGTTCAACTTCATGACGCACCAGCGATGGGGAGGAGAAGAGGGATCTACACTAAACACTATACAAATATTTAGAGGAAAAAAGCTGCTTAAAAGCAGAAAAAACCCACTCACTACTCGGAGCTCAGGAGATCACGATGCTTCAGCAAGCCGCGGCAAACAAGATCTGGGGGTTGGAAAGTAGTGGAGGTGTATTATGGGTAAGGGGAGGAGCTTGCAGCTCAGAGCAGATGCTAGTGAGATTGCCGGCTCAGATCCGATACGGATCCGGTATTCCACAGGTTGAAGACCAAATGAAGTAAACTACTTCAGATATAGATATTTTGGAAGGGGTATAGAGGGAGGCTGTTGTCCCACATAATGATTTATGTATCCTTATAAGTATTTGTATTCACAGATTATTGAAAAATATTATTTCAACTTTGAACCTGAACCTTAAGTGTGGACACAACTTATTTCTTCCTTAAAGTAAAAAAAGAAGTTATGTACCTACCACAACGTTCCATGTTAGTTGTCTTCTTCTCGCCTTCTATCCTGCTGGTTGGGTTCGGAGCCGATCCTCGGCTCTGACTCGGCCATCTTCAAAAGCTCGAGAGCTGTTTACTGGCTCGAGGCCATCCTATATCCCATGATGCCTGGCGCTAGATACCCAGATCTCATTTGGTAAGTCTAACTGCAGACATAATAAGGAAAGAATCCTATCCTAGAATGCATAAATCCTACCAGAGAGGCTACTAGGCAGAAAGGAATAGCCAGAGAAGACTCAGCCAGTGAAAAACCATAAGGAACTCTTCTCGGTCTACTAGGATAGGGGGATGGAGGGTGGGACGCAAGAAAGAAGGCAAGAAGAAGACAACTAACATGGAACATTATGGTAGGTACATAAATTCTTTATGTTAAGTTGTCTATCTCTCCTTCATTCTTGCTGGTTGGGACAGCTTCCCTAGCACCTAAAATCCTGGGTGGCTCATCGGAACAAACTCTTCAGAACAGTGGAATCAAAATCAGCTCTGCTCCTGGAAACCACATCCAACTTATAATGTGAAATGAAAGTATGTGGGTTTGCCCATGTAGCCGCAGCACAAACAGATTCCATGGGCAACCTCACCTAAAAGGACACAGAAGTAGCTAAAGCTCTGGTGGAGTGACCTTTTGGTTTAACTGGCAATTCTTTATTCCTCAGATGATAGATAAATGTGATGATAGTAGTCAACCACCTGGATAAGGTTACTTTGGAGACTGGAAGACCTTGTTTACCCTCAGCATAAGACAGGAAAAGTTGGTCCGATTTTCTGATGTCCTTAGTTCTCTGCAAATAAAAGCGTAGTTGCCTGTGAACATCTAACTGATGCAATTTATATTCCGTCCTGTTGGAGTGGTTAGGAAAAAAATACTGGAAGGTCTATGGACTGATTCAAGTTATTCTCTGAAGAGACCTTAGGAAGGAAGGAAGGATTAGTCCTGACAGCAACCCTGTCATTGTGGAACACTAGGTATGGAGGACGGATACAAAGAGCCTGAAGTTCTGAAACACTTCTGGCTGAAGTAATAGCTACCAGAAAAAGGGTTTTCCAAGATAAAAACTTCAAGGAACAAGAAGCTGCAGGTTCGAAAGGGGGCAAAATTAGGGAAGCTAAAATCAAATTTAGATCCCACGGAGGTGGAGGATCTCTCACTGGGGGCCTGAGCAGAGTGGTCCCTTTGAGAAAAGCTTTACATAGCTTATGAGACATGATATTATTTTCTGACAGGCCAATGTGAAAATTTGAAATTGCAGCTAAATGAACTCCAACTGTAGCGGAAGTGGACCCAGCATGAAAATGTTCTGCAAGAAATTCCAAAATGTGGTGTACAGGGGCTGAAAAGGGGTCTATACTCTTAGCCTCTGCCCAGGAAGAAAAATGCTTCCACATACTAGCGTAAGTTTTTCTAGTCGTAGACTTGTGCAATGATAAAATAATTTCGCAAACAGAGGGGGAGATATCTGGAAGCATGGCTAAAGTTGGAAGTGGAGCAAGCAAGCAGTGAGCTGGAGAGATGGTAAGGATTGGTGCAGCCCACCCGACTGATGGATCAGAAGGTCTGGAACTGGGTCCAGAGTCCAAGGCTGCTCGAGAAGATGACGATACAGGAACGGGAACCAAATCTGTCGAGGCCAGTAAGGAGCAATGAGGATCATTTTGCAGCCCAATACGGTAGCTTTCTGTATTAGCTTCGGGATTAGGGGAAATGGAGGGAATGCATAAAGAAGTCACTGAGGCCAATCGTGGACTAGAGTGTTTCTGGGGGAATGTCCGGGAAGTGGAAGGAGAGAGAAGAAATTGTTGCACTTGCTGTTGAAGGGAGTTGCAAAAAGGTCGCAGCAAGGTTGGCCCCATTTGCGGAAGATTTGGTCTGCAACTACGTGATTCAGAGACCACTCGTGAGGCATGAGAATTGCTCTGCTCAGCCTGTCTGCTATGACATTGGACCTCCCAGGGATGTGCGTTGCGATCAGAAACTGTTGGGAGGAGATTGCCCACTGCTAGAGTCTGAGTGCTTTTCGACATAGGGGGTAGGACCTGGTTCCGCCCTGCTTGTTGATGTACCACACTACCGACATATTGTCAGTCTGAATTGCAATGGTCCTGGTAGGAAGAGAATCCTGAAGAGCTTGCAACGCTAAGAGCACGGCCCTCATCTCCAAGATGTTTATATGCAGATACTCGTGCGGTTGCCAGGTGCCTTGGAGTGTTCTGCCCTGATAATGCCCCCCCACCCGATCAGGGAGGCATCCGTGGTCACCGTAGCAACTGGAGGGGGGAGTACAAATGGTCTGCCCTGGGGCACTGATGTGGAGACCATCCACCACGCAAGGTGCTTTTTGCATGCTTCTGTGATCATGATCATGTGAGACATGGGAAGCTGCTGGAAGGACCATTGGGTGAAAAGAAGCCACTGGAGAATTCTTGTGTGAAAACGAGCTAGAGGAACGAGTATGATCACTGCTGCCATGAGACCCAGAGTTTGGAGGACAAACCTGGCTTGAATTCTTTTGCATGCTAATAAAACCTTCACATGCTGGCGAATCGCTAATACCCTGTCTGGTGGAAGGCTCGCTGACATGTCTTTTGTATTCAAAATAGCGCTTATAAAGGTGATAGACTGACAGGGCGACAATGCAGACTTTTCGAAATTTATTGTGATACCTAGTCTGGAGCAAGTCTCGATAGTGTACTCTCTGGCTCGCAGAAAATGATGCCTGGTGGTAGCAGGGAGGAGCCAGTCATCTAGATATGGAAACACCTGAAATCCTTGCCGTCTAAGGTGAATGGTAACTACTGCCATACATTTGGTGAACACCCTGGGGGCTGTGGTGAGACCAAAGGGCAGAACTCTGAACTGATAATGGCTGGCTCCCAGCCGGAAGCGAAGAAATCTTCTGGAGCGTCTGTCCATTTTGGTGTGGTAGTACGCATCCTGAAGATCTATAGAGCACATCCAATTGTCCTGACCCAGAAATGGTAAAATGGACTGCAGCGTGACCATCCAAAACTTCGTTCTTTGTACAGACCTGTTCAGTCTGCTGAGATCCAGAATGAGTCTCCAGTCCCCTGTCTTTTTTGGTACCAAAAAGAACCTTGAGTAAATTCTGGATCCTTGCTGGTCTGCTGGGCCTTGCTGGATGGCCCTTTTTCTTAGCAGTTTTGAAACTTCTTGAACTGCTTGATCCCTTAGATTGGGTGGAACATCTGGAAGGGACTTGTTTAACCATAAGGGGGTGTAAACAAAGGGAATTCTGTAGCCACCGGATATAACAGACTGTAGCCATTTGTCTTGTGTTATGTCTTGCCAGGCTCTTGGGTACAGCGATAATCTTCTCCCGACTGCCTCCAGAGGTGGGCAGCCGGGCAACCCTTCAGGGGTGCTGGAAGGGCTTCTCAGAGAAGGATTCTCTGCTGCCCTGGTTTTGCGGAGCCCCTCTGCCACGAGGGCGGCGTCTATTATTGTTCCCTCCTCTGCCCCTGGATGGGAACTCACCACTTGTGTCCAGCAAGGCTCCCTGGGATTTCCGGAACCACATCTTTCCACTCTTCTGACCCTTGGTATATGGTCTGGAAGGAGTGGAAAAATGGAATCCCATGGCAGAGAGTGTCTTGCCTTCCTGCTCACACCTGGCAAGAGTGTCCTTCACCTGTGATCCAAAAAGAGAGGAACCATCAAAGGGGGTGTTGGTGAAAGACGCTCTGAAAGGTTCCGCAAAGTTACATAGCCGCATCCAAGCGTGCCTCCTTAGGGCAACGCCTGTGCCTGCGGCTCTACTCGCACCATCGGCTGCATAAGAAATGAGCCTCATGGAGGAGTTCACCACTGAATTAAGAGTCGCCAGCTGGGAAGCTGCCTTTATCTCCAAGCTCTTTAAGGAGATCCCTTTGAAGATGGGTAAAGTGGCACAAATAATTCAGAGATCTCATGGAAAAGGTCGCTGAAGAGAACATCCGCTTCCCATATCTGTCCATCGTCCTGGACTCCTTGTTAGGGGGATGGACAGATGAAGAAGTTTCTGCCAACTCCTTCTTTGTGGCCGCCACTACCACCATGGCATCAATGGGGACACCTCTGGTCAAAAACTGTTTGTCCTGTGGTGCAGTTATGAATTTAGCGGGTCTTCTGGGGGTCAGTCCCACTGTGTCTGGAGCTGACCACGCCTTCCGAGCTACCACAGACATCAGTGGGTCGAAAGGTGGAGACACCCAGGAGGTGGAAGGTCGTGATCCAAACGCATCCAGGAATACTGATTCATCCTCGGAAGGGGTTAGGGCAGTCCAGTTCCCCCTCTGCCTAAGCATCTCAAGGATGTCTGAGAAGGAGACATCTTCAGAGGGGGATCTCGGGGACCCTTCCGAATCCTCTAAGTCGGTATCTGATGTGACAGACTCAGGGGAGTCAACATGCTTCCTCTTGCATTTCCTCTTATGAGGTGGCTCCTCTGAATGATCAGGGGAGGCCTCGGAAGAGGAAGATACACCCAAGGGGGTGCTCTGGAGCATTGGTTCCCCACGCTTGGGGTCTGAAGGAGGGGAAGAGGCAGACGCAGGCACCATAGTGGGAGGAGCCGATGGGGATCATCGTGGGGCTGACTCAAGGGCCAGCACACTCCTCATGACTTCGAAGGCATCCCTGCTCGGATGCTGAGAAAGCTCCGGTTCCGAAGAGATCAGAATCTCTCTCCACACCGAGAGGGATGGCTCCGAAGCCAATGTAGGAGCCGAGCTCACCTGCACCAAAGCTCCGAGGGGGAGAATGGGGTTGGACAAGGGTCTGATGCCACTCGCCCCCTCGGAGCTGACGAGGGAGTCTCGGCGTCCAGACCCCTCCAAGGACGGTACCAAGGAAGTGATCAGAGCCGACGACGGAACCAAAGGAGAAGGTATCGGTGACGACGGTTCCACGACTCGAACCCCAACGAACTCCAGCTCCGAGCTCAAGGGAGGAGTCGGAGGAGGAATAACTGAGACATTGATGGAGCCGACACCTGATGAGGGGGGCTGGACAACATTTTGGCTAGGGCCTGCGATTTCAGCAGCCTACTGACCACTCTCTCCATGTCGTGATCTGAAAGCCTTGAGGACCGAGAAGAGTGGGAGGACCGATGACTGTGCTCCGACTGGAGCAGAGGAGACCTCAGAGCTGAGTGTATCAACTCCGAGGAGGGAGACCTAGATCTCTTTCGACTCCCCGAAGGCTCCAAAGTTTGAGCTGGAACAGACTGGGAGGCAGGCACATCAGTTCCAGCTGGAATCGAGGCAGAAGGAATAGCTTCACCCAACGACGGCTCCGAACTGGGAGCCGAAGATTTAGGTGGCTTGGAGGACTTCACGGGCTGAGCCTTAGCTGGTGAATCCTGGGGCTTAAGTAAACCCCGTAGGATTAACTTATTTTTACGCTCCTGCAGGACTCTTGGGCTGAAAGCATGGCAAACCGAACAAGAGTCCTGCAGGTGCACAGCACCCAGACAATAGACACAAGAAGTGTGACCATCTGTCAGAGACATCTTCTGACAGCATGAGTCACACTTCTTGAATCCGGACACCTTGGTAACCTTGGACATCCCTGAAAAAAAAAAAGAACACCAAGAACAATACACTACAAATAGCAGGTAATAACCATCACACACACTAAGTTACTACACCCAAAAAACAGCAAAGAAATAGAAATAATATTCTAACTAGGTAAACACTGAATACTTTTTTTTTTTTGAAAAGAGAAAAAGGTTAGCCTCTAATTTAAACGGCTACCTAAGAGAAGAAGTGAGGGGGGGAACTCTCTAACTTAAACGAGTTTCCTGAAGAGAAGTGGGAGGGATACAGGAAAGAAAATATAGATACAACGAAGATATACTAAGAAAAGCTGTAACTACAACAAGCAATCTACACTAAAAACCCTAAAGTTTTTATCAAAAATACAGATAATATAATGAAAAAATACGACCTGAGCCAGTAAGACAACCTCGCAGCTGAAGCGGCAAACGAGATCTGGGTATCTAGCACCAGGCATAATGGGATATAGGATGGCCTCAAGCCAGTAAACAGCTCTCGAGCTTTTGAAGATGGCCGAGTCGGAGCCGAGGATCAGCTCCGAACCCAACCAGCAAGATAGAAGGCGAGATAGACAACTTAACATCTAAAGTTCTTTCCAAACTCATGGTATTTATAAAGATCATCATCAAACCAAAAAGTTGGAAAAAGCTCTGAAATGTATAGAACCCTGGACCTCCTTGGGACTAGCAGTACCTAGACCCCCTGCTAATTCAACTATTTCCTCCATAGTGACTGCACTGTACTCTCAGCCAGTTATGATATTTTGAAAGGATGGAGGAAAAACTGAGGAGTAAGATAAAGTGTGAAAATAAATTTCTTCTCTCACTCATGATTTTTGTTCAGCCCACTAATGGCTCAGATGTTATATAAGTGGTTACAAGGCATGTAATCAAGGACACCACTTAGGAGCCTAGCCCAGTTTCCTAATTGCCCCAAAGGATACAGTACGTAAATGAAGGGTGATGGAATCAAATCCTGGAATACAGGAAACAGCTCATACCTTAATCTTCTCTGCTAAGGTTGAAAAAGGTCTAAATTGTCCCTCAGGGCACCTAGAGTCCTAGGACTTCTGGGGCAAAAGCAGCCTCTAGATCCCCTGCTTAATTCAGTTATTTCCTCTATAATTATTATAGCACAGTTGTGGCCAGTTAGAGGGCATTGAAAGGAAGGAGGGAAAAAAGATGAAAAGTAAAAGAAAATGTGAAAGTGAACTTCTTTCCTTGCTAATCTTTTTTGTTCACATCACCAGTTCAAAAGGTTGGAAAAAAGGTAAAAAAGGCACCTGAAAAGCATTCAGAACCCTCTGGCATCTGATTCCCTCTTCATTCAATTATTTCCTCCACAGTTACAACAGCACAGTAATGATCAGTTTGTGAATCCAGGAAAAGCTGAATAATAAGACAAAGTGTGAAAAAAAAAAAGAAAATATGAAAGAAGTAATCTGTCTGGATAGTGTTAGGAGGCCAGGACCCCTTGCCTGGAGGAGAGACTTGAGGGGGACGGGGGGGGAGGGTGGAGGGGCAAACTGAAGAGCAGCGGAGGTCAGACCTCTCAACCGTACTGAATTCCTCGGTATCTACCAGTTTTGAGGGCAAAATATTGGGGTGCCATGAATTCCCAAGTGGCCCCCTTAATTTCCTGGTCTTTTTTTTTTTTTTTAGTAGTTGATGTCACCACGCAGCCTAAAGGGGAGTGTGTGATGACATCAGCTACTGCCTGTTGGACTCAGAGGGAACTGAAATAGGGATGGCAGGCAGCACACAGGTAAGAGCGAGTTTGCTCAATTTGCTTATCTGTCTGGTCTGTTTTCGACCACTGCTGGACATTACATTATCATGCTACAAGCTACATTTATTTATTTAGTTATGTCAGCCAAGTTTGCTTAGTTATGTTGGCCGAGTTTGTCTGGTGTTTAAAATTATCTTATGTTCGACTGTTGCTGCTACTGCACATTACGGTATCAGATTCACTCTACATTTATTTATTTAGTTATGCTGACCGCCGAGTTTTTTTAGTTATGCTGTTTTTATATAGTTAAGCTGGATGACTCAATCTGCACTTTGCTTATCTGTCTGGAGTTCCTTCCGAGTTCCGACCATTGCTTGCGCTCCAATGCTAATTTCACTGCAGACGTTTAAAAATTAACACGGTTTCAAACTATAATTTTCAGTTTTAACAGCTACATATACACCGGAGAGAAAAACTAGAAACAATATCTAAGATATATTTTTAAGGTATTATGAATGCTATGTTTTAGGGTCCCCTTTCATGTTCTCCTTTAAATGTATTGCTGGGTGACTAATAGTTCAGCAAGCAGTGATCTGTTAAAATGATATATTTCACAAACCATGGGCAGCAAAGTGGATAGCTGAGTGCCAACCCCAGAAATTCTTGCTGCTGCATTTTTAATGACCACAGTGGTTGCTCCATTCATATTATGCTATGCTGGCCAAGATTGATGACTTTTTTATTTTTGCTGGCTTTATTTAGTTTGTCCGAGTTTGCAAATTGCAATTACTACATTTGCTGGCCGTGCAAGTGTATTGTGACTTGTTATGAAACACGATTGCTTCACAGTTTCTGCTTCTTGCATGTCAGTAGTGCAGAGAAATGCTGAGACTGAGACGTTTTCCCAGTGGCAATCAGTGATTTTATCATGTAACCAGCTGTGACACCATGCATCCAATGAAATGAAGAGTTTTAAATATATTTGTGTGCATTTATTTAGTTAAATTATGAACCTTGATGCAGTAGGTGGGAAAAAACACAAACGGAAGCTGTCTTCAGCTGTACTGGGCTTAGAAGGGGAAATAAGGGCACAGAAGGCGAGTTAAGGTTGTGAGGAGCCTCTTCAAGCTGCCGGCACTTTGGGTTTGGGAAAGGCCTCTGCTGTGGTGCTGTGATTTGGAATGGAGAAGGAGATACTTTTTACGCTGTTTCCCGTGCTATGGTGCTATACAACAGGGAGCAGCCGAGGAAAGGGTAGATCGAGAAGTTTGAGGTAGGGAAACACGGAATCCCCAGGACCATTTAAGTCATTATCACTAATTAGTTCTGTCCCAGACTATAACAAGAAGCTCTGCTTTATTATTATTAATTGTAAATTAAAATGAGTAAGTCATACATCTGTTAAAATGACAGCAGGAAAAAATGTTAGTATATTAATGTCATTGTTTGGCAGGAAAGTTATTTGAAATCATTATGATGCACTTATAAGTATGAGGCAGGCCGAAAAAGCAAATGGGAAAAGTAAAGTTAATATTCAAAATATTGGTAAAATTAGTTTTGGGCATTTTGTGTTTGTTTCATGAAATGAGATGTAGATTAATCCATTTACCACAGTGTCTAAATTCTATCAGTGCGACCCACACCAAGTGTAATCTTGTGCAAACCATTTAGCCTCTCTGCATGCTGTTACATAATACTCTAAAACATGGCATTCATCTGAATGCCCTAAAATAATATTAACTTATCTTTAGGCTTCTTAGCATTTACTTAGACAAAACATGACCTCATACAAATGTAGGATGATTGCCCTTAAAGTGAGCACTAAACAAAAGAAGTGACGCCACACATTGTGGCCTTTTGTCATACTGTTATCCTTGCAAAGAAGGGGGGTGGTTTTGTAAAATGTTAACTTCTGTTTACAACTGTTTTACAACTCCTCATATACCCACCAATCATCATACTTTGCTTCTCGGCATTTCTAACAGAAATGCTACTCCTCCTAACTCCCTGACTCCTTGATGCAATACCACTGTATCCTCACATTAGTCGATGGACAGTTTCAACTTATTTCAGCTTTGTTTTCATTTCATGATTCTGTTGGGCTGACTGCTTCTTGTCATAGAAAGTAAGTAGATTGTGCTACAATGCAGATAGAATATAAATCGTGTTCTCTGGTGGAGACAGAGCTCATTTTCTTTATATATGGATATCTCCATCCCCACCCAAACATCATAGTATTACTATGTCACTATCTTCTAGCAAGTGGCTATTCTTTGTAATGTATTTGAACTGAGCTAGCTAAAAAAAAAAAAAAAAACGAATTGATAGCCTGTTTGAATTAGAATGTGTGCCATGTTAGAATTACTAAATACTGTCTAGTGGATTGTAGAAGTTTTGAGTAGACTTTTTATGATGGAAATGTTGTGAACTGGGCAGTTTTGTCATTACTGGTTCATGCATTTTGTTTCATTACTTACTGGACAAATGTTCAAAACAATACATTTAAAATGTGCTGTGCTGTATTATGCAAGGAATATAATTTAATACAGTTAGGAAGGTGTATCAAAGAACGCATGTATGTTTCATGTGCAAGGGGCCTATGATTTGAAAACAGCCCAAAGGTAATCTTTATCCACCACTGGCCAGATGCATTTTCTTTGGATGTGGTTTCAATGCTGTTTTAATGAATGTGAGTTTCAAGGGCAGAGAAGTTTTAATGTTGTTGTTGTTTGTCTTTCGGCTTTCCGGTAAGGGGTCGCCACAGTGGAACTCCGGTCTGCTAATGATTGGCAGTAGATTTTTACGAAATGCTGAGGTGCCAGCTCGACGCCCAACCTTCAACGAAGGCACGCCCATTTATGCATGCATGTCTTTCAAACGCTACCCAACCGCGGGGAGGACATGCAGACTCCACACAGAAGGCACTCCCAAGTCCAGCCGAGAACTGACGGGAGAACCTCTTGCTGTGAGGTAACAATGCTACCGCCGCACCACTGCTAAGTCTATTTTCATTGTGAGACTGTATTGCTTTGTTTAGCAGATGTATATTAGTATTTGTGCTATAAAATGTAAAATAAAATCCAAATAATCATTATAGAAGTAAAGCAGTATGCACATTAGTGTTTATGGTAAATGGGGCGAAATAGCCAAGTAATGGGGCATTGGAATGTCTGCAGGGGGACTCTGGGCTGGGCCATATTTTGGTTTTCTGTTCTTCAGTTTGCATTTGAAAGTTGGTATCCCACAATTCCAGTGGAGTAGATGGGGTTACATAATTGAGTGGATGATGGGGTTACATAATTATGTATGCAAATGTTATGTTACTCAGCGTACAGATTTATACCTATTTTTCCTGGGCCTTTGTCCAGATTTTTGATGTTTCCAGGTTGAGAGGTATGGCGGAGGTGATGGCAATGTCTTGGAATCTTTTTACTAGGGTTCCATTCTACCTAAGAATGGCCCTGACACTACTTTAAAAATGAGCATATTTCTCCCTGATGAGCACAATTCTCAATAGAAAATTAATCTCTGTGTTTTACATGTTCAAAACTACAGCAACGGACCACAGAAAACCCACAACAGATGCCAGAAATAGTCCTGGGTTTTCACACTGAGATTTCAAAAGAACATTTCTGAAGACTAAAATCAGTCTGTGAATGAATATTGTGAAAGCAGGCATAGTTTAGTCACCTTAAAATCTGAGCTGCCAAGTGCTCCAGATTATGCGGAACGTGCCGCATTTAAGACACAGAATTCACAAAGTTCCGCTGTTCCGCATTAAGAGTGTTGGTTCCGCTTTGCACATTCTGACTGGCTCTTATACCGCGAAACTAGCTAATCAGAACGTGCAAAGCTGAACCAACACTCTTAATGCGGAACAGCTCCCAGAAATACGACATCACAGAGGCACAAAAACTGTCAACCACTCCAGCCTCTTCTCCAGTTGTTGCATTCCAGACAGTTTGCGTGGAATAGCAATCAGCATGCTGATGTTTCCTACGTAAGATAGCTGCAGGATGTCGCAGTCAAGCTCATGGTCTGCAGCTGCAAGAAAGTTACCTTTGGTCTGCATTATTGGAACTTTAAATGTCTGCTTGTCATTCAGGCTGAAAACTTCGGACGAGTGTCTGGGCAACTGATTTTAGGGAAAGTTGTGAGAATCTTTTAGATAATGACTTAGAAGTGATTTTTCATTGTTCCTTATTTACATTTCAAAAGAATGTCTGCAAGAATTTGCTCAAAGTACTGAAATGGATATTAAAATGCAAATGCTGAAAATATGTTATCTCTTGGTTTAATGTCTCCAAGTGTTTGGGGTTTCTAATACCATTACAGGAATGGACTAAATTGTTAAGCCTATGTGGCTTCATGAAATTACAATTAATTCAATGTTTAATGTTAGCCAAGAAAGCTCTTATCAGCATCCAAAATGTGCTCAGGTGGTCAAATGAGAAGAAAAAACAGTTCACTTTACATCCAGGTGCATTACACATTATGTGAAGAAATTCATGCTTCACTAGGTTTGTTACTTAAATTCATCAAAATAATAGTATAAAAATTGGTTATGCAACACAATGCTAGAGCAGAATACATCTAGAAGGCCTGTTAAGATGCCTAGATGATGGAAACAGTATTCACTTGTTAAGATATTTACAACTGCTAGACATAATCATACAAGCAGGGTATCAGAGAGGGTCAGAAAGGAGTTTGGAGGTAGCCCTCTTGGAACACAGGAGAAACAGGATTACAGAGTATAATGGTTATCTACAGCAGTAAACAAGGGACAGTAGGAGGATGGGAGATTACCTGACAGAGAGACCATCCCTGTGAAGGGACATTCACCATCTTTACACAGATGGTACAGATTCACTTAGTGCAGGATTTGGAAAGGTAATTCTCAGTGATTGCAACTTTAAAATAAGGTGGAAAGGGGAGGGAGAGTAATGATACCAGGTGAGCAGGATAGGTGAATGCACAGTAAACAGAAGGTGGAAAGAAATGTAGACAGTTTAGGAAGTAACAGTGTGAGATGGATTATGGCTGGGTACCCTTACTCTGCAATAAAAGGAGTTTGGGTAGGAAGATGGAGGAGCTGCAAACAATGATGCAGGATGGGCTGTGGACATTGCTGGTATCATGGAAAGAAGGGCCAATGACAAGAGAGAGTGGGACATGAAGGTGCTGGATATAAACTATTCAGAATGTCAGGAAAAGGAGAGACAGGTGATGTAGAAGTTTGCAAATGGAGGTCATCAGACAAGAATCAGAAAGGAAAGAAAAGCACTAGACAAGGAATGGTGCAAGGATACAGGTAGTGTTAGAAGCTAGGTTAAATACCATGACAGTGAAGGGTGAAGAAACTTGGAAGACCTCATGGAATGATACAAGTGTGTCACCAATCAGATACAAAAAGAGAGCGGGATGAGAGACTGGAGAAGAGAATAAATGAATGGAGTATAAAGAAGAAGGTAACACTCATGAGGGATCTAAATCTGCTATGCGCAGCCTGGAAGATTCTGAACTTCAGGGTAGACAGGAAGCAGAATTGTTTGAGGACTTGAACCACGAGAAGGTTTGCTATCTGGTGTTAGTGTGTAACAGAAAATCTTAATTATTGCAGATGGTGATATGGATATCCAGGATAAGGTACCGTTAATCGAAGGATTTTGCTTGAAAAAACATTTCAGCTTGGCACTGGGGAAATGGTGCGTATTCGCACAGTGTGAAGATACCGTGTTCCACATTTTGGCTGTTTGTCACACATTGTCAGGGTCTGTGTTCCACATTGACCTCTTAGGAGGTTGAGACCTATGTTAAAATGGCTGAAAGTTACATTGCTTACCATATGAAAGAGACTGAAACTGGACTTCCAAGATGGCTGTACACTGATCAACAGCTTAATTTCAACTCTCACAGTGTGAGAAAAGAAACTGAGAAATAACAGCTAGTAATAGTGTCAGATTGAGAATTCAGTTACAGGTTAGTAAGCACACTAACTGGATGCTAGCAAAGATACAATTTAGAGAATCTGAAAGACAATCAACCAGAAAAGGTGAAGAGTAAACATTGGCTGGGAAGAATCCTGCAGCTGATCAACAAAAATCAGTTCAAGCTTTGGCTCTGGTAAAAGAGATGGTTTACAGCAATTTAGAGAAAAAATAAATCACGTGCTCAGAGGTGATTAAAATAAATTAAACACTGAAGGAGTATCTCAACCCAAATAACAAAAGGCTGGAAAAAATGGAAGAAGCTTTAACTAGCCATTCAGATGAACTGATAAAACTGCAAAAATCAGAGGTTGAAATGAAGAAAAGTCTGAGTATGGGACTTCTTAAGAAGAGCTATTTCAAAATGGTAATGTTAGAAGTCAGAGTGAGCAGAGAAAAACTGAAATTTTCTCCTGTACCAGAGAAACTGGAAGGAACAGACTATTAATTTCATGAAAACACAATCAACTGGATCAGTATTCAGTATTTGTTAACTGAAAAGGCATATAGAGTGTATGCTCCAAACTTGGGAATGAGAAAGCAGACGAGACCTGTATTAGTAAAGATGTAATAATTTCAGCAGAAAGACTTGATCATGACAAAACTGTGGTAGAATGGAAAAGTATAAAAAATTGGAGACAGCCAAGTGTTTGTGGAAAATTAATATTTACTCTACACCAGGCAGAACAGAAGCAAGTTTATCCCAGCAATCAGGGAATGTTCAGGAGGCAGGTGTGAGATTCACGCTGTACTTTCACCTGTCTTCAAAATATTTTTTCCTGAAGGATCAAGGATATTTTTGATGTAGACTGCTCTAGGAAGAAATAAAAATGTTCATCTAACAAAAAGTTGAACCCAAAACAGAACAAAATTTTTCAGCGTACCAAACACCAGAAAAAAAGACACCGCTGAAATCCCTCGGGTCTTGAGATGCAGGGAATAACCACTCAGCAAATGATTCCACAACGAAAGGAGCTCCAGATATGGAAGTATAATAAAACTATTTATTCACACACACTGGTTAAGCGCTTTCACTCGACACAGCGAGCTTCATCAGAACACTTACACATTAAAAATCCTTACTTAAATACTCTTTTTGGCGCCAATGTTACATTCAAACTTTTAAAGTGATATAACATGATGTTAAGCATTATCTCTAACTTATACTAAATAATGAATAATCTCAGACTAGCAAAATACACATTATATGTTATTTCAAACTTTTTATAAATAATACATGTTAGGAATATGTGTATGTATAGCAAATAATTATTAAATAGTTTACAATTATTTACATCAAATCATGTACTTTATACTAATAGACTCATTTAAACCTGGTTCAGTGGCTGCATCTGTGAATATTTGCCACCAGGTTTCTTTATACAATAGCTGGGTTTTATAATCGCCACCTCTGTTGTCTATATTTACGTGGTCTAAAATGCCAAATTTAAATGTATGTCTCTCACCATAATTCCTAATATGTTTGTAAAGGGCATTATTTTCATTTTTAGTTTTAATACTGTATAAATTGAATATGAGGGCGAGTTTTTCAAACAATCTAAAGGCGTGGCTATGGGAGCCGCTTGTGCTCCCATTTACGCGAATTTAGTCATGCTGGATTGGGAGGAATCCACTGTATTTAGGAGTAAATTTTATTCAAATATTTTATATTATTCAAGATTCTTGGATGATATATACATTTTATGGGATAGTAGCATGGAATTGTTGGAAGAGTTCTTAGTATACATAAATACTAGTAGTGAATATTTGAAATTTACTTCTAATTGTGATTCCACTGGATTACCATATCTGGACACTTTGGTTTATAAAGGGGAGAGAGGCTTCGAGTCAAGATTATACAGAAAGAATACATTCTCAAACAATTATCTTGAATATACAAGCAATCATCCTCAGAGAATGTTTAACAACATCTTTAAAGGCCAGATAATTCGAGCCATAAGAATGACTTCAAATTATGACATTATGTTAGAAGAAGTTTCTTACATCACTCACTTATTCTTAGGTAGAGGCTATGATGGTAAAAATCTGGCTAAGATTACCTCTACCATTATAAAAGAATGGGGTAGTAAATACAAGCCCTTATTGGGAGAATATACAAATGTTACAAATTGTGGTGATATTGCCACATAGAACCAAAACGACAACATCCAAACAAGGAAGGTCATGTATTGTAGAATTTGGACCACACGTGGGTAAAATCAAAAGAATCATCACCAATAATTGGGGTATAATACTAGCTGACTGCAATTTGGTCCAGATATTGGGTACGTACCCTATTTTTGTGTACAAAATTGGAAGAAATATGAAGTTGTTGTTGGAAAGACAAATTGAAGGCATCTCGTTTAAGGCTAGACATACAACCAAATGCGGTACTTGCCATCAGTGTAGATATATAATAGAAGATGAGAAATTAATTTTAGATAATATTAACAATACCATTATTAGATTTAAACATGGTAACTGTAACAATAGAAGGGTGGTCTATTTAGCTAAATGTATGGTATGTTCAGGATTCTATATAGGGAAAACTGAACAAAAGTTAAAAAAACGTATTTATGGGCATTTATACAGTATTAAAACTAAAAATGAAAATAATGCCCTTTACAAACATATTAGGAATTATGGTGAGAGACATACATTTAAATTTGGCATTTTAGACCACGTAAATATAGACAACAGAGGTGGCGATTATAAAACCCAGCTATTGTATAAAGAAACCTGGTGGCAAATATTCACAGATGCAGCCACTGAACCAGGTTTAAATGAGTCTATTAGTATAAAGTACATGATTTGATGTAAATAATTGTAAACTATTTAATAATTATTTGCTATACATACACATAATCCTAATATGTATTATTTATAAAAAGTTTGAAATAACAACATATAATGTGTATTTTACTAGTCTGGGATTATTCATTATTTAGTATAAGTTAGAGATAATGCTTAACATCATGTTATATCACTTTAAAAGTTTGAATGTAACATTGGCGCCAAAAAGAGTATTTAAGTAAGGATTTTTAATGTGCAAGTGTTCTGATGAAGCTCGCTGTGTCGAGTGAAAGCGCTTAACCAGTGTGTGTGAATAAATAGTTTTATTATACTTCCATATCTGGAGCTCCTTTCGTTGTGGAATCATTTGCTTAGTGGTTATTCCCTGCATCTCAAGACCCGAGGGATTTCAGCAGTGTCTTTTTTCTGGTCTTTTTTTTTTTCTAACAAAAAGTTGTCAGCAAACAAAAGGGGATACAGCTTCTCATTCTTCTGATAATAAAGGTCATAGAGAGACAGAGACTTTGCCAGTGAAACCACTTCCAGTGTTTCAAAGGAAAATGCTTGACAGACAGAAAAAAGCACTGGAACAATCAGGAGTATCTTGCACTTGAACAAGAGTCTGGTTTTGGGAGACAGACATGAACAGGAAGAAGACCAGCAACACTGAAATTTGTAAATAAATGGGAGACTATAAAGGGTCAGTCATTATCATGATTGTACTAATCATGATTATACTCACTGCTAGAGGGGCTCCAACAGTGACAGAATAGGGAAAAAAGGAAATAACGGTAGATTTATTATATTAAGTGGCTATTGGTAAGGGAGGAGGATTACACTAATGTGTAATTATATTCC
The DNA here is from genome assembly GCF_019279795.1 of Protopterus annectens. Taxonomy (NCBI): domain Eukaryota; kingdom Metazoa; phylum Chordata; order Ceratodontiformes; family Protopteridae; genus Protopterus; species Protopterus annectens. Next base: position 1,300,038,641 of record NC_056733.1, read on the forward strand.
ACCAAAAAGTGCTATCATAGAGCTTAAGAAAATTTTAGGAGAAATAATTACCTTTCAGCAGGGAATATTAACCTATAGGTGGGGACTGAAACTTGACTTGACACAGGATGCATCAAGGGGACCTAGATGAGAAAATATAACAAAACTGGGTAGATTTCTGAAGAAATTTAGAAAAATATTTGGTATATGAATTCAGTAGCAGGAATTTAGACAGAATTTGCATGCATTTTGCCAAGGTATAATAACTGGGTGGCCATGGTGATGCAGTGGTAAGCATTGCTGCCTCACAACAAGAGGTTCTCTGGTTCGATTCTCGGTTAGGGTGCCTTCTATTCGGAGTCTGCTTGTCCTCCTTGAGGTTCTATGTGTTTCCTCTGGGTGCTCTGGTTTCCTCCTACATCCCAAAGACATGCTGCAGATGGATTGGACACTGTAAATTGCCCCTAGGTGTGAGTGTGAGCATGTGTGTGCCTTCTGTGGAAGGTTGGGTGCCGGGCTGGCAACTCGACACCGTAAATCTCCACTGCCAATCGTTCTGCGGACCATTGTTCCACTGTGGAGACTCCTAATGGGAAAAGCCAAAAGGAGAAGAAGAAGATGATTTCCCAAGGTATAATAAATGGGTTAGACTAAATGGGAATAATATTTCACAGGAACATGTGCATTTAATTGAAAGCTTTGAACATGTCCAATAACTATTTCAGATCATACACTGATAAACTAGATAAAAATGCAGGGTAATGAAGTAAAATTGAGACAGTGTTGCTTTCCCACTTACCTATAAAGAAGAGAGCAATTCAAGGAATGGGTAGTGGAAATTATTCAAGAGTTATTTGGGAAGATAGAAAAATCTTCAGAAGTTATAGGTAGTCAGTGGGATAAAACAAAATGGAACTTAAAAATAGGGAAGACATAAAATGAAAGAGATATGGTTAATAAGTAACATGATTCACTTTGAGGGGCTAACAAAGGTTAGAGTATTGAAGAACAAGGGGAATCTCACAGAACAAGAAAAGGCACAAATGCAGAGTGCTAAAGAAAAGATAAGGGAGAATCTGGGTAATATGCATGAGTTTAGTAACTATTTTTTGATGACTCCAGAGCAAAAAAACTTTTAGTAAAATTACTTTGGCAACAGAAAGTAGAAAGGATTGTCACCAAATGTAGGCAGTCTATAACAAGAAAAATAACAAGAGATCATGTACAGGTATTATAGATATTACTGAAATGTTATGAACATTTGTAAAAATGCAGAGAAATTACAGAAATAAAGAAACAGCAAAAATGTAAATATTTATGGAAAACTTAATTATGCCAAGCTTAGAGTTAGATGAGGCTCGACAACTAACAGTTAAGATAGGAAGACATGAGATAAAACTGGTGATATAAGCAATCTGCAGGAAAGACTCCAGGAACAGATAGTATTTCTGTAGAAGTCTGGAAGTCAGGAGGAAAGAAAGTAATAAAGATCTGGAGGATTTAGTTTACCAATACTTTCAATATTGTAACTGCCAAGCCAGCAAAACGTGACAAGTGAGGTTTTCTGATAGATAAAACATCAGTGGTACAGAATGAGATTCTAAATTCAAACTAAATATAACAGGTCTGCACACAGCAAATAAACACTGACACTTAATTCATGATCATCCATAGGAACCTCTCAATCTGTTAATAGCTCATCCACAACTACAATCTGTTGGCTCTCAAATATTTTAACTATGATGTACTGTCATTCCTTCCTTATCTCTGCTATATACTGCAAACCATGCCCATTAGATTAACATCCTTTTCCCTGTTAACATTCAGCTGCCTTATTAAGCCACACAATGTATTAAATTCATAAATAGCTTTTTGCACAATATACTGAGCAACCTTTCTTATGTAATAGATAAAGCACCTTATATCATGTAGTTTAATAATCTTTCATATTTCTCTTTATCTTAAGCAAGAATTATGAATGCTTAAAAGTATATATACAAATCTCACTGACTGTTTTTTGCACTCACCACGTGGATTGGAGCAACCCGCTTAGGGTTGCCACCTTTCGTTGTGGCTAAAACTGGTCCAAAGCCACAACCCTCTCACCATCCATAACCCCACACATTTCCACCTGTCTACTGCCCATTCCTGCCCATTTTGTGACATCATTGCAATGTCAGCCTATGGGGAACACCCTCTTTTTCCATTCCTGACGCTTTTTATGCTGATTTACTATGCTTTTCTGTTAAAAAAAAGCACAGTAAATTTACCAATTTAACAAACTCCGACAGTCTGTTTCCTTTTTATGAAACAGAATACCGGAGTTTGTACAGTGTTTTCCGGACTACCAGACAATCAGTTTGATTTCTGGATAGTCCGGAAAAAATGGATAGGTGGCAACCCTAAACCCGCTCCATTTGCCCTCACTATGATAAGGCTCATTTTGCTCCACTACCTAAACACCAATTTCCACACCCCCCACTTATTCTGACTTTATACTCACATAGGCCCACCCCCCTCTTCCTATTCCACCTATCCTCATACACACCACACCCCACTCTCTATAACTCCACCCCCACCATACGCAGTCCTTATCAACTATCATTCTCCCTCCCCCTTATTAGTTTCTCTATACCTCACACTCTAATCTTTTTATCAACTCATTTTGTCCACTTTATTTTTGGTAAACAATGCACTCTTCCTACAGAACATTCCTTACTCTGTTGTTCATGTTTGTATTTCTTTATATCTTTACACATTTCACTTCCTGCTGTACTCCATTCATTAGGCCCATATAGAAGTACTGTTACGATCCTCTCATCATCGTCTTCTAAGCATACTCCAAGTTACTCTAATATCTCATCTCGCTTATTTCGCACCACCACTTTAAACTACCCAGAAATCAAACCACTAAACAATAATTACAATACCCTTACTTTCAAATTTCACATATTCTTAAAAACGTCATCTTTATCAAAAAACACTCCACACAGTTCTCTTTTTTCCTCTTTCTGGAGACATACATCCAAACCCAGGTCCTTCTTCCTCACCAACAACAATATGTAAGACCAAAAAATTAAACAGCCACTATCAATGTTCGTAGTATTTGCAACAAAATAGGCAACCTTCACACCTGGATTGCAGAATAAACCCCAGATGTCTTAGCAGCCACAAAAACTTGGCTCAAATCTAATGTAAAAAACCTCTAAAATTCTTCCTTCCAGCTATAACATAATCAGAGCAGATATAATTCATAACAGAGCAGGTGGTGTTGCATTGTTCTACCCTAGCCACTATAACCGTATTCTTTATTTTAACTCTATTACAATTTTTTGAACTGCTGAATTACTTATCACCATTCTACAAGTAAATACTACAAAATGTCTATGCACAGCAGTAATATAGATCTCCCCAGACCAAAATATCCCAGTACAAGGACATACTATTCTGGATATCACTACAATTTCTAAAAAAAGCCATTATCCTAGGAGATGTAAATATAAACTCATTAATCTTTATGGCTTCTCACAACTTATAACACTGCCAACTAGATATAATAAAAATCTTACACATAGCTACGTATTACATTGGATGCTGATCTCCAATTCAAGTAAATGTCTCATAGCTGGCACTCTTCCCTGTACCCTAAATGAACATCTATTGGCCTATACCTACAGGAATGCCTCCCATAACTCACAAGAACACCACTTTAAAATGGCCCAAGTATAGCTAAGTTTAAATATGACTCCTTTCTTAATGTACTTGTTTGTCTTTTTGGCTTTTCCCGGTTAGGGGTCGCCACAGTGGAACTCCGGTCCGCTAATGATTGGCAGTCGATTTTTTATGGTGCCGAGTTGCCAGCCCGATGCCCAACCTTCAGCGAAGGCACGCCCATTCACGCATGTCTTTCGGAGGCCACTCGACCGCGGGGAGGACATGCAGACTCCACACAGAAGGCACTCCAGCCGTGAATCGAACAGTAGAACCTCTTGCTGTGAGGCAACAATGCTACCGGACTACAATTTATAAACAGGTCTACACTACTGACATTACCTCTTGATGATGCAGTATATCACTTTAATACTATATTCTTAAACATCCTTAACAGCCTTGCTCCCCTTCACTCAAAAAGAATAAAAATCAATCATTATCCCTGGGTAACAATGCCAGTCAAACAGTTAATATGACATAGGAATAAAGCATGGAAATAATGGCTAAACAACAAAACCATTCCTAACCTGAAAATTTTTAGGTACCTTCATAAGCGGATAAAAAAGCAAGTAACAAAGACAAAAAAAACTTTTACACCAATCTTCAAGCAGCCAACAAAAATAACCCCATGAACGTATGAACTTCTGGTCAACCACTAACTCTCTACTTAACCCTGGTACCAAAAAAAACCCCACATCCATATAAACCCCCATCTTCAAAATGACATCGTTTTAAAATATTATTTAATTGATGATATAGACAACCTAACCTCCCTAAAATCCAATCCATGCAAATCTAAAAATCAATTTTCTCCAAATACTTCCAACAAAATACACCCCTTCTAAACATATCTTCTCTTTTCTGTGCTCTCTGCTAATAACAGCCACTCTGTATCCTAATATAAGTAACTCCAAAATTATTACTGCAACTAGTCTGCATATGCCTAATCAAAAATCTTTTAAACTGAAATCTAACAACCTCAGCAATGAATCTTCCCACTGAAGCTCAAACAAGCTGCATATGCAATCTATCCAGTCAGCATGCTTATCAGTTGGTCCATCACTGAATCATACGTTCGAACATTATTGACAAAATTGTTCACCATTCCATTGCATAAAAGAAGCAACACCACTGAGATTACAATTTTTTGACAAACTGCTATCCCATCCCCCTGTCCAAAATATTAGAAAAAAATGCAACTCTAAGTACCTTCTCCAAAAATTCTCTTCTAACCTCTACTCTACATGGCTTCAGGCCAGCACACATCACTACAACAGCCCTACTTTCATTCATGGACAATGTAAATAATGCTAGAAACTCTGTCAATTTTGTTTCCTCGTTACTTATACACATCTCTAATGACTTTAATACCGTCTCCCATGCCAAACTAATACATCGGCTCTCTAACTTTGGTCTCTTCTTCAATCAACTGGCTTCCGAGCAATCTACCAAATGGGCAACAATCTATAAAATGGCAGTGTTCCATATTGCCCTACCTATCAACCATTACTGGTGTCCTCCAAAGACCTCCACACATCCGCCTTTCAAAGCTCTTTACTTTAAAATGCTACTCACCAGGGCTGTCCCACCTATAAAATATAATCCAAGAAGTCCTCTCCTCTGTGGAAGTATAGTTAAATGACTCTCAACAGCTACTTAATATCAAAAATAAAAAAAATTAAAAAAACTCTTTCTTTGCACTCTTAAATCATGTCACAATCATAAATCTACCAAATGGGCAACAATCTATAAAATGGCAGTGTTCCATATTGCCCTACCTACCAACCATTACTGGTGTCCTCCAAAGACCTCCACACATCTGCCTTTCAAAGCTCTTTACTTTAAAATGCTCCTCACCAGGGCTGTCCCACCTATAAAGTATAATCCAAGAAGCCCTCTCCTCTGTGGAAGTATAGTTAAATGACTCTCAGCAGCTACTTAATATCAAAAATAAAAAATTAAAAAAACTCTTTCTATGCACTCTTAAATCATGTCACAATCATAAATCTAATTTTAAAAGTACAATCCAAAAATAATACAGTAATTGAAGTAGTTTCATCCCTCCAAACACCTATGTGTGATAGCTGACAATCTAAAATCTAATCTTCATATTCAGGATAATATTAAAAAAAGTATCAAATATCGGTTATGATTTATAGGCATACCAGCCTCACACTAGCAAATACCTACCTATTCTCATCAATCTCCAAATCTCACTTAATCCCAAACTTGAATATTGCTACAATAAAATAGCCAACTTTGCAACCATTTCCTCAAATTTTACCCATCACTGCATTCCCCTACAATTATTTAAATGGCTTGAGCTACCTCAACATCTAATCTATCTACAACTTTAAACTGCCCATTACATCATTTACAAACTCATTGCCTGCCCTCCATCACTACTACTTCTCCAAATCTACAGTCCTACAAGATCTTTATGTTCAGAAGACAAACAACTTCTCACACTACATTAATCCAGAAATTCAGCTGGCAAAATTCTATATGCATTTTCAGTAGTCAAAGCCTAGAACAACCATCCTGCTAATATTAGACTTAACCTAAACATCAGGCCTTCAAACATGCATTAAAAGAATCTCCAAGTAAAGCAGGCATCTGCTGTTGCTCTGAACCAAGCTAAAATTGTATCATCTTACAAACCCCCCAACTTTCTTCTCTATATTGCTAAACCAGGCTAAAACGATACAGTCTTACACACCCAGAGTTTTCTTCTCTATCTCTTTTTGCCTACTCCCCATTAGCTAATCTTAACTAAGCTTTAATTTCATAACTCTAAATTTCACTTATTTTTTTCCTCCCCTCTCTTCTCTTCCCCTTTCTTTCTCTCTGACCTCCCATACATTTCCCTTATCTTTTCATTACTCCCAAAAAACCTATTTTTTCCTCTGAATCTAATATCCATACTCTAGCCTCCTTTCATTTTCTATAAACAGCATATTAACTGATTTCTAAACTAAACAGCATTTTACCTGTCTCTACTAAACTTACTAAATAACTCACTTTTTTTCTTTTTCCTTCCTTTAGACATTACTCATGCTTGTCTAGAAATAACTTTTCATAGTAAAAATGCTACTACAAAGTTTCTCTCATGGACAATATGATTATCCTGGGTTCCATACACTAGATTGAATTTTCACTAATTTGAAATAGTGCATAGAATGCTCACTGCAGCGAAAGTGCACTTAATCGAAAGTGCACTTATGCGAAGTTCAGTACAACGAACGGGTGTTGTACTGAACTTCTGTGCAGTACTCACGGACCTTAGGGTTAGGGCACGGGTCATAGTAAGGGGATAGCCTTACCATGACCCATGCCCTAACCCTAAGGTCCGGGATTGATTCAGCGCAGTGAAGGACATAGCAATGTCCTCCACTATGGTGTGATAGTCACGAACCTTAGGGTTAGGGCATGGGTTAGAGTAAGGGGATAGCTTTACTAATGATCCCCTTACCCTAACCCGTGCCCTAACCCTAAGGTCCGTGAGTATCACACCATAGTGGAGGACATAGCTTGTTTTTTATGTCCTCCACTGTGCTGCGATGTTTTCACTGAAGTGCACTTATGCAAAAGTTCATTTTAGTTAAAGTGAACTTTCACAGAAGTGAGGCTTCCTATTACAAGTTCGAAGTAGCGAACTTTCGTTCTTGTAATAGGAATCCGATGATCCTACCTTGAAATGTGTGTCACTATATGCTTAGATGTAATATGTGTAGATAAACTGTACTATTTTTTAATTTCTTTTTGTGTTTTGAGTGTACTTTTTGAATCTATACTGATGTTCCCATATATCTGGAGTTAACAGTACTACTACATTACTGGAATTATCTGGAATTTCTTTCTCCCAGCCTCCACTAAAAACTGGTACTCTAGATACAGTCAGAATTTCCCAGTCATCAAATGTCAATAAATAAAAAAATAAAAGACGGGGAAGCACCAACATCTTGGAAGAAATCTATGATGGCTGTAGTACCTAATGATATTAAAGATCCATCAGACCCAGCTTCATATAGCCCCATTTCAATTTTATTTTTAAACACCTTTACTGAATTATCACTTGTGATATAGTCATACTTACATTTATGTAAAAATAATCAAACCATATTAACAAGTTCATATTTACAAACGTTACACATCACGTCTTTTTATATATCATATTATTATGTAAATTACTTAGTTCCTGCCTTCATTTAAACCTCATTCCTCCTGCAAAACATTTTCTGCATATATTGCTCCCACAGCTTCCATTTCTTTCTATGTAAGAGCTATTTCAATTTTAAACCATGATTATAAAGTGTTTATGTGTATGCTAGCTATAGAGTGGCAAAGTTATTGACAAAATTGATAGATATGGATCAGTGTGGTTTTATGGAGTGGAGGCAAACACTTGACAACATTAACAGAACAAAGATGATCTAGTGGAAAGCAGAATGTAAGAAAATACAGCTGTTAGTGGGTCTTGATGCAATGAAATTAATGAAGTAAAAACAAAGGCTATATTTATGGGAACATGACAGAATGATGTATTTAGGATATGAATTAAAAGGATTAAAAAGGATTCTGTTATGGCAGATAAGGTTATGTGGGAACAGACTATACAAAAGATAATACAAACACTGAGATACTGGAAGCTCTTGTTTATGGATATGCACAGTAAGACACAAAAGAGTGAAAATGTTTTTAGTCCTTTTGGTTTTATATACGCATCAGGCATATTTTTAATAACCAGAGAAGTTGTGGAAAATAATTAAGAGTTGAAGAAATTCTTTTGGGAAGGGAAAAGGGCAGGAGTTAAGTGGGAAACTTGATCATTCCAGTAGAACAAGGTGGTTTCGGATTACCTGATTTGAAGGGATATTTTAGAGCTACACAGTTAAGACTCATATACATAACACAAGCAGAATTCAAAATGGAAAGAGATAATGATGAAATAGAGGTGAAGTTCAAGAAATGAAGAGAAGAGTGGGATTTTGGGTCCACATCCATAAGGACAATAATAACCAATTAAAATGTTACATTCATAAAATAGCAGAAAGTATTCCAAGAACTAAGCCAACACAAGAATGGAGAAAGGAGATTTTGCCAATACGGACAACTACTAGTAGGGGTACAGAAAATACAAAAAAGAAAGCTGGAATTTACTGGACAAAACTGACAAAGGAAACAAGATATTGGGAGCAAATAACTAGACACAAGAAAAGTAACAGAGTGGGATGATGCCAAGAAGACATTTGGACTGCAGGCCAGAGACTGTGTTCGTTAGCAAGGATTGATATCAGAATATAGAAAAAAAGAAAGGGAAAGGTAAATCTTAAGTGAAAGACCAGCTTTGCTAGAACTTCTAGTTGAATCTAGATCTGAAGCTGCTGTTAAAAAGGGATAATTAGTAGGGCACATGAAATATTTCATGATAACTATAAGAATCAATCAGAGGAGGTTAGAAAAGATTGGGAAGAAAGTCAAGAAAAGCAATTTACAACAGAACAATGGGTGGACATATGAAGTAGCGGAGGCGTGTCGAGCAAAGTAAAACACATTTTTGCAGGGAGGCAAGCCCCCCTGTGCCCTCCATAAAGGGGGCTGCGACCCCACACCACCGTTACTTATATATACTAACTCTGTGATCACACTGCAGTGGGGAAAAGGATTTATTTCCTTATCCGCACTGTACTGTGCTTCGGTTAACTGATTTACGCGAAAGTACACTTTCGGTTAAGTGTACTTTCATTAAAGTGGGTGTCGGCTATCTGTTCTTTGAAGAAGTTTGTTATCGAAGAACAGAAGTAGACATATATATATATATATATATATATATATATATATATATATATACACACACACACATATATATATATATATATATATATATATATATATATATATATATATATATATATATAGGTCTACTTCAGATAAGCAAACATCCAAATGCTCGACTTTCATATGGTCTAGACCATATGATCAAACATTTGAATGTTCGACAATGTAAAAAAAAAAAAAGAAATAAACAAACCCCCCCCCCACTAAACAGTGCTAGCAGGGGGGCACGCCTGCACCCCCCATTTAAGGGGCTGCACCCCCCCCCGCTATTTAAATATACCAACTCTGAGATCACACTACATTGCGGTAAAGGGAAATCTTCCGTTCCGTGCTCTATGGAGATCCCCATTCAGACCAGTCGAGCTTTTAAAAGTTCAATCATATGGTCTTGGCCATATGAAAGTCAAGCTTTTAAAAGTTTGACCAACTGATGGGAACCTATATACACACACACACACACACACATACATACATATACACAACATCATCATCTTTTGGCTTTTCACGTTAGGGTTTGCCACAGCGGATCATCTCTTTCCATTTCTTCCTATCCTCTGCATCTTGCTTTGTCACACCAACCGCCTGCATGTCCTCTCTCACCACGTCCATAAACCTTATCTTAGGCCTTCCTCTTTTCCTCTTACTTGGCAGCTCCATCCTTAGCATCTTTTTCCCCAATATACCCATCATCCCTCCTCAGCACATGTCCAAACCAGGGCAATCTCGTCTCTCTTGCTTTGTCTCCAAACTGTCCAACATGAGTTGACCCTCTAATATACTGATTCCTAATCGAATCCATCCTAGTCACACTGAGTGCAAATCTTAAGATCTTTAACTCTGCCACATCCAGCTCTGACTCCTGCCTTTTTGTCAATGCCACTGCCTCCAACCCATATAACATAGCTTGTCTCACTACCCTCTTGTAGACCTTCCCTTTCACTCTTACTGGTACCAGTCTGTCACAAATCACTCCTGACACTTTTCTCCACCCATTCCACCCTGCCTGTACTCTCTTTTTCACCTCTCTTCCACATTCACCATTACTCTGAACTGTTGATCCCAAGTACTTAAACTTGTCCACCTTTACAAACTCTACTCTCTGCATCCTCACCATTCCTCTACCCTCCCTCTCATTTACACACATCTTAGGCCTGCTGACCTTCATTCCTCTGCTCTCTAGAGCATATCTCCACCTCTCCAGAGTCTCCTCAACCTGATTCCTACTCTCACTACAGATCACAATGTCATCTGCAAACATCATAGTCCACGGGGCCTCCTGTCTGATCTCATCTGTCAACCTGTCCATCACCACTGCAAATACACAACATATATATGTATATAAACCACAATGGTGACCGGAAAAAAAAAACACACTGTTTTGTCTAGTGCCTCGGCTACATGCATTTACAGACTTAAAAGACATTTGAATTTTCAGCTTTCCTCACATAAAACTACTAATAAAATATCAATTAAACAATCAAACACTTAATCATCAATTACACTAGACAAACATTTAAAAACAATTAAAAACAAAAACAGCAAGAAAATCTAATTATTCTCATTAAGTTCATTATTCAGTCTATGAGGTTTCAGTATCTGACACTTATGAATCAATTCTGCTTTTTTTCTTTTTAAAATTATTTTCTATTAAAGCCTCACATCTTAAACTAGACGTTACTTCCAGAAACACACCTATCTTAATCATATTTATGAGTACTGACATGCTCTGCCACTGGATTATCAGTCTATTGTTTATATAGCATAGTGTTCCTGTGGCCTCATTTTTCACTTTCTTCTAGTCTGTCCAATATAATTTAGTCCCCAAATACAGGCAATACTATGAACAAACCCTTTAGAATCACTAAAAGCAATGCACAGAACTACTAAGTAACTGCAGGGAAAGTCAATGTGTGAATATAATAATCTACATAATAGTACCACAGAGGATGTAGATGCTGATCAGTTTTCTTCATGTTCCTCTCAGTTCACAATGCTGAGGCTGTGTGCTTTAAGTTTAGTTTTGAGGTAAGGCAGGAAGAAGATAGTAAGAGTTCTACAACCTAGGAAAGTAAGTTCTGAAAGCTATGTTACCGTGCTTGTGGACTACACATGGCATCTTCAAGTGAATGACATATCTACAGTGGTGTTCCACAGATCTCAAACATTACTGCTTATAACTTTACCAGGTATTCCAATCTGGACACTGCTTAGTAGCTCTTCTGGCTGAAATACATACCCAGTCTCTGATCTACCTCCATCTTCCATGTTCAAACATAATATAAACAAGAGTTACATTGTTAAAAATGCAACATCAGCCAATTATACTTAACATTCTGTTTCAGATTGACTTACTATGTTATATCAACAGAGGCAGCTCATACACAATGTAGATGTTTCCTGAATCGTTCTGAAAAATCAGGGTTGGAGAAGTGAAGGAAATGCATAAAATACTGATAGACCAAATGACAAATTAACAGAAAGATACATTACACCTGAATGGGGGACACTAGTCCATTAGGAATTATGACCCAATGTGCCACACTAGTATACCATAATGAGACCACAATATGAGGCGATCAGCTGTGATCCATCATCATCAAATAAGGGCTTAGCTTAAATGAGTGGTACAATCTAGCTTTATGTTTTAATTTATTTATTTAACATTTGTTGACCAGGAAAGTCCAACTAGGACAGAGACTATTTTCAGTGGAGGTCCAGGGAGGAACATTCCAGATGCATGTCACTGGAATGTGGGAGGAAACCGGAGTACCCCGAGGAAACCTATGTGAATGCAGGAAATACATGCAGACTCTGCAAAGAAGGCATCCCAGCTGAAAATCGAACCAGAGAACCTTTGGTTTTTCAAAAATTATTTTTTGGTAACTGTAAAGTTTGAAGATTTGGTGATGGTGACTTCTGATCAGCAACTTAAAAGGCACTGGGTGAACTGTAATGTGTGGGGCACAATGTGAAATGCTGGGACATGTTTAACAGAGGACTGGGGAGGATACGGAAGGCTGACAAAAAAAGACAGAAAAACAGTGAACAAAGTTCATTGCAGAGAAATATAAAGTACTGCACTTTGGCTACAACAATCCTGGAATTAAGTTACCATCTTGGAGAAGTGGAACCACAAGCAACAAGGCAAAAGAAAGGACCTAGAGATGATTCTATACTTGGAATGGAGTAAAAACAGCAGAATGAGAAGACAGTAGCAACAGCTAATAGAATGATGGCGTGTAACCTCCAAAAAGCACAAAGTTAAAGCTTTTCCTCTACTAGTTCCTGGTTAAGCCACATCTTGAGTACTATGTCCAGTTCTGGAGGCTATGCAAGAAAAAGAACAATAGGTTTCTGGTTTATAGGCTTCATTATCAAGGTTATAATCTACTGGCAATTAGCAAGCTTGACTTGACTGCTTTACCTCCAATGGATATTTTGTCTTCCAAGTGAAATGTTTACGACTCAAAATGCAGACATGTCAGAAAAAAAGACCAAATATTTTGGATAAGAGCAAAATATTGCACATCATTCTTTTCCTTTAACCTCCTTTTTTGTAGAGGGGCATGCTCTGTCACCCCTAAATTTAGGGGAACTATGAATATTGAATACTGTTCTTCTTTAAACTTCTTTTTTTGCAGGGGTGCAGGCTCATCATACATCCAGCTTACATATACCAACTCATACCAACTCTACGACTGCCATACCTCAAAGAAAAGGGAATATTCCAAGAAATGACACTCTCAGACTTAATATATGTAAGTCTGTATTTTTGCCCATTTAGTCTCCACATTACTGGACTTGTTAAAGTAGATTTTAACCTTTCAAATGATACAGATATTTTTTATTTGCCATATATAGCAATATGATTTGTGCAGGGTCATAGGTACGTAACCAGGCTATTGATCCATGAGGATCATTAGAAGCCCAGCCCATCATTCGCATGAAGTTCTTAGCCCTTGTAATTTAAATAAAATACAGAAGAAAAGATACACTGAAGAAAGCTAAAGACAGCTTATTTCATAATCTTGGAAGGCACTGTGTGATATATCTGTCATTTTTTCTTTTACTGATATTTATTTTTAGTATTAGGTTCTCCAATCAAGTTTTAGCCTCTTCTTGTTCATTCCAGGTACAGTCTTTCAAGAACCAGATCACATATTGCCTTAGAGATCAGGAAGTAGTAAGCTCTAAGTAACATAGGTAACAGAATATAATAGCAGTTCCTGAAGCCTTTCTGAACAGTTCATCTTTTTTAAACCTATGACTTGTTTAATAAGGAATCACTGTACATTCTTAAGTTGTTACAGCTGACTTGCTCAAGGCTAAAAAAACACAGCAATCATGAGTCAGATAATGTTGAGTTATAAAGTGCTACAGTGATCTCTCTGGAATGAGTAGGCACATCTTTAAGACATAGATGTGCTGTTGTGCTGCAGAACATACTTTTCTGGTTTCAGTGAACACACACACACACATGGGCGGTGCAGGGGGGCTTGCCCCCTGCTTATACTTGGAGAAAAGTAATATGGTTGGTCTTGTATTTGTTTCTGTATCTACTTTTGCTGGACAATAGTACGTATTGCTATCCTGTGTGTTTTCAGTATTCTGAGATTCAGTATTTTGAACTTTTAAGATTTTGGTCTCAGTCTTTTGAAATTCAAGATTTTGGCCTTTCAGTCTTCTGAAGTGAATATATATATATATATATATATATATATATATATATATATATATATATATATGGGTTCCTATGACTTCGTCAACAGTTCATTTGATCGACAGTTCATTTCGTCGACAGCTCATTCCATCGACAAGCATTTTAGGTGGGGGGCTTCGCCCCCCCACACCCCCCAATGTGGGGGGCTGTGCCCCCCACCCCCCTAACTATATATATATATCAACTCCAGGGTCGCACAACATTGGGGAAGGGGGCAAATGCTTGTCGATGAAATGAACTGTCGATGAAATGAACTGTCGACGAAGTCATAGGAACCCATATATATATATATATATATATATATATATATATATATATAGATATATACACGTATGGGTCTATTTTGAAACATCGCAGCCCATATCATCGAACGACATTTACTCGAGATGAAAATCACGATAACTTAAAAACCTGAATGGTGAAGTTTGCTTAGGGTAAGTAAACACTTGCCCAACATGCCCTTTCCTCCAGTATATTGCGATTCCGGAGATGGTATATATATATATATATATATATATATATATATATATATATATATATATATATAATCAAGGGGAGTGGGTGGGTTTTACTTACTTCGGTTCATGTTTTTTATAAGTTAGGGCAAGTGTTTACTTACCCTAGGAAAAGTTCACCTCTTCAATTTTTAAGTTCTCTAAATTTTTGTTTCAGCAAACTGACATTCATGGGCTGCGATGTTTCAAAGTAAATCCATATATATATATATATATATATATATATATATATATATATATATATATATATATATATATATATATAGATATATACATACGTTTAAATTCCTGTCTTTCATTACTCCTACATCTTCAATAATGGGTCCATTTTTATGATTTTTATCATTTATTTGCAATCAAAATTCATATCCATGTTTCCAAATCCCATTATACTTTATTTAATAAAATAAAGATGAATTAGTTGCTACTGCATCTGTGTATATTGCTGTTGACCATCTTGGAGAACTCTGGCATCTTTTACTGAATTATGTTACCCACAGTTTGTAATCCTTAACATATACAGTTACCCATATCCCATTTTGCACTTTTATACCTCAAAAGAACTGAAAAAAAATATTTTAAACTGGGACACAGGATCTGAATTACCTATACATAGTAAGGTCTTGATAAGTTTAATGCTACTGCATGCCAAAAAAGCAATTGTAAGAAAATGGAAATCAAAATCTAAAACGACTGTAACTGAAGTACTGAATATTGTAAAGGAGATAAAAAAAACAGCTATATTGTAGTTTAATGGCTCACTCTAAGTTTCGCGCAGGAGTGGGCATGGCACTGATGATTGATGAACGAAACTGCATGGCGACATCATGGATACAATGAGTGTGTTAACCATGGCTCTGACCCCGGAAAGCTTTTAAAATAAATGTTATGTGGCATAATCATCTCACCTACAATACCTTATTATTATCTCACAATCACACAACATATATGGGATGGCACAGTGGTGCAGTGGTAGCGTTGTCACCTCACAGCAAGAGGTTCTCCGGTTCGATTCTCAGCTGGGGTGCCTTCTGTGTGGAGTCTGCATGTCCTCCCTGCATTCGTGTGGGTTTCCTCTGGGTGTTCCGGTTTCCTCCCACATTACAAAGACATGCATCTGGAGCATTTCTCCCCGGGCCTCCGCTGACAATTGGCTTTATTCCAAGTTGGACTTACCCGGTTAACAAATGTTAAATAAATATAATTACATTTACAATCCTAAACAGAGAGCACAGAATTTAGTAACACTGTCCGCATACAAGCAACAAAACTATATGCTACGAAACAGTGAATCACTGGGACTGCAAAGCCACCTCTGCTGTAATGCAGATTCCCAAAACAACTTGATCTGACAAGCTCTGTTTTATTTACAATAATCACAGCTCATTGAAATTACACAAGAAAGGTAACTAACATGAAATAGGTACAATCTACACCCAATCACACTCTTCGGGAACAACACCCTAGTGCACACCCTGCAGAGTTTGGAATCAAGTCAAGCTTCCTCACTCAAATCTGAGCCACCGCAGACTGCAGTGCAGCCATCCTTCAACACCGTCTAGCTACTAGCTATAGAAAACAGGGCTTTCAGTGCAAGTGTGGACCATTAGCACTAAGCAAGGAATGTACTTACACTGTCACATCCAGTGCATACGTGGAGACTTTGGGAGTAACATTTTCAGCACCCTAAACTTTGGATTATCTTTAGGCAGCCAAGAAAAAAATGTACAACACACCCCCAGCCTTCTTATGTGGCCACATTGACCATTATGATGAATTCAGGGTCCGCAATCGATCTGAGAGAGAATGTAAGCTTTAGTATATTATAATAGATCTCCTGCACAATAGACATTGCAATGGGCAGATCACAGTTAAGCAGATAAAAACGACTCTGAATTACACTTTAACTGCTGACACTTGCAAGCTGCTGCAGCACATACAAAAAGTGCAATACTCCCAAAGGATTTAAAGCAACTCACTGAATATGTGCAAAAAGCAAATAAATATTAATATAATAGCCTGTGTTCCTTTAACATGATGCACAAGGACATTTTCCATATAATATACGCTTTCTGGTGACAGTATAAACTAAACTCATTCATTGCAATATATAATACATATTCATTAAGGTTCTAGGTAGTATGCTTGAATATTCAGTATTTTACAGTGACGTAAAACACCTTGGGTGAGGTTTGGGCGGTGCTTGCTACTGCGCATCTGGTGAGCCAGTAAACTTCAATATAGCCAAAAAAACTATAGGTGGGATCATTCTAAAAGGGAAAAGACAAATTATTTAGAAATAAATAGAACTTGAGAGAACAATACATGAAGAATAATGTTCAGGAGGAGGGAATGAGGTTTATAGGAATGGAAGGAACTGGGCAATTTATGTAATGTTGCAGGGGATAATAATAGTAAAAAAGAAGAAAACATATACATATAAAGTGTAATGCATGATTATGAAAAAGGCTAATATGGTTTGTTGTCTTTTCTGTTAATGTATGTCTATGTCTTACATTATAATTTAATAAAGGTGTTTAAAAACAAAAAGAATAGTATAAAAAGAAATGGCTCCAATACAGAGGCCCATGAGACACATTAGGATAGACCGGTAACTTACCATCCTGACTTATGCACTCTTCCTTAACCAGTGTCATACCCAATGAATTAAATATATGTTGATAGCTAATAATTTTAACTTATCAATTAATCTCTTATGTGGAATAGTGCTGAATGCTTTAGCAGGTTCAAAATAAGCAGCATACACTGTCAGCCCTTCATCAAGTGCTGCTGTTACCCCCTTCAAAATGTTATAAGACTGAGAAGGTAAGTGTCTCCCTTAGCACCATGCTGGTGAGATGAGGTTACCCTGAACAGGAAGGATTTGATGAAGGGATATTAGCAACATAGCATAGGAATTAACTACTCCTTAGATCTGTGAAAATACTTCTTCACAAAAAACACTGTATAACCATGGGGCAGACTACCAGAATGAGCGACAAAGAGAACCCACAGAGGTATTCAAAAAGGCATGGACAAAGCAGGAAAAGTGAAACAGGGAAGAGGAGGACAGAGGGAAGGCAAACGGCTAAATCTATTAAAGGACACATTACACTGACTTATTGTTTCGTCTGTCAGACAAATCCAACACCATGCAGTGTTAATGTGAAGTGTTATTTTTGAGTGAACAGCAGCTTTAATCCATACATATGTAACAAAAAAATCTTGTAAAAGTAATGCCTGCTTACCAACTTAAAGTAGAACTCCACACAAAAGTTGAGTTTTCGTTCCAAAAAGTGATTTTTCTTCCTTGTAATTCAATACTAAACACTTAACACCATTTAATAGTTTCCCCTTCTTTCCTGCATTTGTCTCATCTGTTACATCACAAAGTCTACAAAGAGTGGCATAGTAATTAAGTTAAGTCACTTATCCCAACTACAGAGCCATTAAGAAAACAACGCCTATTAATCAATACCATTTAAATGTGCCTATCAGTTACAGATTGCCAGCATCACACCTTAGACAAAGAGTGTAACCAGGAGTCGGAACAAATACTAATCTTTCAAGCTTCGTTTTCAGATGCAAATGTCTTTCCATTTAATAAAACTCAGTGCCATAAAGAAAGGACGCAAATAAGTTCATCTAACTCTTCTTACCTTCTGTCAGTATTTGATTTTGCATTTTTTCTACACTGTGATCTCTGTAAAATGCATGCTTCTTCTGGTGTTTTGTTACAGCATTTTTGCATTGTATACATTGTTTTGTTGCGACAAGTCAGTGAGTTGGTGAAAGAAGACTAACATCAAATACTTTAATTCTAGCTACAGTATTTAAAACTGTGAATGTAACACAAACCATCTAAGCCCAAGTGCCACCTATTAATCACAGGGTTAAAATTTCCCACACTTGCACACTGAATTATAGTTGTTATTTTGAAAAGAACAATTAACTTGATTACATTTTCAAGGCTGTCATTCAAACATTCCTTGATATGCTGCAACAGAGATGGCCAGTAATGAAAAATCAAAGGAATGAAAGCAATTAAAAATGCAGATTGATGCCGATAGTGAAACACAGACAGTCACAGCACTGTTGTAAACTGGTGACAGAGAACCCCAGTAAATGAACTCCTCATCATAAGGATTTCTTTCTCTTCCTCTAGCATGACACCAGGAAGGCGAAAGCAATGGCTATAAAACAAAATCATGCTAGCCATAGCAGCATCCTTCAGATCATTTTGAGTTATAACAAATTAGAAAATACTAATAACCATTTACTTTGATACAGAGGCATGCATTAGCATGCAGAAAAGTTCAAGATTTACTGAAAAAAAGAAGTTATGTACTCACCATAACGTTCCATGTGTGTTGTTCATCTCGCCTTCATTCTTCACTTGTTGGGTTTGGAACCGATCCTTGGTTCTGACTCGGCCATATACAAAAGCTCGAGGTCTTCCACTGGCTCGTGGCTGTATCCTTATCCCATCATGCCCTAGGAAAGCTCCCCAGATCTTGTTTGCTGATAAACAGAAGTTATGTACTTACCATAATGTTCCATGTGAGTTGCTCATCTCACCTTCATTCTTACAGATGTGTTCAGAGCCGATCCTCAGCTCCGAGTCAGCCTACTACAAAGCTCAAGGTCTTCAGACAGCTTGGGGCCAAGTCCCTATCCCATGATGCACCTGGAGTTACCTCAGATCTTGTTTGTTGCATATAATAATACCAAGTATCATACTATCACTCTTTAAGAGAAAGCCATAGAAGGATTGAGCAACCTGGAAGAATCTAGTATCTCGGTCCTCGAAAAACCCTGGAGGGGGTAGGAGGGTGGGAAGTAAGAATGAAGGCAAGATAAACAACTCACATGGAACGTTATGGTAAGTACATAACTTCTATATGTGAAGTTGTTCTATCTCGCCGTTCATTCTTACAGATGGGTAGCGTCCCTAGCACCATCTTTCTCGGGTGGCTCACGGGAGTATGTTTTTCAGAATAGCAGACCCAAAAGAGGCCCTGTCCCTGGAGGCCCTGTCAACTTTGTAATGAGTGATAAAGGTATGAGTTCTTGACCAAGTGGCTGCTACACAGATGTTGTCTATAGGAAGTAGGAAGTCTAGCAGAAAAGGCAAAGGATGTAGACACTGCTCTGGTAGAATGAGCCTTTATTTTGTGATGCAAGGGCATATTAGCAGCTGAATAAACAAATGTGATACAATCGGATAACCACTTAGACAGAGTTGTTTTTGCCACTAGCATACCTTTTCTGGAATCTGAAATGGAAACTAAAAGCTGTTCTGATTTCCTGAACTCTTTTGTTCTATCCAAGTAAAATCTGAGCTGTCTATGAACATCAAGCTTGTGCAGCATGTACTCTAAGTTGGTGTATTTGGGAAAGAACACTGGCAAATCAATAATTTGGTTAAGGTTAGTTTTGGTACAAACATTAGGCATAAAAGAGGGATTAGTTCGTAGTGAGACTCTGTCAGCATGGAAAATTAGATAAGGAGGCTTTATGGACAAAGCTTGAAGCTCTGACACTCTGCGGGCAGAAGTGATAGCTACTAAAAAGATAGTCTTCCATGACAAATATTTCAAATCGCATGAGGAAGATGGTTTGAAAAGAGGGAGAATAATGCGCGAAAGCATAAAATTTAGATTCCATGGGATATAAGGGGACTTCACAGGTGGTCTGAGTTGAAAAGTCCCTTTGAGAAAGGGTTTGGATAGTTTGTGTGACATTATATTCAATCCTTCAAATCCAAGGTGAAAATTAGAGATAGCAGCTAGCTGAACCAGAACTGTTGCTGCTGAAGCTCTTTTGTTGAAAATCATAGTCAAGAACTCTAATATGGAGGCCATAGGGGCTTGGTAGGGATCAATGTTATTTTGAGAGACCTATATAGAAAATCTTTTCCATTTGGGAATTGGAGCAGCCAAGCTGACAGCTTCAGGGACTCAAGACAGGGATGAAGTTCCCCGACGAGTGCGTTAGAAGATCTGGAACTGGGTCCAGAATCCAAGGGTCCTCCAATTGATGAAGTCGAAGGAAGGGGAATCAAATCTGACGAGGCCAATGAGGGGCTATTAGAATGATGGTCCTTCCCAGAACTTTTGCTATCTGTAGTATTTTGGGTATCAAGGGAATTGGTGGGAATGCATAGAGGAGACCCGGAGGCCAATCGTGTACAAGTGCGTCCCTTGGGGCTTCTCCCAGAGGGGGAATCAGGGCAAAGTAGCTTCTGCATTTCGTGCTCATGTGGTTGGCGAAAAGGTCGCAGCAAGGCTGGCCCCACCTATGGAATATTCTGTCCGCTATTTCTTTCTTGAGGGACCACTCGTGAGGCAACAAAATTGCTCTGCTCAGCTTGTCTGCTATCACGTTTGATTTCCCTGGGATGTGCGCTGCTAACAGAAAGCCCTGGGCAGATGTAGCCCATTGCCATACACTTAGGGCCTCACGACAAAGGGGGTAGGACCTGGTTCCTCCTTGTTTGTTCAAATACTAAACCACCGACATGTTGCCCGTCTGAATCGCAATTGTTCCCTGAGGAAGAGAGTCCTGGAAGTACTGCAACGCTAAAAGTACTGCTCTCATCTCTAAGACATTGATATGCAGATGTGCTTTCTGATCAGTCCATGTGCCCTGGGCCGTTCTTCCCTGAAAATGTCCCCCCACCCTATCAGGGAAGCGTCCATGGTCACTGTGGCCTGCTGGTGGGGGTAGAACAAAAGGACGACCTATCGTAACATGAAGAGAGGTCAACTACCACTGAAGATCCTTTTTGCATGTTTGTGATCATTATAAGATGAGACATTGGGAACTCTTGGTAAGACCATTGCGTGAACAACAGCCATTGCAGAATCCACAAGTGCATGCGACCCACGGTATGGCTAATATTGCAGCTGCCATCATGCCTAACAATTTTAGTACTTCTGATGCTGGAGCCTTGTATTTGGATATGATATTGTCGAACTGCTAACAGAGTATTAAGACTCTTTCTGCTGGAAGTCTCAAAGTGGTAGTGGTGGTGTCCAATTCTGCTCCAATAAAAACGGCATTTTGCGATGAAAGGCAAGGCAGATTTTTCTGAGTTTATTGCAATTCCCAGATGACTGCAGAGTGAAAGAGTGGTGTCCCTGGCTTGTATGAGCTGATGCCTGGTGCTGGTGGTGAGGAGCCAATCATCTAGGTACAGAAACACCTGGAATCCTAAACGTCTGAGGTGAGCCGTGACCACTTCCATACATTTGATGAACACTCTGAGTGCTGTAGTGAGACCAAAGGGCAGGGCTCAAAACTTGTAATGATTGGCTCCCAGCCGGAAGAGCAGATGATCCCTGGATGGTCTGGCCATTTTTATGTGGTAGTATGCATCCAAGAGATCTATCAAGCACATCCTATTGTCTTTCCCTAAAAAGGGACATATCGACTGAAGCGTGACCATCTGGGACTTCTCTTTCTTGACAGATCTGTTTAGTCTGCTGAGGTCCAAAATAGGTCTCCAGTCCCCTGTCTTTTTTGGAACTAAAACGAATTTTGAATAAGTTCCAGATCCTATCTGGTCTGCTGGGACTGGTTGGATGACTCTTTTTTTCTTAGCAACGTTTGGACCTCTATTGTTGCCTGTTCCCTGTAACTGGGTGGAACGTCTGGGATTTTTGTTGTCAATGGAGGAGGTGTGGCGAAAGGAATGAAATATCCTCTGGAAATGATACTTTGTACCCAGTTGTTTGTTATTTTGAACCAAGCTACTGGATACAAAGATAAGCGACCCCAACTGCCTCCAGAGTAGGACAGTAGGGCCTCCTTTCAGGAGCGCTGGTATGGCTTCCCAAAAAACTGATCTCTGTCGCCCTGGTTTTGCGGACCCCCTCTGCCGCTAGGGCGGCGTCTTCCATTATTGCCCCCTTTTCTGCCCCTGGAGGGGGGTTCACCACGTGTGTCCTGAAAGGCTCCTTGGGCTTTACAGAGCCACACCTTTCCTCCCCTTTGACCCCTTGGGTAGGGTCTGGTAGGGGTGGAAAAACAGACTCCAACAGCAGACAGAGTCTTTCCTTCCTGTTCACACCTGATCAAAGTTTCCTTAACTTTGGGCCTGAAAAGGGATGAGCCATCAAAAGGGGTGCTGACAAAGGATGACTTAAAGGCTCCGTGAAGGAACACAAGCGCATCCAGCAGTGTCTCCTAACAGCAATTCTTGTACCCGCTGCTTTGCTCGCTCCATAAGCTGTATATGAAATGAGGCGCACGGACGAGTTTACTATGGAATTAAGGGTAGCAAGCTGGGAGGCAACTTTATCTGAAGCTCCTGCAGCTACTGTACCCTGAAGAGTATCTCCGAGCTCTTTTAGGAGATCTCTTTGCAGTCTAGTAAAATGGGTGAGATAGTTGAGCGAACGCATTGCAAAAGTCGCTGAACTGTATGTGCGCTTCCTGTATCTATCCATGATCCTAGAGTCTCTGTTAGGAGGATGGATAGAGGAAGAAGTTTCTGAAATTTCCTTTTTGCTGGCTGCCGCAACCACCATGGCATCAACTGGCATTCTCTTGGTATGAAATTATTTTTCTTGGGGGGCAGAAATAAAATTATTAGCCCTCCTGGGGACAGGCTCCATGGTGTCCGGAGACTCCCACGCACTTCATGAGACCAGCACCATAAGCTCATTGAAGGGTGGAGACACCCAAGAGGTGGACGGTTAAGACCCGAATGCCTTCAGGAGAACCGACTCCTCTTCAGTAGGGTTGGTGGACTGCCAGTCACCCCTCTGCCTAAGGATTTCAAATATCTCAGCAAAAGAGATATCCTCAAAGGGGGACCGTGGGGACCCTTCTGATTCATCCAAGTCGGTATTGGATGTGAGAGACTCCTGTGGGGAGTCTAAATGCTTCCTCTTACAGATTCTCTTCCTGGGAACTTCCTCAGTGGGAACTTCTGGTGAGGTCTCGGAAGAACAGGGACTACCCAATGGGGCTTCCTGAGGCTCTGGGTCTCTACGCTTAGTAAGGATCTGTGAAGCAGAAGTAGACACAGGCACTTTTGGGGAGGAGGTAGCCGGACCTGAAGTCGAAGATGTCTTAGGAGACATAACTCTCCTCACAATTCGGTCCGACTATCCTCCCTGGACCCTAGGAGACATAACTCTCCTCAAAATTCGGTCCGACTATCCTCCCTGGACCCGACCAGAAAGTTTCAGCTCCTAGATTCCTCGATCGGCGCCAAGGACGTCAGAGTAAATGGAGCCGAGGACACTGTAGCAGGTGTCGGCTCCAAAGGTTCAATGATCATCAAGTCCGACTCCTCTGGCTCCGAAGGACCAGTATGGATCGCAGGAGGAAAAAGTAGTAGATGGTAAAAGGGTCTTCGGTTCCGAAACCATTTGGGTCAGAGCCAATAACAAATTCTGCAAATGCCAGTGCCTGTAAAAGCTTCTGCATCACACAACCAACATCCAAATTGGAAAGACTTATCGAAGACCGAGATGAGTGGATAGAAGGAGGTACAGATTGCAGGAGTGGAGATTTAGGCAATTCGGATACCAGTTCCAGGACCGGGGACCGGCTCCGAAAGGACAAGATGCTCGGCTCCGAAGGCTGTGGAGCTGACATCGACAATTTTTTTTATTTCTTAACTTCCGAAGAAGTAGAAGCCTTGGAAGACTTTGAAGATTTACTAGATCTGTCCTGGTCACTCAAAGCTTCCTGGAAAGACGGTTTAACTAGACCTCTATCGATTAGCTTTCTCTTTCTCTCCTGAAGGACCCTGGAAGAGAAGGAATGACAAATAGAGCAACTTTCCTGAAGATGCAAAGCTCCCAAACAGTAAACATAATTAACATGGCTATCTGTTACAGACATTTTCTGTCCACTTTTTGGACATTTCTTGAACCCTATCCTGGTCTACTATAATGAACAGCACAATATCAGTAAAACTACAACAATATGCTAAAGACACATCCAAAACTATTTAAATCAGCCCTGATAAAAAAGCTATGGGCTAAATATCTTGTGACTATAAACACACACACACTGTAACTATATCTAAGCACTTCTAAATATCAAAAGTTATCAAACCACACAATAACTATATAACTACTCTAACTATACTAAATATAAAGGCCTTTAGAAAAAAATGAAGGCCAAGAGCTATATATACAATATGAAAAGGCACACCAAGGAATAGCACACTAAAGATATATAAATGCTAAAGAAGTTAAAGCTAAAGCTAAGAAAGAATTAACAATTTATAAGAAAAAAATCTGTAATAAAGTTTTACTGGCCCGAGCTATGCTGAGGAACCTGATCTACTGCAGTGGCAAACTAGATCTGAGGTAACTCTGGGTGCATCATGGGATAGGGACTTGGCCTCGAGCTGTCTGAAGACCTCGAGCTTTGTTGTAGGACGTCTCGGAGCCGAACATTGGCTCCGAACCCATTTGTAAGAATGAACAGCAAGATAGAACAACACATCAACCGTTACCCAATGGATCATTCTAACATCTTATAGAACAATGAAGAAGGTCACAGAACATTACTTGCCAAATGTAACCTCTCAGTCCTCCAGGAGCCAAAGGCTGGGGGATGGAGGGTGGGATGTAGGAATGAAGCCGAGATGGAGAGCACTCATGGAACGTTATGGTGAGTACATATAACTTCTTTATGTGATATTGTCCTATTTTACCTTCATTCTTTACTGGTTGGGACAGCTTCCCTAGCACCATATTTCTTGGGCGGCTCACAGGAGAATATTCTTCAGAACAGTGTACCCAAAAGAGGCCCTGTTCCTGGAGGCCAAATCCACTTTGTAATGAGTGATAAAGGTATGAGACCTTACCCATATTGCAGTAGCACAAATGGTATAAATTGGTAGTCTGGCTTGAAAAACAGAAGCTGCTGCTATCTCATAGAATGACCCTTGACTTTACAGGGAAGATCTTTGTTGTTAGATTTGTATGTAAAGTAATACAATCTGATAACCCCTTTGAAAATGTGACCTTAGATACAGGATGAAACAAATAATTGGTCAGATTTTCTGAAGTCCTTTGTAAGTAGAAACGTAATTGTCTATGTACATCCAGTTGGTATAGCATATATTCTGCCTTGTTGTCATAGTTGGGAAAAAACACTGGTAGTTCTATAGACTGATTTAAATTCGACTCTGACCATACTTTTAGTAGGAATAATGGGTTTGTTCGAAGGGATACTCTATCCTCGTGGAAAAGCATTTAGGGGGGCTTTATCGATAATGCTTCTAGCAGACATGATGGCAATCAAAATAATTGTTTACCATGTGAAAAACATTAGATCACAGGATGCTGCAGGTTCAAAGTGGGGAAGAATCAAACAGGACAAAACAAAGTTTAGATCCCTTGGTGGTAGAGGCGTCTTAATGGGTGGTCTTCACAAAATAGTGCCTTCAGGAAGGCTTTGCATAGTCTGTGAGACATCAGATTTGGGGCTAAATCGCTTATATGAAAATTAGATATCACTTCTAATTAGACTTGAATGGTAGTTGCAGCTGCGCCTTCATTAAATAGCTTCGTTAGAAATTTAGGAACAGAACCTATAGGAGCAGAAAAGGGATCGATGTGATTACTTAATGCCCAGGAAGAAAATCTTTTCCATTTGGCTCATGTATAGTTTTCTCGTTGAAGCCTTATGAGACGAGATCAAGATATCTTTCACAGAAGGAGACAGGTTAGGGAGCCTGGCTATATTTGGAATCGGAGCAACCAAGCTGTCAATTTGAGGATTTGAAGAGAGGGATGGAGCGTTCCCAATACATGAGTCAGAAGGTCTGGAACTGGGTCCACAACCCACGGCTCCTCATCAAGATGAGGCCAAAGTAAGGGGAATCAAACAAGGCCAGTATGGGGCAACGAGAATCAGACTGCTTCCCAATCAACTGGCTTTCTGAAGAACTTTGGTTATCAAGGGAAAGGGAGTGAAGGCATAGAGGAGAGTTGAGGGACAATTGTCTAGAAGTGCATCCCTTGGCGACTCCCCTGGAGGGGGATTAGGGCAAAATAGCTACTGCATTTGGCATTCATGGATGTGGCAAAAAGGTCGCAGCAAGGCTGACCCGATTTGCGGAAAATCATCTTTGATACTTCTTGTTTTAGGGACCACTCGTGAGGCATCAGAATCGCTCTGCTGAGTTTGTCTGCTATCATGCTGGATTTCCCCGGGATGTGTGTTGCTATCAGAAAGTATTGGGAGGAGGTCGCTCACTGCCATACTCTCAGGGCCTCTCGACAAAGGGGGTAGGACCTGGTTCCTCCTTGTTTGTTTATGTACCAAACAACTGACATGTTGTCTGTCTGTATTGAATAGTTCCCAGCAGAAGAGAGTCCTGAAGTGCCTGCAATGCTAAAAGCACAGCTCTCATCTCTAGGACACTGATGTGCAAACGGGCCTTGTGTTTCTGCCAAGTGCCTTGGACTGTCCTTCCCGGATAATGACCACCCCCACCTGGGAGGGGTCCATGGTTACTATGGCTAAAGGCTATGGAAGGACAAAGGGTCGACAATGTCACGTGAGTGGAGTGAAGCCACCAGAGAAGGTCTTTCTTGCAGGCCTCTGTTATCAGAATTTGGTGAGACATGGGTAGTTCCTGCAACGACCACTGAGTGAACAGTAGCCACTGCAGAATTCTCATGTGCATGTGTGCTAATGGAACTAAGTTTATCACTGCTGCCATGGTTCCCAAGACTTTCAGAACTGTTCCTGCCTGTACTCTTTTCTTGGAAAGAAGGTTTAAGACCTGATGTCGCAAAAATAAAACTGTTTCTGGAGGAAGTTTTGCCATCAATTTTGTTGTGTATAGATCTGCCCCTATAAAAATGATATGTTGAGATGGCAACAAGGAAGATTTTTCGTAATTTATCATGATTCCTAGGTGAGAGCAGAGAAGTAATGTGGTGTCTCTTGTTTTTAGTAGTAGATGCTTGGTGGTGGCGGTTAGGAGCAAGTCATTTAGATACGGAAACACGTGGAATACTAGATGTCTCAAGTGAGCCGTGACCACTGCCATGCACTTGGTGAACACTCTGGGGGCTGTAGTAAGACCAAAGGGCAGAACCCAAAACTGGTAATGACTGGCTCCCAGCCAAACACGTAGATGACACCTGGATGGCCTGTCCAGCTTTATGTGGTAGTACGTATCCTGAAGATCTATAGAGCATATCCAATTGTCTTTTCCCAGAAAGGGAAAAATCGACTGCAGTGTTACCATCTGGAACTTTGCCTTTCTTACTGATTAGTTTAGTCTGCTGAGATCCAAAATGTGCATCCAGTCCCCTCTTCTCTTTGGCACTAAAAAGAACCTTTAGTAAGTTCTGGATCCTATTTGGTCTGCGGCGACTATTTGGTTGACTCTTTTGTCTAGCAACTTTTGAATTTCTAGAGATGGCTGTTCCCTCTGACTGGGTGGAACGTCTGGGGTGTTCTTTATGTTTGGGACGGGAAGGGAAAAGGGTAAAGAGTAGCCTCTGGATATGATATTTGTACCCACCTGTCTTTTGTTATTTCTAGCCAGGCTTCTGGGTACAAAGATAAGTGACCCCTGATTGCCTCCAGAGATGGACAGGCGGGCCACCCTTCAGGAGCGCTGAAAGGGCCTACCATGGAATGAATTCCTGTTGCTCTGATTTTGCGGACCCCCTCTGCCACATGAACGGCGTCTCCCATTACTGCTTCCCCCTCTACCCCTGAAGAAGAGTCACCACGTGTGTCCTGAAAAACTCTCTGGGATTTTTGGAACCACGTTTCCTTCCTCTTGACCTTTTCAGGGAAAAACAGAGTTCTATGGCAGAGAGTTTTTCCTTCTTGCTCACACCTGGTGAGTGTGCCCTTAACTTTTGGCCCGAAGAGGGACGAGCCATTAAAGGGGACATTAACAAAGGTAGACTTAAAGGGTTCCACAAAGTCACACCAGCACATCCAGGAATGACTCCTCAGGGAAATTCCTGAACCCACTACCCTGCTCGCTCCATCTGCTGCGTAAGAAATAAACCTCATGGAGGAGTTAACCATAGAGTTTAGGGTGAAGAGCTGAGAGGAAACCTTGTCTGATACTCCCTGCAGCTACTGAACCTTGTAGAGTATCACCTAGCTTCTTTAGAAGATCTCTTTGTAGCCTAGTAAAGTGCATTACATAATTCAACGATCTGAGTGGAAAAGTCACCGAAGAGAATATGCACTTTCCATATCTGTCCATCCTACAAGACTCCTTCGGCGGACGGACAGATGAGGATGTTTCTGAAAGTTCCTTTTTGGTGGCTGCCGCCACCACCATAGCATCTATTGGAACACCCTTAGTAAGAAATTCCCTGTCTGTAGGTGCAGTAATAAACTTGTTTGGCCCCAAGGAACAGGTTCCACTGAGTCTGGAGACTCCCATGCCTTTCGACTAACTAATTTCATGAGCTTGTCGAAAGGCAGAAACACCCAAGTGGCGGAAGGGGGAGACCCAAAAGCTTTCAGGTATACAGACTCCTGAGTAGGGTTGATAGGCTTACAGCTGCCACTCTGATTAAGGATTTCTAGGATGTAAGCAAAGGAGACATCCTCAGAGGATGACCGTGGTGACCTTTCTGACTCATCAAGGTCTATATCAGAAGTGACAGACTCCTCTGGGGAGTCTAAATCCCTCCTCTTGCAAAGTCTCTTACAAGAGACCTCTTCAGAAGGGTATTCTGGAGAGGTTTCAGAAGAGAGGGGTTCACCCGAAAGGGCATCCTGAGGCCTAGGGTCTCCACATGTCTGTGGATGGTGTGGTGCGGAGACAGATGCCGGTGCCTTCGGAGGAAGAATGTCAGGACCCAAGAGTGGAGCTGTATGAGGAGACAGCACTCTCATCACCTCAAAATCCCCCCTCCCCTGATCAGAAGACACCTCCAGCTCCGAGGAGCTAGAAGGCATCCCCGGAACCAAGGGGGTTTGCTCCGAGTCCGATATAGGAGCCAAACTCTCCCGCACCAAAGCCCAGAGAGGCAAGTTTAGATCCAACAAATGTCTGATCTGACTCTCCTCCCTGGACCTAATTGAAGACCATCAGCTCTTAGACTCCTCGAGTTCAGACGGAACTGAGGATGTTGGAGCAGATGTTGGCCCCATATCCCAAAATAGGTCTTGGCACTGATGGTTCCACTACGATCAGTTCCAGACATTCTGGCTCCGAGGTCCCAGGTCGGCTCTGAGGAGGAATCAGTGACGAAGGGGACGTCCTTGTTGGTTACGAATCCCTCTGGGTTGGAGCCGACAGCAGTTTGGCCAGCAGTGGTGTCCTTAAAATTCTGCACACCACCCGATCCACATTATCATCAGAAAGACTCCTGGAGGACCAAGAGGAGAGGGCAGGAGATCTAACTGGTTGCAGTACAGGTGATCTTAAAGTAGGAGAGACTGGTACTAATTCCGGGGACCAGCTCCATAATTCAAACTCTGTTGGCACCAATACAGAAGGAACCAATGATGGAGATTTTCCGGGCCCAGCAATCTTCGGGTGCAGAGATGAAAATTTGGTCAGCATTTTTGCTATTTCTGAATGGCTAGAAGAAGGAGATGACCTTTTTCCAGATTTGTCAGACTTCGAAGAAGGAGACTTGGTCGATTATGAAGTGCCCTGACCTTCTTCTAGCACTTCAGTGAAGGACGACTTCAATAAACCTCTCACTATAAGTTTGTTCTTCCTTTCAAGCAGCACTCTATAACTGAAAGAGTGGCAAATGGAATAGGATTCTTGTAAATGCAATGCTCCAAAGCACTATACACACATAGTGTGTCCATCCATGATAGATATTTTCTGGCTACACGTCACACACTTTTTGAACCCAGAGGGTTTGGTTTCCTTATGTTCCTTAGACATAATCAGTATGCAAACAGTCAACAACAACAAATATAAGAAAGGTATACAAGCTACTTAACAGTCTAGTAGAAAAACCAATGCTATCACTGTACTATCTACATATATATATATATATATATATATATTTAAAAAACACTTTTTTTTTTTTAAACAACAACAAGAAACAACCATAACAACTACAGCCAAAGAAAGGGAAGGGGTGGCAGTTCTCTAACTAAAAACAAAGCTGCCTAGTCAAAAGGGATGGGGGTAGCCCTCTAACTTAAACGGGCAATGGCAGCCCTCTAACTCAAACGAGCTGCCGCTTTAGGTTAGGAAGAAGTAATAGAAGTAAATAATTGTCTTTGCAACACTCTCTAAATTAAACAAATGTGTAAATAAGGAAGAAAAAAGATAGTAAAGAAAGCCTTCTAACTAGGAACAGGCTTTAAACACTAAATTTAAGCCGGGATAGGGAGGTAACACAGGCCTAGCAAGGAAAAATGATGGGCAGAAGCAAAGCAGAAGAGCGAACATTCTAAACTAACTAGATAACTACTAAAACTCTAATCGTTAATTTTTTAAACTGCCAAAACACAAAGTATATTAATAATAAGTAAGAAAAATTTTCCAACTTAGCCAGAGCCAAAATGGAAGCATCCGATCTGTTTAGCGACAAACGAGATCTGGGGAGCTTTCCTAGGTCATGATGGGACAGGTTACAGCCATGAGCCAGTGGAAGATCTCAAGCTTTTGTATATGGCCAAGTCGGAACCAAGAATCAGTTCTGAACCCAACCAGTGAAGAATGAAGGTGAGATAGGACAACATCACATCATATGTTTATACAGTTTTTGAGTGCAGTTCTCCTTTAACCACTATGCTGTAGGAAAACTAGTCCTACTCAGTTATGAAGAGCAGCTCCAATACAGATGCATGGGTTTCACATTTTATATTGACTAATATTATCAGCCTATGTTAATTGTTCTGGCTACAAAAGTTATACAGTTGTGCACATTATATGTTTACTACTTCCAAATGATCTGAGTCGTGACTGCAGGTGGTCATTAGACCAGTTAATCTATCCAGTTAACAGATGTAAGACTCATAAACGTATTTATCGTTTGTTGACCCAGTTAGTCCAGCTAGAATAGTTGCCCCTTTTCAGAGGAGACCTGAGGTGGCATTTATACTACTAGGGGAAATTTGGTCAGGGCATAGGGGAACTTCCCCTACTCTTGGAAGTAGGGGGAAGCATTTGTGTGTGTCACAACAGACATCCCGTTCCCGTTCCAGGAGTGGAGGCAGCCCGTCAAAATATGGAGAAAACATGGCTGAATCCGCTTTTGCTGAAACTCGAATGAAAGTTGCTGAAAATATAGCTGAAATGGTAAAATTGCTACCATACGTTTTTTCTGATGATGTGGATGCAGAAAAAAACAGTGACAATGGAGGAAAAGGATATTGTGAAGGAAAAGGAGATTGTAGCTGAAACAGAGATGGATTCAGAGGAAAACTTTCAGAG
Source organism: Protopterus annectens (assembly GCF_019279795.1). Taxonomy (NCBI): domain Eukaryota; kingdom Metazoa; phylum Chordata; order Ceratodontiformes; family Protopteridae; genus Protopterus; species Protopterus annectens. Next base: position 1,300,070,778 of record NC_056733.1, read on the forward strand.
GAGATTGTTTGAAGCAGAGACATTGTTTGAAGGAGAGACAGTTACCTCTAAAAAATGCATAATTACAACCCTCCAATGGGGGGGGGGGGGATTGTGGGATGATTATCTGAAAGAAATGGTAAATCAAAGTGAGCCAGAAAATGAATCGGCAATTTCATGGAACAACATCATGGAAAAAATAGAAGAAGAAGAATGACAAAAAGAGACTGTGCCAGAAAAGGTTCCAGGGACAAAAGCTTATGCCCACACTGTTGGAGAAGGAACAAAGAAGAATGAAGAAATAACAGAAAAAGAAACAAAAAAGAAGTATACAGGATGTGTGAGCAGTAAAAAAGACGAATGTTTGGACACGTATGAGCTCTGGCACTCTGTCATAGCATCTCTGGGTGTCAAAGTAAAAAAGGTCAGAGCTTTTATTTTAATTAAGAGACTTTTTGTGGCTTGATATTTGAGGCTGGACAGGCCATGGAAAATGTTTTGGGTGCATATGAACAAAAGAAAAATATCTATCCATGTTCAGGGTATGTGGTGCAAGCTTTTTACACACAAACAAACAAAAACAAGAATAATGATCCTGTTTAGAACTGAAGCTGAAGCAAAAGAACTGAAAGAACATCTGTTAACTATATGCAAAGAAGTAATGGACACTACAAAAATATACGATGAAAGAGGACTAAGGACTGGGAGATGGGAATGTGGAGTAATACCGAAAATGATAATGTTATGCATGCACTTAGTATTTTTATTGTTCATGGTAATAGAAGATTTGTGAAATACAGGGGTCAATCAAAAACTTGTTATTTTTGTGGAAAAAATGATCATTTAATCAATGACTGTGATAAAAAGATGTTATTTATGTGATAAAACTGGGCATAATGCAAAAATGTGATTTAAAGTACAAAAAATGTGGCAATACTAGTCAATCATGTCTAGAATGGGAAATGAATATGCAAGAAAATGAAAATGAAGTTATACAGGAGAAAGAGCTAGAAGAATGTGTTATACAAGAAAATGTAAAAAATATGCGAATGATAAAGAGGTTGTACACGAAGTTAAAGAAAGTAACAAGGAAAAAGAAACAGAGGAGACAAGTGAGGAAGACAGAGGAGACAAGTGAGGAAGAAGATGACTGGTGTACAGTAAGAAATAAAAAGAAGCTAATATGGAAGAGAGTTAAGGAAAAGAAAATTAAAAAATATAATGCTTAGAGAAAATTAGACAGGAATGGGATAAAAATGTACTATACTAACCATTCTTAAAAGCTGAAAATATTAGCTTTAAATGTGAATAGTATAAAAAATTGTAAAGAGGAGAATAGGTATATTACAATGGTGTGCTGCAGTAGATGCACATATTATTGTTTTAGAAGATATCAGATTATTAACAGGGGAGGAAAGAACACAAACTGAAAAACTGTGGAATGGTGTGGTAGTTTGGAACATGGGGAAAGAAACATGCTCTGGCATATGTATTTTATGTCAAGAAAGCATTAAAATATTAGATGTAACCATAGTGGAACTAGGACGAATTACGGTAATAGGCTTGAGATGGAAAATATGTGTATAGAATTACAGCTTTATATGCATATGTAACAAAAAAAGAGAGAAATGTTGATAAATATTCTTGAATATGTTTTTGTAAATATGGACATTATAGTGGTGGGTGATTTTAATTGTAATTTAAAGAGCAAATATGATGTTAAAATTGTTAAAGAAATTATGAGAACTGGAAAGTTAAGTATGTGGTAGAATAACCACTGGACCTACAAAAGGAATGAAATTATGACAGAAATTGATTATTTCTTAATATCTGATAGTTTAAAAGTTAAAAAAAAATTAAGTATGCTGGACTTTCAGATCATGTGGCTATATGGGTTAAAGTACAGGAACATGAAAAATATATAAGAATAGGAAAAGGAATAAAGAGAATTAATGAAAAGTAATTGCATTTAGAAGAGAAAAAGAACTTATGCAAATATGGCAACACTGGGATTCCAGATTCGGGTCAATGCTCTTGCCTTCCCCACTGTGCCTTTTTTAGGCAATGTCCCAAAGACAAATCTTCCAACATAAAAGATCTGTCAAAAAGCAAATTGAAGGTTATGCTGCTTAACACTAGGAGCCTTAACCTGAAAATGCACTAACTGGAGGCTCTCCTCACACTGGAAGATCCCGACATCTGTGCAGTCACAGAAACTTGGTTCGAGGCTGTTGAGAGCACCCCTGTCGTACCAAGCTATACCTCATTCCACACATTCTGACCCCAAAACGAGGTCAGGAAGACTAAGGGTGGTGGAGTCTCTATCTTCATTAAAGACAGGAACACCGCCCCACTGGTTTGCTAGTATGATGCACTAGAACTTCTCCAGGTGCACATGACAATTGGCAAGACACCCATCCAAGTTATAGCCATCTGTAGACCCCCCCTCCATGACTCAGGACACCCACTCCTCCTACCTGGACCTACCTGACTCCAACAAGGTACCCCCTAACACCTTGATCCTTGGTGACTTCAACTACCCCACCATAGACTGGGTGAACTATTCCTGCTCTAATGCACTAACCAAACGATTCCAAATGATTCCTTGACTTCATCAATTCTAACACTATACCAGCTTGTATCATCCATCCACAAGGGGAGATAACATTCTGGACTCGGTTCTCACCAACATGGGCAACCACTGCACCACCCTCATAACAAATTCTTCCCTGGTAAGATCAGACCATCAGTCTGTCTCCTTCAAAGATTCTATCCCGCCCAACCCCCCCCCCCAGCCGTACCCAGCTTAAAAACTTCTCAAAAGCCCCCCCCCCCAGCCGTACCCAGCTTAAAAACTTCTCAAAAGCTAACTACAACATTCTAAGGGAGGGTATCAGTAGCTTCACACCACCACCCCCCTCAGAGGATACCGACAACTATGCTGAACAGTATGCCAATGCAGTATACAAGCACCTTTACAACTGCATGTTCTCAAACCATACCCAACAGAACTAAAACCTGCTCCTCAAGGAAACACAAACCTATCTGGTGGACATCCTCTATCAATAGGCTTTACAACAAAAAGAAGAAACTGTTGTCCAAAGGTAAAAAGGCACAAATTCCCAACTGGAAAAATTCCCACCCTAGCCTCAACAATCAAATTATATCACTAGTGAAAACATCCAAAGCCAACTATAAATCAAAACTAGCCTCCAAAACAAAAGGTAATCCCAAACCCTTCTTCAGTTACGTCAGGACCCTCCATGGCAAAGCCCAGGTTTGTTCCAAATTAGGTTTTAATGGTACCACTTACACTGATCCTGTTGACTTAGCCATCCTGCTAGCAGATAAGTTCACCACAAACTTCACCTCCCTGACACCCTCAAAGGCTCATTCAACATCCCTGATACTTGTCCAGCACCTCACATCTCCATAGATCAAGTGTTAAAGGCCCTATCCAAGGCAAAGAACACAGCTTCCATGGGACCTGATAGTATCCCAGGCTGTATTCTGCACCATCTCCAGCAAGAACTAGCCTCGCTATTGAGCACCCTATTCAACCACAGCCTAAGTAAAGGCTTGATTCCAGTAGAGTGGAGAACTGCTACTGTCATCCCCTTGCACAAAGGTGGTGCCACTACTGACTCTGGAAACTATCGCTCCATTAGCTGGACAAGTCTGATATGTAAAGCCATAGAGCATATTATTATGGACCTCATAAAGAAGGATGTAGGCAATCTCTAAGCACTTGACCCTACCCAGTTCGGATTTGTCAAGCACAGCTCTTGCATGTTGAACCTGGTTGACTTTTTTGAGACTGTCACCAAGACCCTGTATGATGGAAAGTTAGTACATACAGCTTATCTTGACTTGGCCAAGGCCTTTGATACAATCCCCCACTTGGGCATCATCGAAAAGCTAACACAACTTGGTATAAATCCCTCTCTCATCAGGTGGGTGACCAACTGGCTCACTGATAGGACACACAAGGTCAAAATAGGTGCCTTCACCTCCGACAGTAGACCTGTTACTAGTGGTGTTCCCTAGGGTTCTGTCCTGGGACCCCTACTGTTTGGCATCTATTTTGTAGAGGTCCAGGCAAGGACAAAAGGCCTGTGGCTGACCAAGTTTGTGAAAGACTGTAAGTTGGGTGCTGTCACTGACTCCCCAAATGACAGTAACATAATAGAAGAGGGTCTCACAGCAACAAATGACTGGTGCCAAAGTCATGGCCTTACGTTAAATGCAAAAAAAAATGTATTATCATACCATTCGGAAAAACACGGATTACCACATCAATGGAACCTCTAAGCACATAACCTGTAGTGAGAGACCTGGGTACACAGGTTGATAACAATCTCACCTTCAACCATCATGTAGCAGCAGTGGTCAGAAAAGCCTTTTACTTGGTTCATCTCATAAGTAAAGGGATTGCTTCCAGAAAAAAGGGGGTTATTTCCTCTATGTACTCCTCCCTCATTAGGCCAGTAATTGAGTACAACTTCCCATTTGGTATGTACCTCTCCAAACACCTGCACCAGCTGGAAAGGCCACAGAATTACCTAACAAATAGAATCCATGGCCTCCAACACCTGTTCTATGTGGACAGGCTCAAATCACTAACACTCTAATCAGTATCGTACAGATTGCTCAGAGGTGATCTGTGTCTCGCCTGCAAGGCAATCTCAGATCCTGCCCTGTTAGAGATGCTCCATATATCCATAAGGTAATTCCTCATGCATTACCTGATCAAAAGGCCTAAATCTAATATGCAACATTAACAAAACTTGCTGGAGACGCAGGTTTTCTCCCAGAGGCTGCCTTGTCTCTGGAATCGACTCCCCATACACATCAAACAGAATACATTGTTGACCCTCTTCAAGTGCAACCATGATGAGTGGATGGGAAACCACAAATTTGTCCCAGGGTTTCCACCTCTATCCCTCATTGACAGGGGTGACAGGTGCTGACTGAGGTTTGTTTTTTGGGGCTAAACTCTTGACTAGGCTTGTAAGGGCCCCAGGGCCATTAGTCTAGTAACCGCCTATGATCCTAAAGAAAAATCATGTGGATATGAGAGAGTTTTATGACAAGTAACTGTTTGGTGGCTTCATTTTAAAGAGAAATATAAAACAAGGTGTTTTTAGAATGCATAAGGAAGAAAAGAGGAAAAGAAAAAGAGAGATACAAGATAGTAAGTCAAGAAACATTCTCAGACTTATTAGAGAAGAAAAATACCTTTTATGAAAATAAAGAGAAATATATAAACTGAATCAAATTAAAACTAACAACTTGTTATATAAACAATATTGTTTACAAGGAAAAAAAGAAGAGGTAGCACCATATTTTAGTAAAATAATAAAAGAAGGAAACATAAGAGAATTAAAGAATAAGGAAGGTAAGCAAATAAGACAGCAAGAAGGAATATACAAAATAATTAAATAATATGTACTGGGATTATTTGTTGAAAGAGAAGAAAAATTAGAGCAAATTTATAAAGGTGAAAAAATAAATAGCAAAGATAATGAGTGTTTAGAAAAAAAAAACAACTAGGAAAAAATTGAATGAAATTCTAAAAGATATTACCATGAATTCTGCAACAGGACTAGATGGAATTGAATATGGTATGTATAAAGAAATGAAAGAGTAGCAAAAATTATTTTTATAGAAGTTATGAATGAATGGTTAGAAACTGGAATTAAAGAGAAAGAGATATGTACATGAATTATAAAATGTATATTTAAAAAGGAGATAAAAACTGGAGACCTATAATATTGAATAATACAGATTATAAAGTTTTTTATGAGAATAATAACAAAAAGGTTATAAATAATGGATAGAGTATATGACCAAAATGTATTCAGAAGAAAAGGAAAAGGAAGTCAAGAGTTACTGTGGATAATAAGAGAAATAACTGATGATATCATAAATAAAAATGTAGAAGCAAAAGTTGTGACAGGGGATATAAGTAAAGCCCATGATAATATTCAATATAAATCATTTTGGGGAATGTTGCAGGCATATAATGTAAGAAAAAAATATTACAGGTAATAAAATCTGCTTATGAAAGGAACTATGTGAAACTAAATGTAAATGGCTGGATTGGGGAAGAAATAAAATAAGAACGTGGAGTAAAGCAGGGCTGTTCAGCTAGCAGTATAATTTTCTTATTAGTTATGAATGTAATAGTAAAGGAAATTAATACAATGTCAAGTAGCAATGGATACAAAATAATGAAAGAAGTACAATTGCTGATGGTGTATAATTATGCAGATGATATTGTACTAATTGTTAAAAATAAAGTATGGATGGAAGAAGTAGATGAAAAATTAAGTATAAATTAAAAAATAGTTTAAGTATAAATAAAGAGAAAAGTAAAGGATTTGGTTTTGAAGGTATGATAGGAGGTACTGAGCTCACTGAAAAATATGTAGCTATAATACTTGGAAGGAAGGAATACAGACAGCAACAATGGGATAATATACATAAAGAAGTAAAGGATATGACTATTTTTGGAAATCATATAGACTTTCATATAGAAAAAAACACACTTGTTGAACACCATGATACTAGGAAAAACTGCTTATGTTGCTAACATCTACATGATTCCTATTATGTATGACAAGGAACTGATGATGATTATATTGTTTTTTATATGGGGTTCTAGACTGAATCCAGTCAAGACAGGTATTCTATATATGAAAGAAGAGCAAAGAGGCTTGGGTTTAATAAACCCAGCAGTACATGCAGTATACTTCATTTTATATAAGATATTAAAAGGAATTATAAAGGAAAATAAAAACTTGATAGAAATGATACTATATTATAAAAACAAAGAATTGTGGGAAGGAATGGAAGTTAAAAAATAAGTAAAAGCACTGTAAATGAAGAAATGAAAGTGTGTCAAAACAAAATTGTGTTATGGAAAATAAAAAGAATATATGTGAGAAAAATAGAAAGGAATGGTACTTAAATATTATGAAAGTATTTTATTTCATTGATCCATGGAAAGCTTTAGAATTAGATAAGAAAAAGCCATAATGGTGAGATATAATAACTATAAAAAGATTAAAGAATGTAATGTTTTTTTATGGAAATTTTCTATTAGAAAATTGTCAGTTAAGGCAAATATGCCATACAAGAGAAAGCATGATAAAATATGTAATAAATGTGGAAAGTTTGAGACTACTGAACATGTGTTTTTGAAATGTGAAATAGTTAATAATTTGTGGAAAGAAATATGTAAACATAATAGGGTGAAATGTCTGTTAAAATTTGAGCAAATAAATAATGGACATAATATAATTTGATTATAAATGGTGCACGAAAACAGGAAGACGTGAAGAAACTGGACAGACTAATATTTTATGTTTCATGGGCTACATGTGACTAAGTGAAATCAAATACAATGGAAAATGGACTTTGGCAAAAATTCTGGAGAAAATAATGTTTTGGTTGTGGATAAAAGAGTGGGGGAAATGCTTAAATTGAAGTTTAGAATGTAAGGAAATTTGAAAACAGATGTAAATATGTAATGTTGTTGTGTCTTTCGGCTTTTCCCAATTAGGGGTCATCACAGCGGAACTCCGGTCCGCTAATGATTGGCATTTGATTTTTACATGCCAAGTTGCCAGCCCTGATGCACAACCTTCAACGAAGGTATGTCCATTCACGCATGTCTCCACGCAGAAGACGCTCTAGCTGAGAATCGAACCGGACAGTGTCTTACTGGGAGGCGACAACGCTACCGCAGCACCACCACTGCGGATGTAAATAATATGTAATGTATATATCAATAAAAAAAAAACTACTGTTTTTGTTGTGAGGGGGAACGTTTTTGCTGCTGCTGCTATACTTCCTGCTTTTGTTCCTGGCAGGGAAGCAGCTACGAGGAGCTGTGCAGTAATGGAGGGAGAAGAGAGATGTTCTGTTGGAGATAGCAGTGTGGTTCTGTCATTTGGACAGAAAATTGCTGAAAAGCGAGTGGATAACGAATAGCCACAGTCTAGATGACTTTAAACCTCAGGATTCTGAAGAAGTTTTTGTACATGAAATTGCTTCTAGAGGTTTGCCTGATGAAAAAACTAGCTGGTTTATTGAGCAAAGGTGACCCTGGAGAAGAGTCTGAGATTTTGTGGTAGAATATAATGGAAAAGGTGTTTGAAATGGACACTGAGTTGGGCAGAAAGGAAATGAGTTGTAAGTTGGATGGACATCTGTTTTAGGCCAGTAATCCTCTTAGTGAGGTATTTCTGTGGCCTTTCCAATTGTTATAGGTGTCTTATGAGATACATGCCAAATGGGGCATTGTACTCTATAATGGATCTGATGAGGGATGAGTAGAGAGGAACAACGATCTCCTTTTTTCTAGAGGAGAACACTTTTGTGATGAAGTGTGCCACGTAGAAGGATTTTCTGACTACTGTGGCGATGTGGTTATCAAAGGAGAGACTACTATCCACTTGTGTCCCGAGGTGTCTTATCACACTTTCAGTGTTTAGTGAGCTACTGCCGACGTGGTAGTTCATGGGTCCTGAGTTTTTCCCAAAGGGGATGACAATGCACTTCTTGGCATTGAGCTTGAGGCTATGACTTTGATCCCGAGCATCTGTCTCTGTGAGGCCCTTTTGTAGAATGTCTACATCATTAGGTGATTCTATTATGGCTCCCAGTTTGCAGTCATCTGCGCACTTTGTTAGCCAAAGACCTTCTGTGTTGCCCTGCACTTCAGAGAAGTAGATGCTGAACAGGAGAGGACCCAGGACTGAACCCTGTGGTACTCCACTCGTCACTGGTCTGAAGTCGGACTTGGAGTCGGCTACTTTTACTGTGTGGGTTCTGTCAGTGAGCCAGTTTGCCACCCATCTTCTGACATAGGGATTTATGCCCAGTTTAGTGACTGTATCTATAATTCTAAAGTGGGGAATGGTATTGAAAGCCTTGGGGAGGTCAAGATAGGCTATGTGCACTACCTTGCCCTCGTATACAGCTCTAGTGATTGCTTCAAAGAAGTCAATTAGATTTAGTAGACATGATCTACCTTTTACAAACCCAAACTGAGTTGGGTCCAGGATTTGGAGGTTACCAATGTCTTTGTTTATAAGCTCCAAGATGATACATTCCATGGCCTTACAGACCAGGCTCGTCAGGCTAATGGGGCGGTAGTTTCCGGTGTCCGTGGTGGCACCCCCTTTGTGGAGTGGGATAACCGTCACTGTGCGCCATTCAGTAGGCACATAGCCTGAGGTAAGGCTATGATTGAACATGGTACTTAGGTGGAGTGTTAGTTTGTTCCGTAGTTCATGCAGTATGCAGACTGGGATGTTGTCTGGTCCCATGGATTCTGTGTTCTTGGCTTTGGAGAGTGCGGTCTTTACTTGTTCATCTGTGATTACAGGAGCTTTGCATTCTTCCAGTATTAAGATGGGCCCTTTGGAGGGTGAGAGGGAGGTAAAGTGAGTACTGAACCTATCTGCCAGGATGTTGCCAATATTGGTTGGTTCTGTATATTTAGTGATATTGTGCTGTAGCTCAGAGCAGATGTGAGTGTTGCCATTGAGATTCATAACATAGCTGTACAATGCTTTGTGGTTGTCTTTGGAATCAGTGATGATTTTATTTTCATAACTGGCTTTGGAGGATTTTATGAGGGATCTCAGCTTCTTGTTGAGGCTGACTAGGGAGTTCCTCCAATCTTGGGATTTTACTCTTTTTTGCAACAGCTGCTTCCTTCTGTTGTAGAGTTTGTTTATGGCAGGGAACCACCAGATTGGCATCCTTTTCTTAGAGGATAGCGTCTTGGCTCTGTTGGGGATGGCACGATCAATGCACTCGTGTATGTGCTTACACAGTGCATTTGTGTAAGATTCAGCAGTCGCACCTCTATTTTCCATCTGCATGTGTGTCGTGAAGTTTGCCACTTCTGTCTTAAGAAGCATGAAGTTGGCTTTGGAGTAGTTTTTGATGGTGGTTTCCTTGATGGGGGTGGGATATGGATGTCTAGGGTGATTAGTTGTGGCTGGATCTGACCAGCGAGGAGTTGACCTCTGGCATGAAACATCAGTTACCCATATTGGTAATGACCAGGTCCAGGATATTGTTGCCCCTGGTGGGGGTGTGGACAAGCTGATCCAAGGTGCTGAAATTTATGAATTCCAGAAAACGTTGAGCGAATGAGTTGGTAATGAGTAGTTTTCCCATTTGATGGTGGGGTAGTTGAAATCGCCCATAATTAAGGTATTGGGTTATACAGTAATATTTTCCAGTATCAACTCATTAACCCCAACTACCGTCTCATAGCGCCTCTGTGCTTACCTGCGAGCGTGCTATGAGACGTGTGGAATTGCATGATGTTGCCTCCGAGTGCCTTCTATAGGCGCAGCATACTTCTCGGTCCTATTTCAGCCCCATGCCGTGTAAACAAAGTTGAAAAAGTAACTGAACTTCGCCAGTCACCTTCCCAACTTTGCATTCACATCCCAGTAACCGTATGTTTACATTTATTTTTTTTTGAGTAAACCGGCTTTTTCAAGTACTGCCTAAAATGACCTCATGACATGCACCGGGTTAAAACACAGTTTGATTATGATCCTGTCAGTTTAAAAAAGTCAAGGATTGTTTAAAATTAAATTATTCCACTGGATCCAAAACATTTTAAGATCCTAGTTCTATCTGTCAAGCTTAATCTTAACACAGCACTAACAAAGCAGTAAAAAGCATTAACAGATCCACAGTGAGTAATTTACAGTCATTGTATTGCGTAAGGAATACGACCACAGTATAACTCTTGAAAATATCATTTTAAAAATGTCACAATTTCTTTTTAGCTAAACAGTATGTTCGACCCTACCAGCTGAAAACAGGAAGAAATAGAGAGCCTCTACAGGATGACAGGAACTGCCCAACACATACATACATACATATATATATATATATATATATATAAAATCTTTTATCTGTCGGGTTTCCCAGTTCCTTGGATTCCCCAGCTAAACCCCTTTACCACTTCTCCTCTGCAGAAATAAGGCAAATTTTTCATGATACACAGAGTGAGCTCGGTTCTGAAGCAATATCCACCACTACAAGAATGATAGTTTTTAAAAAAGTCCTTCTCAATCACATTCTCGTATAAACAAATAATGAGAACAGACTTCGAACTGGCAGCTATCTCGTTTTACTTTTTCTTCTCTAAAATAAGACCATCAAAACACCTGAAAGATTTATAGTGTTCGTGTCGTTGCCAATTTGCCAGTAGAGCTGTCACGCCGCTTATTTGGCGTCCAACAAGTACCATGTGACATCACTGGGGAACCGCCTGCTTGTACACTTCAGGAAAGCTGTGGATAGAATTTCGCAATGGTTATGTCAACACGTTTTATAGAGCTGGCTGTTCTTGTTTTAGGATAAAGGTAATTGCATATCTCTCGACCCCGACCACTTAATAAATTCCATTATGCAAGAAGTAGACATGAAAAGGAAATAAGGTCTTTTTACCCTGTTATTACTACGTACTTGCCCATCAGAATAAGGGATAGTAAATACACAGATTACTAATACCACATGTAGCTTGGAAATTAGTAAAAATGTATTGAAACAAGACAAGCAAATGACTAATCAGTGCCCTATTAATTTTAATTTAACCTTTGTAATGACATAATTAGACACTGCACACACAAGAGATGTAATTTACAATATTTGGCATATAATATAAACAAACTATGAAATATGTAGTATTCTAGGTGATAAACCAAGAATTACATATAAGCGAGGGACTACCTTAAAAAATATTTTAGAATGAGTTGGAGATTATTCAACAAATGAATGCAATATACAACCAAGAAAAATTTTAAAATGTGGTCATTGTGGATATTGTAAATTTATATACGACTGTGCAACAGAAACCCTAAATGATAGCTTCAACATTATGGAGGCAAATGTGCCTAAATGTCACAGTATTACCTGGTTTAAACTGTATGCTGTCCGTAAGTAGTTTATTAAAACTAAAAGCTTATTACAGATAGTTACTTCCATTAGTGGAATTTATTGTGCTTTATTCCTCAGTGAAAGTCATACAATGGTTTTATCTTTAAGAATAATTAATGCATATGAATGGTCTTTTGCAAGTTTGGATTGGTTAATTGAATCATGCGACATGACATGGTTCTTTTTAAATTATGAATGTATGCTGGCTGGTTTTCTGAAGAAGTTTTGTTAAATAAATCAGAGGCAATCTCTGCCTAACATACAAAGCTATGTCAAACCCAGAGCTGTTGGACATGCTCCACTTAAAGAATTCCCAATCCCTCCGAACTATATGCTCTAGGGGCCTAAACCTTGTCACCACAATAAACAGAACATGCTGGAGGGATAGATTCCTGTCCCAGAGACGTCCCATACTCTGGAACAAACTCAAACTAACTATCTATATCAAACAAAGCTCCTCATTAGCACTCTTCAAGAAAAATCTTGATGACTGGATGGGAGATAGGAAATTCACCCCGGGGATCACTTCTGTGGCTCTGCTTGACAGGAGCACAGGAAAATAATTTTCTTGGGTGGCAAAAGCCAGGGTACCATTTGGGTAGGCTTATATAGGCCCTAGGGCTAATAGCCTAGTACCTACCTATGAAAAGATGAAAGCGCTAAGTGTGTTTAGGGCTCTCTTACCCTTGGGATTTACTTTTGCAATAGTTGGTTTTCATTTTGCTGTCTGCCATACTGCATGCTATTCTAAAAAAACAGATGCGTATGGTGTTTAGGGATCTATTACCCTCGGGATTTACTTTTGTAATAGTTGTTTTTCATTTTGCTGTCTGCCATATTGCACTGTATTCTAAAAAACAGATGTGTATGGTGTTTAGGGATCTATTACCCTCTGGATTTACTTTTGTAATAGTTGGTTTTCATTTTGCTGTCTGCCATATTGCATGGTATTCTAAAAAACAGATGTGTATGGTACATGGGCATCTGCAGGCAGATGCAAAGGGCTCCATTTGCAGCACCCTGGATTCTGACAATTGGCTGGGAGAAGTGTGTAATTTGTTTTTTCTGTGTGGAGTCTACATGCACACCGTGTCTGTCTATGCATGTATACAAGAAATGAGGTTCACCCCAGCAACAAGAATCAAAGCTTAGAGGTACACAGAACAGGTCATTGCAGCTTATGTTGGGGACAGGGTCTTTGTTTCTTTTACTCTTCTCAGAGACCTACAAGTTGTACAAATAATTTATTATTGCCTGTGCAGGGGCAGTGTATTTTATTGTAGCAGCCCAGTGCAATTCAGCATGGTACTCATTACTTTCACTACTTTGGTAACAATCTCACACCGGGCACATATGCTGGTGATTGGCTTTGTGTGGCAAGGGGTGAGGAGTTAAAAGACATGTTATAAATATATTTCTTCCTGGTTCCTGTATGTGTGCCAGTCGGCTATCACTGGGTGACATACAATTTTGTACCTAACATCTGTAGTTTGTCTACAATGCTCGATTGGGAATTTCTGTCCATTGCCTTGGCCAACTCAGAGCAGGCAATGTGAACCATTTTTCCTTCATCCATTGCTTTGGTTACCCTCTCAAACAAGTCCACCATGTTGTGTAGGAAACCAAACTAAACTATATATAGGCCCCCCTCAGTAGCCATCTATTCATGGGCCACTGCAGCTGCTCTCTAGGCCGACGAAATAATGTCAGTGGCCCTATGGCACACCTGATCTATCCCTGAAGCACGACACCTGTTTGGAGGCTACAGTTAAATAGTTATTCCAGAGGCCTGGATAAGTCATGTTTTATGTTATTTAGAAGGCATCCGTGGGTTATTGCCTTTGCCCATTGATGCGGTGTTCTTAGCTTAGAGAGGGCATTATGTACCTGTCCACTAGTGATACTAGGGTGAGTTCCATTTCATGGTATTTCCTTGAGGGTACGTTGCGCTAGACAGAGGGTTAAAGTTGCAGCTGAATTTATCAGCAAGGGCTTTGCTGTAGCTGGTGGTTCAGTATTGGAGATATAATATACATTTCTTTTGTGTTTCAAGGAAGTGCTTCTGCATACATGGTCAGACTGCCCGAAGTGAGTGTTGGGCAAAATAGTTTATTGTGTCATTTTGGTGCTTATGCATACATAACACAAACAATTGATGGGGTTACTGGGGGAAAATAATTCATTAGTATGTCACGGAAAAGCTTTTGCATACCTGGAAAATCCATTTGGCCATTTTAATGTCCTAGCACCTGGCTGTGTTATACTGATTCACTGGCTTACTGTAACTCGTAGCATGCTGCCATGTCCAGTTCTCTGAGCTGATCTATTTTTTTTAGAAAATTGCAGTAGAAATACAGTGTAAAAAGCATCGGTTATCTTTGCATCAGGGTTTCAGGGGTGATTATGATAACTTTTTTTACTACTTTTTGGAGTAATTCTTACACGGATCAGCTAGATAAGTCACACATTTCTACTTGCAATTCTATTTCTGATTAGACTCAGTAGATAACTATCAAGTTGACTGAGCTAAAGGTTATTACTTGCAGACTACTACCAGCAAGGAGCTACCATATATTTTGGGTAATATTTGTGCTTTGTCATTCATGTGTGGAATTTAGGTGGGAGGAAGGGCTCAGTAATATACAAGTGTTATACTATTTTTACTGAATTATTCATGTGTTCTTCTAACAGATGATAATGAGTCTGTGTTACATAACAGCTGCACAAGGTCATATAATGAATGTCTACTCAACAGGCTATGTGTAGCAATTATCACCTGTGTCTGAGTATGCATAACTTTGATGTAATGAACTGCAGGTATCACATTAACAATAACTGCAGTTACAATATATCACTGAGTCATTATCTCTTTCCAGGTAACAATCTCAGCAGCTGTCACTGTCATTCACATAAGTAGAAGTCGTTATCACTTTGATGAATGCACAAGCCAGATTTTGGATTTTTGTCTACATGCACTCATTTCAAGCCACCTCCCCACCCTGTCTCTCATTTTTCCAATTTGTTTGATACAAAGTCAAGTCCCCATTGTGGTTACATGGTTCAAATTTTTGTGAACTACTGCACTTGAACATTATATCATGTAGCAATTTACTACATATATCACAGTTTGTTTAGGACTTGGGTTATGGAAATTATGCTTTTTTTCATATTTTAGTAAATAACTTTGCTAGGGAACAAGTAATTGTGCTAAGTAATACCATGTTTTGAAGACAGTGTTAGCCTGTACAACATGGTAAAAGAACTGTACCTGTGGGTTGTACACATGTACATATATCAGTTCGTTTAGGACTTAGGCTCTGAAAGTTATGACATTTTTTCATATTTTGGTAAATAACTTTGCTAGGGAGCATGTAATTGTGTTCAGTAATACCTCATTTTGAAGACAGTATCAGTACGTATAACATGATAAAAAACTGTGTCTGTACGCTGTACACATGTACAGATATCAGAGTTTGTTTAGGACTTCAGCTATGGAAATGATGATTTTTTTTTCATATTTTGGTAAATAACTTTGCTAGGGAGCATGTAATTCTGCCAAGTGATACCTCATTTTGAAGACAGTGTTACTCCTTAAAATGTGATAAAAGAACTGTGTCTGTATGCTGTACATGTACTGATATCACAGTTTATTTAGGACTTGGGTTATGGAAATTATTAATTATTTTCATATTTTGGTAAATAACTTTGCTAGGGAGCAAGTAATTGTGCAATGTAAAACCTCATTTTGAAGACAAGGTTTGGCCTTACAACATGATAAAAAAGTGTCTGTATGCTGTGCACATGTAGAGATATCAGTTTGTTTAGGACTAAAGTTATGAAAATTATGAATTTTTTAAAATATTTTGGTAAATAACTTTCTAATACCTCATTTTGAAGACAGTATTAATAGTTACAACACGGTAAAAGAACTGTGTCTGTATGCTGTACACATGTACAGGTATCAGAGTTTGTTTAGAACTTCGGTTATGAAAATTATGATTTATTTCATATTTTGGTAAATACATTTGTAAGGGTGCATGTCAATGTCCCAAGTAATACCTCATTTTAAAGACAGTATTACTAC
The DNA here is from genome assembly GCF_019279795.1 of Protopterus annectens. Lineage (NCBI taxonomy): Eukaryota > Metazoa > Chordata > Ceratodontiformes > Protopteridae > Protopterus > Protopterus annectens. The sequence goes on from NC_056733.1 coordinate 1,300,086,823, forward strand.
TTACAACATGATAAAAGAAATGTGTCTATATGCAGTACACATGTACTTGTATCACAGTTTGTTTACTCTTGTAGGATTATGAAAATGATATATTTCCAATACTTCTCATTATTATGCCCATATCTTTGCAAGGAAGCATGGTGATGACACAAATGATGCATCATTTTGAAGCTGTCATTGAGCCACACAACTTGTGCACTGATATGTAGTCTCTGATGAGATATTATGCTTTGTTTATTTACAATTATAAAAAAAATATAATAATCCTATTTCTGTGAATATCTCTGTACATAAGCATCACACAGTAATGGTTAAGGTATCACTTTAAAGCTGACATTCATACAAACAAATCAATTACAATTGAAAGGGTCTACATAGTACATTCACCAAGATATTGTGATTTGTTTTACCAAAAAGGTAAAAAATATGCAGAATATCATCATTCCTTGGCAAATATGACTTAGATACGCACTATCAATATTTAAACTGTTGGAAAGGTCAGTGTCTTCTGAACAACTTTTTCATTTACATTTTTAGTCTAGCTATTATGGTTAAAGGGTTATAATCATTTGTTTTCTGTATGGTATTACAAATGGATTATCTGAAAATGAGCTCAGGCTGCACTGTTGTTCCTATGGTGGAAGTATGCAGGCAGCATTTTCTGAGCTGCTCCAGAGTGAATGAGTTAAGAAATGAAGAGTGGGAATCCTGGGGCATGGTGGGGGATCTGTAACAAGCTACAACCTGGACTGTAGTCTTGTCCAGTGTTAGTTGCACTTGGATAATTTTGGATGCATTATGTTGGGTAACTAGCCTGGAGGTGTGGATATCCTTGGACACGCCTCCACCTTTAGTGTTTCGGTCCAGGTTAGGTGGCCAAAAGGTGTGGTATGAATTATAGCCTGGTAATGCAGGGGTGCTCTCTGAAGCCTTGAACGAGGTCTCTGTCACTGCACAGACGTCAATGTTTTCCATTTTAAGGAGTGCCTTGAGTGAGTGCATTCTGAGGTTTAGAATTCTAGCACTGAGTAGCATTACTCTCAGAGTTTGCTCACTTGTACCTGTTACGGTGGTAAATTTAGCATTTGAACCTTGCCTAAAAACGGCACTATAGGGGTGGCAAGAGCCTTAGCCAGTATCCAGAATTCCTGGGGTGACAGGTGCAGGCCATCTCTGGCAAAGCATCGTGGTCTGTCGACAATGTCATCCCAGGCAGACAGATACTGGATCCCCTTAGAATGACACCAGAAGCTTAGCCAATTGTTGAAGTCAATCATTTTGTCCTTGTACTGTGGTATCATTCTGGGCGATGGCAGGATGCTACTCACGGCGAAGGTCATACCTGCCTGGACTACAAGATCCGAGAGCTCCTCCATGTTTCTTTTCATGTAGTCCAGGGAGGTACATCCCAGGTCATTCACACCAACATGGACAATGACAGAGTCATATTTGTACTTGTTGTGGAATGACCTGAGTGCATGCGTTATGTGGCAGATCCTGGCACCGGACAGGCAGCTGACAGTAAAACTTTCTCCTTGTTTCGCCTGGTGAGTGGGACATCAGTGTGCCTGACTATAGAGTCACCTATGACTAGTATGTTGGGTACATTGTTTTCCCTTATGGGCTGAGGTTGAGCGGCACACTGATTTTGTGGGCTATGTGTCATTTGGGTAGTGTTGGGGAGGTGGTGGTTTTCTGTGTTTCAGCTTGGGAGGTCTCTGTTGCATGGGCAGATTTTTATTGAGAGGCTCTGTGAATCTGGATGTGTGCTTTGTGTTTCTACATGTGGGTTTTGGTAGTGTGGGTTTTGAAGAACTATGTGTTGAGTGTGCTGTGGTGCAGGTGTTAATCTTCTCCTCTTGACTGTCTAGTCCAGTCTTGGCTGGAAAGAGCTTGGCTTCCAGTTTGGCTATATAAGTGCATCTCTAACAGGTTGTAGTGTTGGATGGTAGGAGGAGGGGGTTGTCCGTGTACATGAGGCAACTGCTACATTGCCCAAGATACCCAAATTCATCAGGTGGACAAGAGAAAACACCGGGAGCTGACCCATGGACATGCCTAGATAGGTGCTTATTCATTTAAGTACAAAGAACTGTTTTCCTCTTGACAAGTGAGGAAAGTCAAGTGCTGTAGTAATTTGTAGTTTATTTAGTGCTTACAATGAGTTCTGAGCACGTGCAGAGCACAAGGAAACAGTTTTGAGTGCTGAAACTAAAACGCTGGCTAGTTCTAGCTCCAATCCCAAGAAGAGAAGCAGGCCATGGCCAGTTTGGTGATCCACATTCTTGTCTAAGATGATACAAGGGTCCTCAGGCTTGTAGCCTTTTTTTGGTAGATGCCTCGAATAGCAACCAGACCAATCAGGTATGTTAAGCACAGACATTCACTCAACAAACAGAAAGAGTCAGGAATCAATGCACTCTGATCCTACTCTCAACAGGATCAGAATATAAGCACAGATTCTAAGCTGTCACTTATAAAGCAGTTATTAAGCTTTCTGGTGATCAGCAGTCTCCAGGAAATAATGTAACGGCACTCCTCTCACCAGGAGAAAACTGAAGCACTAATCCCAAGATGACCACTGAGAGGCAGAATGTGGGCTCTACAATAACTGGTGGTCTTGCAATAAATGCTTAAAGGTAAGATGAAAAAAAAATGGTTTACCCTAAACACTGCAGTGTGCACTAGAGGAGTTAGATGTGAAAGTAGGTAACTTATGTTTTACCTGTCTAAAAGTTAAGTTTTAGTGGAGAGTCAGTATTTTTAAAACAGCAAGATAGATTGAAAAGGGGTGGTCACTTTTGTATTCTGGTACTACGGAATACAGTCGGATGGCCACCAAATTTAAATAGTTGAAGGGGAATGATTTCACAAAATGATAATTTTGTACTTACACCAGCCAGTAAAAGCAGAGAGGAAATGAGACATATGGTCAAATTTACATAAGGGGCAAGCAACTAGAAAGACAGTGGTGTTTAACAACACAACAGTAACCGGGTGGGAGGGTGGAAAAAATTCTGTCTGACTTACAAGAGACAGAGCTGTGGTCTCTTTTCAAGTTTAAATATGCAGTTAAAAGCAGAATACAAGTAAAATACAGTGCAAAGAAAACAAATCACAGTATACAAAATAGAAAAAGGCAATAAACACAACAAATAAAAAGCAAACTAACCTTTCCCTTACAGCAAACTGTAGCAGAATCTGGGTGAGCCTTTCCAGTAAAGCTCTGAAATGTTTTATTTTTACACCTTAAATAGAAAGTTTAGTTCCTAGCTCCAGCCCCTCAGTTCACAAATGATTAACCTTAGCTGACCTGTTGTAACTTATGAGTGACTCCTTAATTGACCTCTTCTAATTTCTGTCTGACTCACAAGAGACAGAGCTGTAGTCTCTTTTCAAGTTTTAGTATGCAGTTAAAAGCAGAATACAAGTAAAACGCAATGAAAAGAAAACAAATTACAGTATACAAAATAGAAAAAGGGAATAAAGTAATACAAAACACAGCAAATAAAAAGCAAACTAACCTTTCCCTCACAGCAAACTGTAGCAGAATCTGGGTGAGCCTTTCCAGTAAAGCTCTGAAATGTTTTATTTTACCCCTTAAATAGAAGATTTAGTTCCTAGCTTCACCCACTCAGTTCACAGATGATTAACCTTAGCTGACCTGTTGTAACTTATGTGTGACTCCTTGACTGACTTCTTCTAATTTCTGTCCGACTCACAAGAGACAGAGCTGTGGTCTCTCTTCAAGTTTTAGTATGCAGTTAAAAGCAGAATACAAGTAAAACACAGTGTAAAGAACACAAATCACAGTATACAAAGCAGTAAAAAGCAATAAGGTAATACAAAACACAACAAATAAAAATCTAACCTTTCTCTCACAGCAAACTGTAGCAAAATCTGGGTGAGCCTCATAAATCCGTTGACTACATTTCCTCTCCGTTTTACCTATGTAAAAGGCTAGGCATGAGTCACAAGATGCTAAGTATATCACTGCTTCTGAATTGCAGTTATATTTTCCCTTTTATGGTATGTAGAATTTCATACCATAAAATTGTTTGTTACTTGTATTTTATGGCACCATGTGCATGCCCTGCACTTAAACATACCATGCGTACTATGACTATCCATAAACTGTTTCTCCTTAAATATGTCTTTAAAATTAATTCCCTTTCTGTAGGTAATAAAGGGTCTTTCACCTATTTGTTTTCTAATGGTAGAGTCATGTGTTAATATAGGCCAGTTCTTTTCAAATATGGACCTTAACTTTCTAAAGTCTTCAATAAATGTAATGGTTAGAGATCTTGAAAAATCAAAGACTTGTTCAGTACCATACATTTGTGTGTCTGTAGTTATACCAGGCTCTACCATAGAATAAACAACTTCTTCTACTACTGCATCTGTAGAATGACATTCATCTCCCAGAATGGGCTGAAAATGTCCATTCATTCTTTTCCTTGTGACTTCCTGAATCAAGTCATTGATTAGTTCTACAGGATATGCTCTTTTAAGGAACATCGAACGTAAAGTATTACACTCCTGAATAAAATCTTTGTGTCTGATGACCATTCAAGCTGCCCTAACTAACTGTCCCTTCACTACTGACCTTTTTTGATGCTGGGGATGTGAACTACTGTAATGAAGTAAACAGTTTGAATAAGTCTCTTTCCTGTGAATTGTGGTGACATATCTCCCTTTCATTTCATCTCTAAATAAACGGACATCCAAATAATTAATAAAATTAAAGTTCACATTCAAAGTAAATTTAAAGAATGAAGTGGTGTTATTTATGTATTCTAGGAATTGCTTGAGTGTAGCCAGTGATCCCTTCCATATAAGACAAATATCATCCTGGAACCTATAGTATGTCCTAATGTGGTTATTGTAGGAGGACTGAAAAACAAAATGCTTTTCCCAATATGCCATGACTGCATTGGCGTATGCCCCACCACAAGGTGAACCCCTGGCAATACCCCTTTTCTGTAAATAGTACTTGTTATTGAATGTTATATTAAGTATCAGCTCTAATAGCTCCAATATTAGAGTAATAGTATTATGGGGGGTCCTATGTTCTATAAGTATTTTGTGGACCCACTCCAGTCCAATATCCTGTGGTATAACTGTGTAAAGGTCACATACATCTATGGTCACCAGTATATCTGTTTGGCTGTATTGTGTTTTATTTAAGGAAGCCAAAAAGGTTGATTGGTCCTTACAAATCTGAAGTTCTTCTTTTAGTATTTTCTTTAATTCGAAATCTAAACATTGTGCACAGGCTGAGGTTATTGAATCCCTCCCATCCACTAAAGGTCTCATAGGGGGATGGTGTAGACTTTTATGGATTTTGAGGATTCCAAAAAACACTGGTATTCTAGGGGGTCAGAATGTTAAGATAGTTGTATAAGTGTATATCTATCCTTCTTTCGAGGAAAATATCACTTAACTGAGTATAGATCTTCCTATACGCTCCATTTAGTTCATTAAGTGTAGTTTCCTCATATGTGTCGGTGGTGGTTTTATTGATTGATTTGCATTTTTTTCATCCAATGAAATTGTACTATTTGAGTACATAAGGAAGTGATGTAAAGAACATGGTGTCTGAAGAAGTTTAATACTTTATTAAACAAAAGCATTTACCAGTTATTTTATCAATGTTTTTATCGCTTAATAAAAGGATTTTATTGTTCCACTGCTTCCTTCAATCATTTTGGGATTACTGTTGGAGTGTGTCTGGGAGATTAGTTCACTACTTCGTTTTTTATTCAGTTTTTGTGTTTGTTTTCAATTTTGGTGGTTACAGGCGAAAAGTTATTTATTTTTGGGGGATTTCAATCAGCTGATAAACTTCCTCTGACTAATTCTTATAGTTATCATGTATTATTTTAGATGCCCTAAGTATCCTTTTATTAGCAGCTGCTTCTGTTCTAGATTCAACTATAAACTCTACCAGAGCAGGTATCTCTATCTTTGCCTGAACTTTTGAGATTAAACCCTCACATGGAAGAAGTCTCTAATAAGCAATATAAAGTTATGCAGAATGATAAAGCAAGTATTGTAATGTCTGAAAGAAATAGGAAGAACGGGAATATGATTAATGAAAAAGAGGATGAAGTAATACAAGATGTCTTAGATAAAAATGTTATATTTCAGGAGAACAAATGTAAGTGTACTGAGAGTGTTGAAAATGAAGAATACATTGAAAGTGATAAATCAGATGTTTGAGAAGGGAGTCTAAAGGATGTTAGGAAAATAAATTTGATAGGTACTAGGGTAAGGGTGAGGAAATAAGAGTTAAAAACACATCACCAGAGATTAAAAATAAAGGTAAGGAGTAGTTTTAGATGTGTTTCACTTCATGAAAATAGTGAAAATCTGATTCTGAGGATCAAGGAATAGTTGCACATTAGAAAAATATTAAATGGGGAAAGAATACAAAATAAGAAAACTTTTAGTTATGTACTTACCATAACGATAAATATATGTGATCCATCTTGCCTACATTCATAACTGATGGGCTCCAACTCAGCCGATACACTAGCACAAAGTCTCTCATTGGCTGGGCCAATCCCTTATCCCAGGATGCACCATGCCCAAACCCCCAGATCTTGTTTGCCCCACAACAACTCATCCACATGTGCCAATTCGACTGCACAACAGTGTTTCCTCCAGATCCAACAGGTAGGGGGAAGGAGGGCGGGTATGTAAGAATGTAGGTGAGATGGATCACATACATCTATCGTTATGGTAAGTACATAACTAAAAGATGTAATACGATTCTATCTCGCCTACATTCATAACTGATGGGACAGCGTCCCTAGCACCTAGATCCTGGGAGGCTCACTGGAAAACACTCCTGAGCACTGTGGAACCAAAGGATGCCCGACCCCTAGACGCCACATCCAGTTTGTAATGAGAAATAAATGTATGTGGAGAAGCCCAAGTGGCTGCTGCACATATCTCATCCACAGACAGTCTGGCGTGGAAGGCCACTGAAGTTGCCATAGCCCTAGTAGAATGCGCTCTAACTGGAAATGGAAGGTCCCTTCCTGTTGATGCATAAATAAATGAAACACAATCCCTAATCCACCTAACGATAGTGGTCTTAGTTACTGCTTTGCCAATCCTGATATCCGCAAAGGCCACAAACAACTGGTCTGATTTCCTCTGCTGCTGTGTCCTATCTAAGTAAAACCTCAGTTTTCTATGCACATCCAACTGATGAAGTCTGTATTCTGCCTTGTTGGAAAATTTCGGAAAGAAAACTGGTAGCTCTATAGATTGTTGCAGACAAAGAGCAGAAGAAACCTTAGGAAGAAATGACGGATTTAGTCTTAGAGATACTCTATCCTTGTGAAAGATCAGATAAGGAGGCTTGACAGAAAGGGCTTGAAGCTCCAAAACCCTTCTGGCTGAAGTAATAGCTACCAAGAAGGCAGTCTTCCAAGATAAGAACTTTTGCTCACAAGTGGCCGCCAACTCTAAGGGATGAGACGTCAAGGCTCCTAAAACCACATTCAAATCCCATGGCAAAACAAGTTGCGACACCGGGGGGCGAAGCAACCAAGCTCCCTTTAGAAAGGCCTTACACAACTTATGACTCATGAGTGAAGGCTCAAAGGCAACATGATAATTAGAAATCGCCGCCAATTGGACTTTAAGCGTGGAGACAGCGGAACCCTGTCTAAAAAGAGTTGCCAAAAAATCTAATACTGCCGACACCAGGGCTGTCAGAGGGTCAAGGTTGTGCCGCTGGGCCCAAATGGCAAACCTTTTCCATTTATTAGAATATATCTCTTTAGTGGAAGCTCTGTGGGAAGAAGACAGAATCTGGACCACCTCAGGTGAAAGGATATGCTGTCTGACTAAGGTCGGAAGTGGAGCAGCCAAGCCTTCAGCTTGAAAGTTCGCAGTGATGGATGGGCCTGACCCGACTGAAGAGTCAGGAGGTCTGGAACTGGGACCAGAATCCAAGGACCCTCCACTGCATACTTCCGAAGGAAGGGAAACCAAACTTGGCGGGGCCAGTGTGGTGCGATCAAAATCATGCTGCTTCCCAAGCAGATAGCCTTCTGAATCACCTTTGGCAGTAGAGGGACCGGAGGGAAGGCGTAGAGTAGACCAGAGGGCCAATTGTGGACTAGAGCGTCCCTGGGTGACTCCCCCTCGGGGAGGATCAGGGAGAAGAAATTGCTGCACTTCGCATTCCAGGGGCTGGCGAAAAGGTCGCAGCAGGGAAACCCCCACTTGGAGAAGATCCGAGCCACTACTTGGTCGTTCAGGGACCACTCGTGAGGCATCTGAATAACTCTGCTCAGCCTGTCTGCTATCACATTGGACTTCCCCAGAATGTGCGTTGCCACTAGAAATCTCTGGGAAGCGATCGCCCAATTCCACAATCTCATGGCTTCTCTGCAAAGAGGATAAGACCTGGTTCCTCCCTGCTTGTTCAGGTACCATACCACCACCATATTGTCTGTGAAGATTGCGATGGTACCCTTGGGAAGAGAGCTGTGAAGTGCCTGCAATGCTAGAAGCACTACCCTCGTTTCCAGAACATTGATATGCAAGTGGGTTTCGTGATCTTGCCACGTGCCTTGAACCGTCCTGCCCAGATAATATCTGGGAGGCGTCCGTGGTCACTGTGACAATGGGGGAGGGGGGCAGAAGAATCTCCCCTGGTTAAGGTTGGAGGAGAGGAGCCACCAACGAAGATCTCGCCGGCACGTTTCTGTGATGAGAATCGGGTAGGACAATGGCAGTTCTTGGTATGACCACTGGGTCGACAGGAGCCATTGAAAAATTCGCATGTGCAATCTTGCCAGATGGACCAGAAGAATGGAGGCCGCCATCAATCCCAAAAGCTGAAGGACCATCCTGGCTGGGGCTTTCCGTCAGAGCAGTAAGGCTAGGACTTGGTCCTGTAGTATCTTTATCCTCTCTGTTGGAAGGAATGCTCGCATCTCTACAGAGTCTAGCTCTGCGCCTATAAAGGCAACACGCTGTGATGGCAGCAATACAGACTTTTCCCAGTTGAATGTAACTCCTAACAGATGTCCCAACTTGATGGCAGCACTCACGGCTAGAGTAAGAAGATGCCTGGTGGGGGGCGGTGAGGAGCCAGTCGTCTAGATGCGGAAACACCTGGAATCCCAGACGTCTCAGGTGAGCCGTCACCACTGCCAGACATTTGGTAAACACTCTGGGGGCTGTGGTGAGACCAAAGGGCAGGGCCCGGAACTGGAAATGACTGGCTCCTAGGCGGAAGCGTAAATGTATCCTGGATGCTCTGTTTATCTTGATGTGATAATAGGTGTCCTTGAGATCGATGGATCACATCCATACTCCTTTTTCCAGCAATGGGAAAATGGATTGCAACGTGACCATCTGGAACTTGGACTTCTTTACGAAGCGGTTTAGGTGGCTGAGATCCAGAATGGGTCTCCAGTCCCCTGTTCTTTTCGGCACCAAAAATAACCTTGAGTAAGTTCCTAATCCAGTCTGGTCTGCAGGGACTGGCTGGATGACTCCCTTTCCGAGCAGCTTTGCAACCTCTATGGCTGCTTGATCCAGTTGACTGGGTGGCAAGTCCGGGATTTTCCTTGACGGTGGAGGGGGACGGATAAAGGGGATGGTGTATCCTCCGGCAATGATACGAAGCACCCACTGATCCTGAGTGATGGAACCCCAGGCCCTTGGATGCTCCGAGAATCGACCCCCGACTGGCTCCAGAGACACACAGTCGGGCAGTCCCTCAGGGACGCTGGAAGGAGGAACCACGAAAGGATTCTCAGTCTCCTGAGTTGCGGGGGCCTCCGCCTCCTCTAGGGTGACGTCTTCCAGAATAATTCCCCCCCCTGCCTCTGTAAGGGGGGGGTCACTCTGATGGGCATGGAAAGACTTTTGGGACTTTCTGAACCACATCTTTCCTCCCCTCTGAGCCTTGGGATAAGGTCTAGAGGGAAGCAAAAAACAGGCCCCAATGGCAGACAAAGTCTTACCCTCCTGCTCACATCTAGTGAATGTGTCTTTCACCTCGAGTCCAAAGAGAGAGGACCCATTGAATGGAGCGTCGGTGAAGGAAGACTTGAATGCCTCCGCAAAGTGACACAAGCACATCAAGGCTTGCCTCCTAAGGGCTACGCCTGAACTCGCTGCCCTACCCGCCCCTTTGGCTGCATACGATATGAGCCTCATGGACGAGTTAACAATCGACAAAAGGGTAGACAGCTGGGCATTGACAGACTGCATCAACGCCTCAGGCATGTTACCCGACAGGGTATCTCTCAACTCCTTTATGAGATCCCTTTGGAGCCTCGTAAAGTGACATAAATAATTCAGCGACCGCAGAGTAAAGGTCGCTGAAGTCAGGGTACGCTTCCCGTACCTATCCATGCTCCTGGACTCCTTGTTAGGAGGATGGATAGAAGTAGATGCCTCTGCCACATCCTGCTGGGTGGCAGACGCCACCACCATAGCATCAACCGGAACTCCCTTGGTTAGTAACTCCTTGCCAGGGGGTGCAGATAAAAACTTGTTTGGGTGAGAAGGAACTGGCTCCACAGAATCAGGGTGTTCCCACACCCTTCGACAAATAAGGTCCAGTAACTCATCGAAGGCTGGAGACACCCAGGAGGTGGAGGGTTGGGCTCCGAAGGCCTTGAGGAAGACCGACTCCTCTGCGGAAGGGGTTTTGGATGGCCAGTCGCCCCTCTGTCTCAAGATCTCCAGGATATCGGAGAACGAGACATCGTCAGAGGACAACTTAGGGGACCCTTCCGCATCATCAAGGTCAGTGTCCGAGGTGACAGACTCATCTGGGGAGTCTATGTGCTTCCTCTTGCACAACTTTTTCCTGGGGGGCTCTTCAGGCACGAACTCTGAAGGCCCCTCGGAAAACAGGGGACCACACAAGGAGGAATCCTCAGGCCTAGGAGCCACGCTGTCCGAAGACAGGGGGGCACCAGAAGCTCTAGTTGCCGTGTCTAGGGAAGGAGTCGCAGATTCAGGTGAAGTCACTAGAGACTAGACCAGCACGCTCCGCATAGCCTCGAAGATGGGCCCACCAGAATCTGAAGAGAGGCCCGTCTCCGAGACCATGACCGGGGTCGGCGTTCCCCTAGCCGAGGCGCCAAGTGGGAGACTCGGGGCCGAAACCAGAAGCCCCGACGAATCCCCCTCGGGCCCGGCTGAGGACACCCAAGAACCAAAACCTCTGGAAGGCATAGAAAGGGTTGGAGCTGAAGTCGGTGCCGACAGACTAGCAGTGGGTCTCGGAACCGACTCAAGGACTTCACCCGACTCTACGAACTCCGGCTCCGACGACACCAAGGTATCAAAAGGGCTGGCTCCAGGGCCGACTGGGCCAGGGGCCGAAAATAATTTGGATAAGACAGGTGACTGGAGGAGCCTCTGGACCACCCTATCTAAATCTGAAAGCCTGGAGGACCTGGAGGAAACAGAAGGGGGCCGAGAAACTTTTTCTATCGGCTCAGAGACAAAGCTAGGAGGCCGGCTCCAAAAGGATCGGAGCCGAAGCAGACTCGACCAGAACCGAGACCCCTTTCGGCACCAACAGTTCAAGAGCCGACGAAACCGACCCCAGAGCAGAAACACTCTCCTGCGGCTCCGAGACCAATGGAGCCGAGGAAGGAGACCCAGATTTAGATCCTCTATCCTGCGGCTCCGAGAACAGTGGAGCTGAGGAAGGGGACAGAGTACCTGATCTCTCATCCCGAGACTCCAAGACCAGTGGAGCCGAGGAAGGAGACCCAGATTTATATCCTCTATCCTGTGGCTCCGAGACCAGTGGAGCCGAGGAAGGGGACAGAGATTTAGTTCTTTTTGGAAGCGGCTCTGATGGACTTGTCGGAACCGAAGACTTCTTTTTCTTTGATTTTGAGGTGGGAGAAGAAGACAAAGCTTCCTCGAAGGCTGGCTTGATCAAACCCTTCAGGATAAGCTTATTTTTTCTCTCATGTAGGACACGAGAGGAGAAAGCATGGCAAACACTGCAAGATTCTTGCAAGTGTTTAACCCCTAGACAATAAACACACATGGCATGGCCATCTGTCAACGACATTTTGTAACTGCATTTTGAACATTTTTTAAAGCCCGATGGCTTATGTTCCTTTTCTTTGCCAGACATACTAACTCTAAACGCACTCAACACACAAGGAGGGAAGGGAGGGAAGAGCTCTAACTTAAACGCTCGACAAGAAATAGGGCACAGGCCCTCTAACTCAAATGGGCCTAGCCCGCCAAACAGAAGGAATTACCACAACAATCCAAAAAACAAACACAGTCAATCACAAGGGTACTAACAACAAGACAGCTATTAAAATAGAGTATAAAAATGTAAGCTAACTGCAAAAAAGCGACCAAAAGGCCAAAATAGAAGGGTACTTAGCCACAGCCAAGTCGAGACCACGTCGTTACTCTAGGAGCGGTAAACGAGATCTGGGGGTTTGGGTGTGGTGCATCCTGGGATAAGGGGTTGGCCCAGCCAATGAGAGACTTTGTGCTAGTGTATCGGCCGAGTCGGAGCCGATTCTCGGCTCCGAGCCCATCAGTTATGAATGCAGGCGAGATAGGATCGCATTACCTCAACAATTTAAAATACTTACCTTAAACATAAAAAGAAGGAAAAGTAATAACTTTACTAAATGTGAATAGTATTAGAATTGCAAGAAGGATAGGAAAACTGGAATGATGTGGTAAATGTGATGTAGATATTATTCTTATACAGGATGTAAGATTCCTGACAAGTGAAGAAATTGCAAAGAGAAAAATTGTGGAGTGGAAAATAATATGGCATTTAGGAATTGAATGTTGTTCTGGAGTGACTGTATTGTGTATCACAACAATAAAAATATTAGATGTAATACTGGTAAGGATGGTAAGCATGGGACGGTTAACTGTTGTGGATGTGAGGTGCAGACAATATGTTTACAGAATTATAACACTGTGTGCATATACAAATGGCAAGGAAAGAGATAATCTGTTTCATCAATTATTAAATTATGTGGTGCTTAACATGAAACTTATCATTGCAGGGGGCTATAATTGTGATTTTAAGGGGAAAATGTAAATGCAAGGCAAACATGATAAAAAAAAAATACAGTAAGTGATAAAATGTGGTAAATTTGGTGTGTGGAATAAAAGTCAATAAACTTGCAGAAGAAGGGCAATAGAATCTGAAATTGATTACTTTGTACTATTGGAAGGATTGATTGTAGCAGATGGTGATGGGTTGATTTTGGAAAGTGGGAAGTATTGCAGTTATGGAGGGATCATATAACCATGAAGTTTCTTTCATAAAAAATGGATTGAATGGTGGACTGCATTTAAAAAGAATTATAAAAAGTGTTCTTTTCAACGACAGAATGATGTAAGCCCATCTCTGGAACATGCTCCCCCATCCATGTGAAGCAGAGTTCCTCCCTAACTCAATTCAAGTACAGCTTGCACAATTGGATGGGGAACAGGAAATTAATCTCTGGTTAGGCACCTATTTCTCTAATGTACACATGCGACCTGTACATGTTTTATCTCCCAGACCCCTGCTTGCAAAAGTTTCATCTCCCAAGTCCCTTCTTACACTTATCAAGGGTATTAGAACTTGTCAGAGATTTGGGATGCATGGCTAGGCTTAAAAAGGCTCTTGTGGTTGTTAGCCTAGCAAACACATATGAAACTATAAGAAAGGAAGAGAAAGTGAAGTACGGAAAGATGTATAGAAATATACTAGAGAATTAAAACATGAATACAAGAGAGTATTATTATAAGGAAAAGGAAACATAAAAGAAGAAAAAATAAAACATTACTGTTTAAGCAGTTATATTATTTAGAAGGGAGAAGGAAGGAACTTTCTGCATTTTGGTAAAATAGTACAGGAGGATATTAGTATAATGACAGAAATAAAAAAATATAAAATGAGAGGTTAAAAGAACACAAGAGCAAATTATGAGTACTGTAGTACCACACATAGAAAATATGTGCAGGACTAAAAAGAAAGAAAACAAGGGAGAATTGGAAAGTAAAAAAAAGTCAAGAATGAGTTAAGGAAAAATCTAAAAAAGAACTTGCTGTTAGCAAATTGGTTGAAATACCTAGGGAAGTAAATATTGATTCAGTATCACGTCCAGATGGTATAGGGTATGAAGTATACATGAAAATAAGGGTCTGGCAAACAGTGTTTTGTAAACATTTTGAATGAATGGTTGAAAAAAAGGTTTGAGTTATGTAGTGGGATATTAAAATGTATATGTTAGAAAGATGAAAAGAATGAAATAAAAAATGGAAACCAATCACATTAAATACAGATTATAATTTTTTTATGAGAATAATGCAGAGGAGACTGGAAGGAAGGATGAAGGGACATTATGGAAGAAAATATATATGGTATAAAAGGGAGGGGATGCCAGGAACTATTATTGGTGGTTTTAGACAAGTTGGCATAATGGTTAAGGTCCTTGCCATGCACACGGTTCGATCATGACCTCTGTCCAACTGTCTGTATGGAGTTTGTATGTTCTCCCTATGTCTCTGTGGGGTTCTTCCCACCTCCCAAAACTATGCAGAGTGTTTCCACCCCAAAACACACCTAATAATGGAGTTCGGGGCAGCAGCATGGACTCTAGATGGTGCCCATAAGGGGAAGAGTTGTACATACTAACCGCTTTGAGCATTAACAGTGGTGCACAGTGTCTTCAATATAGGAGGACATGGATCAGATCACAGACTGAGCATCATGTAAGGGCTAGCCACTTGATGTTGTAAAAATTGGTTCTAGGTGATTCGGTCATGTTGACTAATGTTGCCAAATGGGCAAATGTAGTTACGAGTGATAAGTAGGTTGAGGACCTGGCCTACTCTGACCTATGCCTGGGACCCATGCTAAGGGTGTGAGGGGTGTATGTGTCTCTATTGGCAAGTATGTGCTTGCCATAAAGCCCAGCAGCCTTGAGTCAATAACCTACTGGCTGGTGAGTGTCCAGTTGCCCAGCTTGGGTTACCTGGGATAGCTCTGTTGAGTGAAAGCTGGATATAAAACCGATGAACCTGCCAAACGTGAACTAAGAATTGATACACTCGATGTAGGGTCACTGACAGGATGCAGCTTGGAAGTGGTTGACATGGTGGTAAGGAGAAGGCTAAATATCCTATGTATCTAGAAGATAAGATGGGTGGGTACTGCAGCAAAGTCACTTGGCTTGGGATACAGAGTCTACCACTCAAGAGAGGACAAACTAGAAATGAGGTGGGAGTTGTGGACAGGGAGAGACTTCAGAATACAGTGAGGGATGTCATCAGAATTAGTCATAGACTTCTCTGATGCAATCCTCAGTTAAAAATGAGATTCCTAAACTAATTGAATATCTGATATTTTCAACATATTATAATACTCTAGAGAAAGGTAGCCTTTCTAGAATTTATAAAATTGAAAAAAGTACGATGGATTTTTACAATGATAATTATTGGGAATACTTTGTAACTATTAATGACTGTTATCAAAGTGACAGTGAGAAAAAAAATATTCTAACATCTTCAATTCAAATCTCAACTTCTTTAAGATGGAAGCTATACTCCTAGAAATTTCTACATAAAGCATTTTTTACACCTCATAAAATACAGTTCATTTTCAAAAAAAATGGTTGTTGGACACGTGGATAACATATTATTGATGACTGGCAACATATGTTTTATAAATATAATATAATCACACCTTTCTGGAATAATGTTGATTTTTTTTACAGGCTCTGTTCAGTGATAAAGATAATGTAAATAAATTGTTTAATGCGCCAGTGCCCACTTGTGTTAAGAAAGTTGATTACCCCTTCTTTGGACAATTCTAGCAATTTGCAAGAAAAGTGATAAAAAATTGGAAGACAGCTAATACACCAACTATGACAGAATTCTTTAATATTGCAACTGAAACTTGTCATAAGGAGATCTTAACTATCAAGCAAAAAAAAAAAAAAAACACTAGAATTACTTCTTTAAATTCATGGAAGAAACTAAAGAGACTGTTGAACAAATGGACACTATTTCAGTTTTGATAGATTTACTTGCTTAATATACTCTATGTATTTATAATGTTTTAGTAGACACCTTGTACATAGTCAGTTCTTTGTTTGATCTGTTCTTTATGGTTATTTGTTGATAATTATGTTTTCTTTTCTTGTACAAATGCAATTCCTACATACTTACTTATGTAAAACTTTTGTCACTTATTTGAATTTAATAAAAATAATTAGAAAAAAAAAGAATTAGTGACAGACTCATGTCAATCAGACTCAAATGTAAGGTTAAGGCACTATTCATAATCTTAGCATATGCCCTACAGTGGGGTTGTGATAGTGAGGAAAACAGTGCATTCAGACAGCAGTTGCAGGACTTACTAAAGCAGGACAACATGAATTGACACTGATAATGGGTGACCTGAATGCACATGTTAGGACAGATAGAACAGGATATGAGGACTGCTTTTGTCCATGTGTGTGGGACAACAGGAAAAAAGGAAAGGCCATTTTAGACTTCTGTCTGGCAAACTGCTTGATGGTGGCCAACACATAGTTCAGCAAATGAGAGTTACAAGATCACATACAGGAGTGGCCAACATGTAACTCAGGTAGATGTCCTCCTAGTAAAAAAAGGACACTGGAGTAGAAGCAGTGACTGAAAAGTTATCCCCAGTAACACAGTCACTCCACAGCATAAATCACAGGTTGCCACAATCAGCTGCAAGCAGTGGTCAGAGAAAGTTTAAAGGTCAACAGAGGCTATGCTGAAGACCTGGAAGTTGACTGGAGAGAAGGCACAGGAGTTCAAGGCACCTTAGGAAGAAGAGGAAATAGGAAGAATTGAAGAAGAATAGCAGTGTCTCAAAATAGAATGTGTGAGGACTATAGAACAGATATGCAGCCAAGCCAGATATGGAAGCAAGGCACATAAGGAAAGCTGGTGGTGGAATGTAGAAGTCCAAGAAGCCATCAAAAGAAAGGATGAGTGCAGGAAAAGGTGTAAGAAAAGATATACCAGGGTAGGAAGGAATACTGGTTGTCTGACAAAGAGGCTAAGAGAGGAGCTGTAATAGTAAATAACAAGGTATCAGAAGCACTCTAAAACTGCTGCAAAATGCAAAGACAGAAAGATAAAGAAAATACAGACATCCTTCATAAGGGATGCCAGCAACAACCTGCTCACCAGCCCATAAGGCATGAAAAAGACTAAAGGAGAGAAAGGCATATCCCAAATGACTGGATAGTAAGTGTACTAGTGCCAGTGTACAAGACATTCACAACTGTGGACAGTACAGAGGTATCAAACTCTTGTCACAATGCATGAAACTCCTAGAGAGAATGACTGATAAATGAATATGAAGAGTAGTAGAAAGTAAGATGGGAGATGAGCAGTTTGGATTCAAATCAGGATGCAGCATAAATGACCCACTGTTTGCAGTGACGCAAATGGTTTAGAAGAAGCTAGAGATGAGGAAAGAGTCCAATTGGGCATTCCTAGACTTAGAGAAAGCATATGACAATGTTCCAAGAAAGATGATTTGGGCAGTGTTGGGATGGTTCAAAGTCCCAGAAACAGTGGTAGAATTGGTGCAGGCTACGTACCCAATGACTCAAGTACGAACAGTGTTTGGACTCTCAGAGGGGTTCCCAGTGGGAGTGGGTGTGCATCACGGTTCACCTCTGAGCCCACTGCTGTTCATACTGGTGACAGACTACATTAGCAAAGAGGTCAGAAGGGGCGGGTCAACAAACATGCTGTATGCAGATGATGTGGCATTGCAAGCAGACTCTGAGCAAGAACTTCAGCAAAGAATAAAGGAATGGAATGCAAAACTAAAGGCCCATGGGCTGAAACTGACAAGACAGTTGTAATGGCTGCAAATGGGGGATATCAGAAGAAGCTAAGAAATGAGACAGAAGGGAGAGCAGTGGAACAGGTTAACAGCTTCAAATATCTGGGAGGAGTGGTTGAAGAGAAGGGAAGTCTGAATGACGAGGTCAAAGCTAGAATCAAAGGGGCTAAGGCAGAGCATTTGAGGAAGCTAGAGGTCATGGAGATGAAGTACCAGAGACAGGTGGTATGATTCACACTGTGGGACAGATGAAGAAATGAGGATATCACAGCAGAACCCAAAGTAGCTTCAATTGCGAACAAAGTCAGAGAGAACAGATTATCCTGGTTCAGGCACATATGCAGAAAAGCAGAAGACAATTTGGTGAAGATGATTTGGGACAAACAGAAGAAGGCAAGAGAAAATGAGGGTGTCTATCAAGGAGGTAGATAAATTGTGTGAGAGAAGACCTGTGACAGTTAGACAGGAGTGTTGGAGAAGGTAGGAGCGTGGCACTGAATCAAGAGAGATGGCGACAGAGGACATGACACATCGACCCAATGTAGAAAATGAGAAAAAGGTGAGTTGATGATGATGTTTGAGAAATTGTGGATGATATTATAAGTAAAAGAGAAGATGTGAATTTTATGGTAGGTTATATTAGTATGGCATTTGATACAATAGGCCATGATGCTTTGTGGAATATTAAGGGAAAGCATGGAAGAGGTAACAGAATTAGGATAGTGTGTAAATAAGAGTGTTAGTGAATGTGAGGCTGACTAAATAAATATGCGTGAATTGTTGTATAAGGCAAGGATGTCCCATGACTGGGATATTGTTTGCATTAGTAATGAATGCCACACTGAGTGAAGAAGCTTAAAAAATTAAAGATGCTACATATGTGATGCAAAAGAAAGTGGTAATTCCAGTACTTTTGACACATGCAGATGATATAGTTACGGCTGCTAAGAATAAAATATGGATGAGAGAAGTGTTGGTTTGTCTGAATGGATGTTACATGGAAATGGAAATGACCATGAGTAAAGACAAAAGTAAGGGTTTGAGTGATGTTGTGAAAACGGGAGGGGTGTATTCTTCAATGAATGAAGTATCTTTGTTAGAGCTAAAATTTGGGAACAATGATATAGTTATGAGGCAATGAAAGGGTTTGATAAAAATAAATGAAAGAAATATCTCTTATGTGTAGGACTTGCACATTAGCATTCAAGAAAAAAGTTTATCTGATGAATTCTGTTTTAATAGGAAAAATAGTATATATATGTCAAATGTAAATATGATCCCTGGAAAAATATGAAAAATAAATTGTGCAATTAGTATTTTCTTTCATATGGTTCACAAGATTAAACCCAGTGAAAACAGGTGTGTTGTACATGAGTAAAGATGAAGGGGGATTGGGGTTATTAAATCCATTTGTTTATCCTGCTTCTTTAAGCTTGTACAGAGTATTAAAATAGGTAAATGGACAGAATGTGAAATTAACAGTGAAAATGTCTAAATATAAGTACAAAAAATGTGAGATAAGAAAAAGAGATAAAGATTATACAACTAAACTAAAGAAATTAAAAATTATCAAGAAAAAATACTAACACTGAAAATGAAAATGTATGATAAAGAAACGAACAGAAGGATGTGGTATAATAATGTGATAAAACTATATTATGTAAATCCATACGAAACTTACCAGAAGTGATAAAAGCCGTTAAGGTAAGGAATGAGCGGTGTACTAAGATTGTACAGTGTCAGGATTTCCTATGGAGACCGTTTGAAAGTGTGTGTTTTTTGTGGGAAGAAAATACAGCAGAGCATGTTTTTTGAAATGTAAAAGAGTGGTTAAACTCAGGAAAAAGTTGAGTGGAAAAAAAATCTGTTGAGAGTATTAATGATGTAAACAATATAGATATGAATATAATTATGTATAGATATAAAAAGAAAAATATATGAGAAGGGTAATTATGAATGTATTTTATGTAATATGGGTTATTTGGAATGAAAGATGGAATTAAATTTTGTTTAATGGGAAATGGATTATGGCTGATACTTTGCAAAAATTAGACAAAGGTTGTAGAAGGAGTGGGAGTTAATTATGGAAGAATAACAATGATGATGGCATATAGAAATGTGCAAATTTTAACTGTAAATATATACATACACACACACACACACACACACACATATATATATATATATATATATATATATATATATATATATATATATATATATAAATAATACATAATAAATAATGTATTGTTTATGTTGTGTTAATTAAAGAGCTTCTACTCTTTCTAAACAACGGTGCGTGTTCTTTTATATCCTCTTGAGCTATCACCAACTCAGGTAGATGGGGGTCTAGTTTAATGTCTCATCTGAAAGACAACACACTCAGGAGTGCAGCACCTCCTTATGCTGCACTGCAATATCAGTAATCCATCTTCCTGGTATGGGAGTTGAATCTAAAGCCTTGTGTGCCAAAGGCAAATGTGTTTCCTGTTGCACCTCTGCACTGTATAAGAAGTAAATTAATACATTTTAAGCAAATTATAGTGAATGCCAAATTGTATAGTGGTGTTGTACTACCACTTTATGTAATCTGCAGTTGTAATTACATCTGTATGCTGTCCTTGGTTGTGCCTAAAAAAAGGTCCACATGGATCATCCAACATACCCAATTACCAAACAATAAACAAAAAGGTGGACTCATCACGGGCAGCATAGTGGTGCAGCAGTCAGCACTGTCACCTCACAGCACCTGGATCCCTACTTTAATTCTTAACTAGAGATCCTTCTCTACGTAATTTCTGTATTCTACGTGTCTGGGTAGATTTAACAACCGCTAGCTTTCACAGCAAGAAGGTTAAATGTGAATATAAATTTTCCCTAAGGTTGCGTGTACATATATATCCTTATTATACAGTTATTTAGATAAATATTGTAATTTATATTATAAGTATCCATGTGTATGTTTAAACGTTTTTATGTAGCCCCCCACACCCCCCAATGTGGGGGGCTGTGCCTCCCACACCCCCCATCTATTTATTCTAAATTCAGGGTCGCGCTACAGTGGGGCATTGAATTTCATGTGTCAATGTTGAGTTTCGATCAAATGAGTTTTCTGTGTTTTAGGTGTTTTGGTCTCTCTGGAAAGTCTGTCGATCATATGAGCTTTCGAGCATATATATATATATATATATATATATATGGGTCCCCTTCAGTAAATCAAATGTTTATAAGTTCAAACCACATATGGCCGAGACCATATGTTCGAACTTGTAAAAGTCCGATCTGACTGAATGGAGACCTCCGTACAGAGCAGAAAGGGAAGATTGTTCATTTCTGCAATGTAGTGTGATCTCGGAGTTGGTATATTTAAGTAAGGGGGTGTAGGGGGTGTTATAGATGTATAGGTTTGTGTTTTTTTGTTTTATGTGGTTTTACATCAGTGTTCGAACTTTTACAAGTTTGACCATATGGTCTCGGCCATATGTGGTTCGAACTAGTAAAAGTTCGATCTACTGAAGTAGATCCATACACATACACATACACACACACACACACACACACACACACACACACACACACACACACACACACACACACACACACACACACACACACACACACACACACACTCAGTCGAGCAATTTGCAAAGCATTGTTGTCCATTCCAGTGTTGGTTCCATGTCCATTGCTTCCCAGGGCAGTATCTGAAACTATGAGACACTATACTGCTAAACTGGATATAAACAGGAATAAATGGTGACTGGATAGACTTCTGATAAAGCTAAATACTATCTAGGAAACTTCTGTTATACTGCACCAAGGGCAAAAATATGACTCGCCAGGAGGCTGACTCTAAAAACACCTCTTCTGTCAGAATACTAAGGTAGATGTTACTGTGTCTTTCTGGCTTTTGATCCATTGCTCCTTCACAGCATATCAGAAGGACTACATAAGCAAATTCTTGAAAAGGACAAACTTCTGTTCAAGCTGGCACAAAGCTAAAAGATGGAGTATCAAAATATCCCACAAGCAAAACAACTCTTATTTTCACTATGTAGTTTAATCAAATCCCCAGTAAACCAAAGTAGTTCAGAAGTAATTAAACAGAACTTGTTTCGGGTGAATATGATACACACACAGATAATAATACATGAAGGAAGTGTCAAAGGTTCAACAATGAAGGCCCTTGATATAGCCACCAAAAATATTCTATCCAAATGGGTTGGAGTAAATAAATTGCTAGTTGATAAACGGTCGTACCATCTGCCAAAAACATTCTGTAAAGACTGTCATAACCAACAACAGGAAAAATAGCAGCCCTGAAAAGAAAACTGTCATTATAATCAAGACAGCAACAATGATGAAGTAAGATCTGAATATGTCAGTAGGTATCCCACTTATCCAGGGAACATATCCTAATCCTATAGGAAGCAGAAAGACAACTGACTAAGGTGTAACAATACAAAAGAAGATTAATACATTCCAACAATTAATATATAAAAAGCAGCAATTTTTGGAAAAGTGTACTCTAGCTATATAACCCTAGCAAGTCTGCCAAGCCAACCCACTACTACTTAACACCATAGCTGCTGAAATATCAACTGCAAACAGCAAATACTGTTTGGTTGCTATGGCAAGTTTCTATCAATCTTTAAATATCAGTAAATCATTTGGTTAATACTTAACTTAACAAGCACCAAGTAAACCTAGCCTTAGCTGTAAGAAAAACAGTCTCACTCAATTATGAAGAGCGGATCCAGTACAGAAATATGGTTTTCACAGTTTGCTGACTGATGTTATTAGCTTATATAAATTGTACTGGCTACTAAAATTGTTCAGTTGAACACATAATACTTCTGTTGCTTCCAAATTACCTGGGTCATGACTGCAGAGGAACCTTGTTTTCCTGCAGCAGCAGCAGACAATCTACTATCCAAACCCCTAAAACATAAATCATATTCAACTGTTTACCCATTACATATTAATTACCAGTCAGTTCAAGAATCATATGTCCAAAACTGTGGAAGTCATATGTTAAAGTTTCCTTACATAAAGTGGACTCTTTAATAATTTTAATAATTGCAGGCCTACTGTTCCCTTCCTTTTCAAAAGTACTGGATCACTGCATCCTCATGTAATTCATGACATAACTAATACGCAAAAATACTTCATACTGCTCATCATTACCTCTGACCAGGACATGGGAAACAGACTGACCTACCTGACATTACTGAAGCTGAACTCTGGGGAAGTTTTAGGCTAACTCTTACATGGCTTATCACAGGACTTCAGCACAATTAGATAGAATACATTGCATTGTTCCCTAGGCCACTCTTCTACAGCAATCAAAACACTGTATAAAACCTCATTCCTCAAGCTGGGATGGTAATTGTTGTCCAGCACACATTTTATTCTGGTCTCCCACAAAAGTCGGTGCATGGCCCATTGTTATTGACCACATTTGCAACCAGTAAGTCCATACATTGTGAAAATGCAAAACTAATACATCATGCAAGTGATTCAAAAATACTTTGGCAAAACAATACACAATCTTACAGTCGATTACAAATATGTCTTGTTCAGAGTTAATGGATGTAAACACCTTGGATTCTCCTAAACACCACAAAAACTAAAAGAACACTTTTCTTTCCTGGCTTCCTAACATCAACTGTACTACATAGCTTCAAAATATTGTCAAATGAGAAGAAATGAGCCTGTTAATAATACCAAACTAGGAGGTATTATAATAAATCAAGACTTAAACGTTAGCGAATATATCACTAAAGTTATGCAAACAAGGACTGCATTTTATACTCAGGAAAATAATTTAGGACAGGTTAGCCCTCACACCTACTCAGTTTTAATAACTTGTTTGCTTTATGTGTCAGCTGTATTCCATTAATTTATTATCAACACACACTTCAAACCTTCCGCAAACTTATAAGTGCATGTTGAGATTTGCCACCCACCTTCTTAGCAAACCCATCACTGAATATCACCAAAGAAAATATAATAACCTGAGCTGTCCCATAACCTTCTTAGTAATTCCAATTTCTGCATATCACTAAAGATGAAACAGTATCTTGAAATATCCTGTCACCTTACAGTAGCTTCAAATATTCTGACACCTTACTTCATTACAACTCAAAACATCTCAGAGATAAACTCTCTCAACTAGGCATCTATCCATATGTTACCAGATGGGTAGCAAACTGGCTCACTAATAGAACCTACCTAATCAAAATAGAGGAAGTCACTTCAAGCAGTAGACCCGTAACAAATGGAGTACCCCAGGGATCGGTCTTCCTCTGTTATTTGGGATATACTTCTCTGAAGTGCAGGTCAAAACAAGTGGGCTATGGCTGACCAAGTCTGCAGATAACTGCAAGCTGTGCACAGCCATCTATTCCCCAGCTGATGTGGACATCCTCCAAGAGGGTCTCACCCAAACAAAAAACTGGTGCCAGAAACATTGCCTCAAAGCTGAATGCCAAAAAATGCATCATCATCCCCTCTGGAGAGAGTAACAACCCCACATATTATCACATAAATAACGTCCCAAGTACAGAATCAGTTGTAAGGAATTTGTGCATCCAGGTTGATAGCAACCTGACTTTTGACCACCGTGTTGCTTCTGTTGTACAGAAAGCTTTCTACATGGCCCACCTCATAAGTAAGGGTATCTCATCCAGGGACAAGGAGGTCATAACATCCCTGTATTCTTCCCTTATAAGGCCAATTACTGAGTACAATGCCCTCTTCGGAATGTACCTCGCAAAGAACATGCAGCAGCTGGAGAGACTACAGAGGTTCCTCACCAGGAGAATCCAGGGCCTCAAACATCTACCCTACACAGACAGGCTAAAAGCCTTGTCCCTCTACTTAGTTTCATACAGACTCCTCCAAGGAGACTTCTGTCTGGAATACAAAGCAATCTCAGACCCCGCCTTGATGGGACTGCTGCATATCCGCAAGTCAAGCTCCACTCGAGTACACCACACGCGTGACCTCAACCTGGTCTGTGACATCAATAGGACTTGTTGGCGGGACAGATTTGCTTCCCAGAGACTACCCATCTGTGGAGCAGACTCCATCTCCACATCAAGCAGAGTACCTCATTATCCCTTTTTAAGCACAACCTGGATAACTGGAAGGGAAACAGAAAATGCGTCCCTGGGATTCCACCTGTATCCCTGCTGGACAGGGGCTTTGGGTGCTGACTTGTCTAAACATGGGCTAAACTCTTGGCTAGGCTTATAAGGGCTTCAGGGCCAATAACCTAGTAACTTCCTATGATCCTATGAAGTCTCTCCTTTACAACTCTTGACAAATCTCCAGCCACTCACTCAGTTCATTAAAATAGCTCATAGCTTACAGTCTGGGATATTTCACCTAATTAAACCCTCAAAGAACCATCAACAGTATTTGTTAAATTATGGAATGAACTGCAAGTCACTATTAGATAAGTTCTTAAGCTAAATTCAAGCAGGCATTAAAGTAGCATTTCAATATAGCTTGGGAGTACAGCTGCATAGCTGAAGCCACATAAAATCATTTTCCTATCCAGTCCAGCTTCTCTCCTCTATCCAGCCTGCCAAGTCTCTCTCAATAAACATCTGACATTCTCACCCTACCATACTATTTGGGCACTGTTCATGATTCTTTTGATGCCTGTTTTAAACTGTACATATTCTAGGCAATTCATAAATTGCCCATTATATGGTAGACCACAGTAAAAGCCACTACTGTTTTTTTTTCTAGTGGATTTAATGCAAGTTATTCTTTATATCAGTAATTAGATATTGCCATATAATGACTCACATTTTCTACTAATAAAATATAATTTGAATGATAATATGTTCACTTTCATCTTCAAACCACTGGTGTTCCTGAAGCAATACTCCTGCAGTGACAATTCTGTATGAATTAACTTTACTATATTGTGGATCTCATTCCCTGTGCATCCACTGAAAATAGGCTCTTTACAGTTGGATTAAACCTGTCAACAAATGCAGATAAAAAAAAATGATGATCTTCGGGTCAAAGATGGGCCTAAAATCTCTTTACCTCTAGCAGGAACAGAAACAACCAGGAGAAAATACCAGACATTTCAGATATGCAACTTATTCAACTGCTCTGACATGCACAGCAGAAAGTTTAATTAGCAAGTAGGGGAACACCACCTACATCAAGGGGCCAGCAGCGTACCTCTTGCCAAGGTGTTAATTCTCCTATGAAGTGATACTGGTGGAATTCAATACGTACATCTGGTAGATGAACAATACACTAGACCAAAGTACTTTTCCTGTTGACATTCTACTACTGAAAGGATCCTCGCCAGCACACCAAAAAAAGTCAATAAAACACAAATATATCCACATCCTCAATTACTAAGATCTCAATGCAACCACTTTCAGTCCAAATCTTCCTAATTAACTAAACATCATCATCACTTTCTGTCAAACACATCGTATGTCATGCCTCCACTTACCCCTAATTCCAAGTACAGCACTGCCCACCACCATCACTTAAACATCCTTCTCCACCTCTCCTTTCAGATATTTCCCCTTTTACTACCAAATGAATCAAAGCTACACAATCTCTTGGCTAACATCATCTTCAAACACTCTGACCACCACAGAAAATGCCTTTCACTTATTTAACAATATCAATTTATATAGTCAAGTTACTGCAACCTGAGAAACCAATATAAAGCAAATTAAAAAAAAGCCATCATCTCTCCTCCTGCACACATGCAAGAAAAAATTTAAGCAAAAAATACTCAATAGCAGCCATAAAACACTCAAGTATTTACTTACGGTACATTTTATAAAACAAAGTACCAGCCCATAAACACCTATACCCATACTTGCCACCATGATCAAAAAGAAAAACATTACTGCCTCTTCTCCATCAATCTTCAATTTGACTCCTGTTAGTATAATTCAGTTCAATCAGTGGCTAAAAAACATTTATCACATCTGACTAAATTCCCAAAGGTCTGTTGCTCCTTAATTTAATTTTTTTATTTTAAACAAAGGGGACTTTACAATAAATGCTTCCAAAAAGAAAAGGCTTCCAACTGAAATGTCAGCACTTGTAATGCACTCACCCCTGCAAACATTTAATGTAGTCTTTCTGGGGTTTAGAGATATATCTGCAATCATTCTACTCAAATATATTTCTTGAAATTAGTTGTCTCAGTAGAAGGCATATTTCCTTCCATTATGCCTCTAAAAAATGTATTCTTAGTTTTGTCTCCTAGCCTTATTTCCAGTTTGGTGCTATGTTACCCTCACCACTCAGAAGCCCTCCACACAGCTTGCTGATCAATTTCCTAATATAAGCTGTATCTGGCCTTATCTCTTCTTGCAATTTAATTACTTCATGCACACTACATTGAAAATTCTCATTACTGTTGTGCGATTATTCATTGTTGATACTAGGGCTCTATAACTCATGTATTCATTTTCCCTCATTTGAAAAATCCACTTATCCTCTGTCCATAGCAGTATTATCCCCCCACCCCCCGGCTTTAACTCTTCTCAGTATGTTAAGCTTCTTTCTCTCCTACACCAGTCTCTCAAAACAGGATTTGACTGTGCCCCCCCCAAGTCAACAATACTGGAATCTCCTTTTTACATTCCTCATGTCTCTTATATCACAGAGTCTTTTCATCAAGTTAAATACACTTCCTAAAGCCCTCCACGCCCCTTCTCCCACAGGATACTATATTGAAATATCTACCTTTCTTATTCATCCATACTGCTCCTTCTGTACAAGCATCATTTATTTATACTTATGTTAAATTTCCCATTTGGTAATAACAGGCCTAAGCTGTATTGCCTTGTAATAGCACTTCATTTCCAGGACTGCAAAGCCCCCCATTCATGGACCCCCCCCCCCCATATCCACAAGGTGGATCATCTTATTCCAACTTACACTTGCTTTTTAGTATCCCATCTGATTTTTTTCTCTCCCAGCCCAGTATATGCCAGCCATTCTTCCCCATTTCATAGATAAAGACTCGAACAGTAAATATTATGCAGGGCACTATGAACATTTTTAAATCCAGTATTTTATTATCCAGCACTAATGACAGTAATTTCCATTTTCAAATGTATTTCAATGCTTCTCTTTTAACTCTCTCCATATTTCCTTTGCTGCATCTTCACATACACATAAGGATAACACTGAACCAAATCAAATGAGGGGCTATAGCTCACCAGAATAGCCATATTATTATCCATGTTAACATTGTATCCAGAAATATTTGCAAAGGACTTTAGTAATTCAAACAAATTAGGTATGTCACTATCTGGGTTTGTCAAGCACAAAATCATATCATCTGCAAACAGAGTCACTTTTACATGTTTGCTATTCCACAGAAATCCTTGTATTTTGCTGTCTTATCGTCAGCCAAAGGCTCTAGATACCACAGCCTATAGCAAAGGGGAAAGAGAACAACTCTGTCATGTTTCCCTCAAAATTTCCACAGACCCTCTAAGGTTAATTTCTATAAGACTCACATCCCTGGTGCATCTCTAAACATCAATAAATTCAAGTGAACAACCAAATTGTTTTAATACTTTCCATAAAAATCCCAGTGTACTCTATGAAGTGTATTTTTCGCATCAATACTAAGTAATAAAAGTTTGGTTGTTTATTAGCTTTCTCGTGTTTCAACTAAGTTCTTATTATGTTATCACTAGTTTGCCTACTTGACTTCCGATGTGAGAACAGAAGCTAAAAAAAGAGGACCACTGAAATTACCAGTTTGTGTAAAATTCAGTTACTAGTAAGTATAGTGCCTGGAGGCCAGCAAAGAAGAAATCTGGAGAACTTGGAAGAAAATCAACCAGAAAAAGATAAAACTGGCTGGGAATAATCCTGCAGCTGTTCAGCAAAAAGCAGTTCAAGCTTCAGCTTTGGTACAAGAGTAATTTAGAGAAAAAAATAAATAAATGTGCTCCACATTACTAAAATAAGTGAAATACTGAAGGAATTTATCAACTCAAATAACAAAAGGCTAGAAAAAATAACAGAAGCTTTAACTAGCTACACAGATGAAATGATAGAACTACAAAACACATACGCTGAAATGAAGAAAAGGCTGGTTGAGTAGGAAGCTTCTCAAGAAGAGCTGTTTCTAATATAGAAGTAGTGCTGAACAGTGGTGCAGGGGTTAACTTTGCCACCTCACAGCAAGAGGTTCTCCGGTTTGATTCTCGGCTGGGGTGCCTTCTGTGTGGAATCTGCATGCCCTTCCTGTATTTGCGTGGGTTTTCTCCAGGTACTCTGGTCTCCTCCCACATTCCAAAGACATGTGTCTGGAGCTTTTCTCCCTGGGCCTCTGCTAAAAATAGGCTCTGTCCCAGTCAGACGTTCCCCGTCAACAAATATTAAATAAATAAAAAATAAAATAGAAGACAGAGCACACAGAGAAAACCTGAGATTTTCTGCTATATCAGACTAACTGGAAGAAAAAGACCGTATTAATTTTATGAAAGCACACAAAGCAACGGGACTGGTACTCCTAACCATGTTTCATTAACTGAAAGGCCACATCAGGTGTATACTCCAAACTTGGCCAGGAGAAAACAGCTAAGACCTACATTAGTAAACATGCAATCCTAAAAGATGAAGGAGTTGATCCTGATATAACTGTGGCAGAAAAGGAAAGTATTAAGAACTGGAAACAGCAGACTGTTTGCAGAAAATGATTATTCATTGTACAGCAGGCAGAAGAGAAGAAAATGTATCTCAGTAAATAGGGAATGTTGAGATTCATGCTGCTATATCCAGCTGTCTTTAGAATTTTTTTTCCTGAAACATCAGACATTTTTGGATGCAAAAAATTTAGCCAACAAAAAGTGAGCCAGCAAGCAAAATGGGACTCTGCTTCTTATTCTACTGACAATAAATCTCATAGAGAGATTTTGCTGGTGAATCTTTTTCCATTGTTCAAAAGAAAATGCTTGAGAGACAGAAAAAAGTACAGCAGCACTACTGTCAATACTAGAAGATTCAGAAGTACCTTAGACTTGAACCCCGGTCTGGTGTTAGGAGCTAGAGCTGACCAGGAAGATGATTAGCAACAATGAAAATAGTGAATAAATAAGAGATTATAAAGCATAATCATACTTGTAAAATATGGCTTTGCAAAAAAAAAAAGTGACTGAGAAAGACTAAGACATTTTTTGATTTTGTTAAACCTATTGGGGGACTATAAAGCATACATTATATCATTAATGATATAAATCATTAATGTTTACAAGAAGATACTAAATTGGAAAAAATAAGCAACTGTATGTAAAAACAATTTTTGTACTTATCAGAATATGTATAAAACAATATAAACTGCATGTTATACTGCAAAGCAGTGATGTGGTGATGAAGAAGAGTTATGTTCTCTGAATATGAGAAAACAGCTAAGACCTACATTAGTAAACATGCAATCCTAAAAGATGAAGGAGTTGATCCTGATATAACTGTGGCAGAAAGGGAAAGTATTAAAAACTTGAAACAGCAGACTGTTTGTGGAAAATGATTATTCATTGTATAGCAGGCAGAAGTGAAGAAAATGTATCTCAGTAAACAGGGAATGTTGAGATTCATGCTGCTATATCCATCTGTCTTTAGAATTTTTTTCCTGAAAGATCAAAGACATTTTTGGATGCAAAAAATTTAGCCAACAAAAAGTCAGCCAGCAAGCAAAAGGGGACTCTGCTTCTTATTCTACTGACAATAAACTCATAGAGAGATTTTGCTGGTGAATCTTTTTCATTTGTTCAAAAGAAAATGCTTGAGAGACAGAAAAAAAGTACAGCAGCACTAGTGTCAATACTACAAGATTCAGAAGTACCTTAGACTTGAACCCGGGTCTGGTGTTAGGAGCTAGAGCTGACAAGGAAGAAGATCAGCAACAATGAAAATAGTGAATAAATAGGAGATTATAAAACAATCATATTTGTAAAATATGGCTTTGCAAAAAAAAAAAAAAAGTGACCGAGAAGGACTAAGACATTTTTTGATTTTGTTAAACCTATTGGGGGACTGTAAAGCATATATTCACATTATAACATTAATGATATAAATCATTAATGTTTGCAAGGAGATACTAAATTGGAAAAAAATAAGTAACTATGTAAAAACAATGTTTGTACTTATCAGAATATGTATAAAACAATATAAACTGCATGTTATACTGCAAAGCAGAGATGTGATGAGTACTGACATAAGTATCGAAATAGCCAACATGTTATCTAAAGGGCTAACTTTTGTTCCTTCAAATGGAACATGAATAACTCATGTATTAGAAGACATTAAAATGTTTTTGAGAAAAATAAATCTCAAATTATGTTTTACTGAAGAGCAACAACAGGGGAACAATTATAGGATCCTTAGCACATTCACCCCCCTTACATCCAGCATTAATTAATCTTACTTGAAAAAAATGTGCGAGTTAAATTTTAGAAACATGAGGAAAGTCAATAATAATAAAATAGCAAACATGACAGAGAGAAAATTAGCTTATGACATTTTTAAAGATCCAAAAATAAGAATCATGAAGCCAGATAAAGGGGGAGGTTTGGCCATGATGGACCTTTATGACTATAAAAGTAGAATATTGACTATTTTACAAACAGAGGCATATGAGGAAGTGCCTTTAAACTAAATGAATATGGCTTATAAGAAAGTATATGGGAAACTCAGGGTCATGTTATTGAGAGATATATTACGAAAGACCTGTTTAATTATTTTAATATGCTTTCCTCTAGGTTACCAACCATTTCCGGTGTCCCTACATTACAAAAAAGTATTCAGACTCCCCCCATGTGCCCTGTTGTGGATGGGAGGAATTCTTTGAGTGCCGGTTGTGCGAAAACTCTGGATTTAGAGCTCAGAAAATTTTTGTTGGGTGAAAAACAGATCTGTAAGGACTCACGGGAATTCCTATGAACCGTAACTGGATTAGATTTTTATCTTGACGACCTTCTAGTAACTATATATGTTAAAGATCTATACACTGTCATCCTCCAGGAACTGGAGATCCAGTGGGTTGTTGTATTTTTGCATGAGAAGGGGGTGAGTAAGGAGAATATCAATTTGTAGGAAACCTTGTTTGAAATAGTCCTCAACAATAACTTTATTTACTTTGAGGGCAAGTATTTCTTACAAAAAAGTGGGGTGGCAATGGGCTCGGCCTGTGGAGCCATTTTTGCCAATGTAGTGATGGCCCATTGGGAACACTGACATGTATTAACAAGTGAGTATAGACTTAATCTGAGATTATTGTTACCTGGACAATATATTTATCATCTGGGATGGCACAGAGGATAGTTTACATACTTTTACATCATATATTAATAATGCAACAGATTTTTAGAGATTCAGTCACACGTATAGTAGTGACAAACTGGCCTACCTGAACGTGCAGTTGAGAAAAGATAAGGTTAATAATAGATATATCTCCACTATATATAGAAAACCAACCTACTCAAATACATTTTTGCACTTCACAAGCTCCCACCCACCCCAACAAAAGATTGGTAGTAAAAGGACAACTAGTTAGGGCAGCTAGGATGGCATGTTCAGGAGAAGGAGGTACCCTGTAAACTTGTTAAAGGAACTTTTTCTAGAAGTGACCAATAAGAGAAGAAGAATTTTCAATCAATCCTGAATAAGAACAAGGATATGGATAGGGCTGTTGGACCAGTACGGAACATGGAGGAAGGAAATGAAGTTGCAACTAGCTTTGACTTTTCATTAAATTTTATCACCACTTTTAGTAGTGACCATAGATTTGTCAGATGGATTCTTACACAGAATTGGTCCATTTTGATGGATGATAAAAACATTAGAGAAGAAGTGGGGATTTCTCCAAACATTGTCTATCGGAAAGGGTTAAACTTTAAAAACATAATGAAGAAGGTTAACAGGACGGATAAGAACTGTATAAAAGGTATGTCAAAATGTGGCCGATGTCCCTACTGTAGTAAAATAAATAGAGGGGACAATTTTTTAGTATGGGGTACTGAATATACGTTAACTGATACATTTAATTGTGACTCGAAAAATGTGGTATACCTACCTTCATGCCAAGAATGTTCCTGTTTTTACGTAGAAAAAATGGAACGCAGTTTTAGAGACAGGATATATGAACACAAATATAGTAGTAAGAAAAAAAAAGATAGCAATGCTTTGGCAAGACAAATAAAATAGTTTCACAAGCATATGTTCAAATATATGGCCATTGATAGAATTAATATTAACCCACGGGGTGGCCCATGGGGATTATATTTGTTAAAAAACAAGTTGCTATGGCAACTCAGCTTAAATGCCTGAACATGGCCAGGTTTGAAGGAATGTTGCTCTATCTATTGTTTATTGAGGTTAAGAGCCCTGGATAGGTGAATTTATTTATTCACTTGTGTACGTTCATCTTTTTTATTTCCATTTTTTTATATTGTATATATATTTATGTTTTGTTTTACTCTACATAACATGAGGGACATGCACATATATCCATACAACGTTGAATGTAAGAATAATGGCTTTTACTGATGCTGGTTATTTAAGGGAAGGGGACATTTAAGTAGTCTAATTAAATTAACGTTTAACTGAATTTATTTGATCAAATAATGATGTCAACTTGTCAGGAAAATGGTATGTATTTTGTTATTTAAGCAGAAGACAGGACAACTTGAGTATCTGAAGAAGTCCGGGTTGTTGTAATTTAAGGACGAAAGTGCTTATCTATTTATGCTTTTAGTTTATTAACCTCCACATTTTTATTCCTGGTCAGTTCCCATTTTGTCATTTTTATTTCTAGTTTGACAGTTTCTTTTGTTTAATTTCATGTACAGTGTTTGAGGAATGGAAATCAAACCAGAAGTAGATAAAAAATCAGGGAGCAACTGAATGCGCCAAAAAACAAAAGAAAGAATATAAGGTGACTGATCAGATGAGAAGGCAAAAAAATATGGAAAATGCATAAATATAGTTGTAAGTATACAAAACTTCTGGAAGAACCTCATGTTGATCAGGAACAAATGCAGGAACAGTAAAGGAGAGGCAAATTCAAACTAAGAGATGAAAGGTTAATATTGGCGGCCCAAGACAGTGGGCTACATAAGTCCTGGTTTACAAAGTCCATTGAACATGTGAGAGAAACAGACAAGTGTATTTTGTAAAATCGAATTAGAAACAGTTGCATACCTCATTGCAGGTTGTGACATACTAATAGCAGAAGGACTGTATACTGAAAGGCATAATAATGTGGCAAGACTGTCGCACTGGGGATTGTGCAAACGTTACTGTATTGAAGTGGCTGAAAAACACTGGAAACATGAGCCACAAAGCATCATAGAAAATGAAAATGATGAAGTTTACATCACATGGGATCACACATTACCAAAAGTTCAAAAGACAGATACTACAAAACCGGATACAGTGGGCCATGAAAAGAAGATAAACGTAGCACTGATCATTGAAATCGCCACACCCAGTGACTTCAGTGTCTTGCTTGTAGAGAGACAGAAAGTCATAAAATATTAGGATCTGCAGGTAGAAATGAGAGCAATGTGGAAAAATATACCAAGACACTTCTTATAGTAGGAGGAGCAACAGTTCTTGTAAAAAAGAATCTACAATCACATTTAGATATGTTACCAATACATGTAACCCTGTACGCATTGGGAAGGAGTCATTGCTGGGCATATTGCGGGTGAGAAGAGTACTTTTGGCTGACATCAAAGATGGAAACAATACTAATTCCATGAACTTTAATCATACTTTGACTTAGGAATGGGGTCCATTCCTGTCATGATATAAGAAACCAAAAGACTTGAAGAAATTAAAAAAGCCAAAAGACATAGCAAACATCCTGGCTGATAAATTCAACTCAAACTTTACACTTCTCTCCTCCTCAACTTTCCCTCAGGAAATATCATCAAATATAACTCCCCCTACTATCACTAGACAACAGGTCCTTAATGCTCTCTCTAAGACCAAGAACACTGCATCAATAGGCCCAGACAATATCCCAGGATGCCTTCTAAATAGCATGAAACATGACCTATCAGGGCCTGGAATTACCACTTAAATGTAGCCTCCAAACAGGTTTTGTGTCTCATGAACACAGAAAGGCAACAGTCATCCCTCTGCACAAAGGTGGGTCATCTACAGACCCTGGAAACTACAGACCCATAAGTCTCACTAGTCTTACATGTAAACCCATGGAAATAATTATCATGGAAATGATCAACAGAGATACAGTAAACCTCCAGACACTGGACCCAGCCCAGTTTGGTTTTGTAAAGGGTAGATCATGCCAACTCAACCTGGTGGACTTCTTTCAGAAGGTCAACAAAGCAATGGATGAGGGCAGAATTGTTCACACTGCCTACCTTGACCTGGCCAAGGCATCTGACACATTACCCCACTCGGGCATTGTTGACAAACTCAAGAGGTTAGATAAAAACCCGTATGTCACCTGGTGGATAGACAACTGGCTCACAGGACCCAGGAAGTTAGAATTGGGGAGTCCACCTCTACAAAGAGGCCAGTCACGAGTGGAGTCCCTCAGGGATCAGTCTTTGGACTGCTCCTTTTTGGTATTTACTTCTCAGAAGTCAAGGCCATTGTCAGTGGTTTCTGGCTGACTACATTTGCAAATGATTGCAAATTAGGAGCTGTCATTGACTCTCACACTGACACAAATGATCTCCAGGAAGGAATGACACAGACAAACAACTGGTGTCAGACCCATGGACTACAACTAAATGCCAATAAATGCATAATGGTATTCTTTGGGAAGTCATCCATCCCTGGTAACTATCACATTGACAACACACCCCTTAGGGCTGATCCAGTAGTTAGGGACTTAGGGACACACATAGATAGTAATCTAGCCTTTTACCATCATGTGTCTACAGTGGTGAGGAAATCATTCTATACTGCACAACTTATAAAGAAAGGTATGGCATCTAAGTCCAAGGAAGTCACTGTTCCACTGTACTTGGCATTCATCAGACCTGTCATTGAGTACAATGCCCCCTTTGGTATGTACCTAAGCAGGCATATCCAACAATTGGAATGTCCACAGAGATTCCTCACTAAAAGAATACAGGGCGTAATTAAAATGTCCTATGCAGACTGCCTCAAGGCCCTATCCCTGTATTCTGTCTCCTACGGGCTTTTGAGGAGAGATCTATGCCTGGCATATACAGCATTGCTGGACCCCACTTTGATGGACCTCCTGCATATCCACAAAACAAACAGCACCAGAATTACCCATTCTAAAGACTTAAACCTTGCCTGTGATATAAATAGGTCCTCCTGGAGAGAGAGGTATGTATCCCAGAGACTACTGTGTCTATAGAACAGGCTTCCCATCCATGTAAAGCAGAGTTCCTCCCTAACCCAATTCAAATGCAGCTTGAAAAATTGGACGGGAAACTGGAAATGAATCCCTGGTTTGGCAACTATCCCTCTAATGGACACAGGTAACCTGTAAATGGTTCATCACCCAAACCCCTGCTTAAACTTATCAAGGGTATCAGAACTTGTCATAGATTTGGGATGTATGGCTAGGCTTAAAAAGTCCCTTGTGGTCGTTAGCCTAGTAAACACCTAGTAACCTATGAACCTATATCAGTGGGAAATACTATTTACAGAAGGGGAATGGCGCCTGATTTGTATAAAGGGGACCTAGAAAGTAAAATATAAAACACAGGGTAGATTTCTAAAGAAATTTTAAAAAGTATTTGGCATGGAAGAAGTGAATTCAGTAGTAGGAAATTTAGATAGAATTTACATGCTGTTCCCCAAGGTACAATAACTGGGCTAGACTGGATAGAAAATATATTTCATAGAAGGATGAGCAATTAATTGAAAGCTTTGACACATCCAGTAACTGTTTCAGATCATGCACTGATAAAAAGTAAGATAAAAATGCAAGGTAATGAAGTAAAAATGAGACAATGGTGTTTTCCTACCTACCTATTACAAATGGAAGACTTTAAGGAATGAGTAATGGAAATTATTGGGAGAGTTATTAGAGAAGATAAGTATCTGTTCAAAGAGAATAGCTAGTGAGTGTGATAAAATGAAAATGGAGTTTAGAAATAGGATATAAACAACAGGGAAAGAAATATAGTTAAGAAGTAATAAGTAAGGTGCTGACAAAGGCTAAAGTATTGCAGAAAAGGAGCAACTGTAGAGTTCTAAAGAGAAAATAAGGTTGTATTTCAATAACATGTCAGTTCTCTTACACAGAAATTTCTATGTATTTAACTACTTTCACTTACTAGGTAACTATTTTTGTCTTGGGCCCGAGAACAGTACATTACTCAGATATGCCTGCAAATGGTCTGCTGTGATCAGTGTACCATCCTGGTAAACAAACACATCCTCAACTGTTTCCAAAGGAAATTAAAATAGTGCTTTCATTCAAGATGAAAAATTCCCAAACATTTTATATCTATGCACCCCAATGTGACTTTATTTATTTATTTTTTTTAGTTTTTGGTAATATTTTTCTTTGCTGCCAGTAAAATCAAAGAAACCAGCTGTTGAGCTCCCCTCCGTACCTGCTCTCCAGTTTAGCAAAAGCATTTCCTTAACTGAAATAGAAGTTATGTTCTTACCATAACGTTCCATGTTAGTTGTCTTCTTCTCGCCTTCTTCTTGCTGGATGGGTTCGGAGCCGACCTTGGCTCCGACTCGGCCACTCTAAAGCTCGAGAGTTGGTTCCACCGGCTCGAGGCTCCCCTTATATCCCACAATGCTAGGCGAGAGTTACCTCAGATCTCGTTTGTAAGCTAACCCCAGCTTATAACAGAAACAGTATAACTGTGAAAAATAGAATCCACCTCTAACAACAGGAAGAAGAAGGGTGACCTACATCCTGAAACAAGAAATATGCATAATAGCATATAGCTAAGAAAGAGGTGGTAGAAAGAGAGGTCACGATCACAACTCCTCTAGGTCTGTCCAGGCCAGGGGGAAGGAGGGTGGGACGCGAGAAGAAGACAACTAACATGGAACGTTATGGTAAGAACATAACTTCTATATGTTAAGTTGTCTATCTCGCCTTCATTCTTGCTGGATGGGACCGCGTCCCTAGCACCTTGTCCTGGGTGGCCTAACGGAACAGACTCCTGAGAACAGTGGAACCAAAATTAGCTCTATGCCTAGAAGCTAAATCCAACTTATAATGGGAAATAAAAGTGTGAGGAGTAGCCCAAGTAGCCGCTGCACAAATGGTGTCAATAGGCAGTCTGTCTTGGAAGGCTAAGGAAGTAGCCAAAGCTCTGGTGGAATGGGCTTTAGGCTTATTAGGCAGTTTTTTGTGTCTAATCTCATAAACAAGGGTAATCAGAGATGTTAGCCATCTGGATAAAGATACCTTTGAAACTGGAAGTCCCTTTCTGCTTTCTGCATAGGAGACAAACAGCTGATCAGATTTTCTGAATTGTTTCGTCCTGTCCAAGTAGTACCTTAATTGACGATGAACATCCAGACAGTGTAATTTTTGTTCAGACCTATTTGAATACTCCGGGAAAAACAGGGAGGTCAATGCATTGGTTTAGATTTGATGTTGAAACCACCTTAGGCAAAAGGACGGGTTAGTTCGTAAGGAAACTCTGTCCTTATGGAACACAAGGTAAGGAGAACGACAACTGAGTGCTTGAAGTTCTGAAATTCTTCTAGCTGATGTGATAGCCACCAGAAAGAGAGTTTTCCATGATAATAACTTTAAGGAACATGAAGCTGCAGGTTCGAAAGGGGAAAGAATCAAAGAAGCAAGAACTAAATTTAGGTCCCAAGGAGAAGGAGGATTTCTTACAGGAGGTCTGAGAAGAAAAACTCCTTTCAAAAAGGCTTTGCAGAGTTTGTGGGACATTAGGGCGGATTCAGAAATACCCACATGGAAATTAGAAATAGCTGCCAATTGAACCTTAAGAGTAGATGGAGATGAACCTGCATGGAAGAGTTCAGCAAGAAAATCGAGGACTAGTTGGATGGAAGCGGTGAAAGGATCTATGTCCTTTCCTTGTGCCCAATATGAAAATCGTTTCCACTTACTCAAATAAATCTTCGAGTGGAAGATTTATGGGAAGCTATCAAAATATCTCTAACAGAGTGAGATAATTGAGGAAGCCTGGCTACTGTTGGAAGTGGAGGAACCAAGCAGTGAGGTTCAGAGAGGGGAGGGAGCGATGAAACTGACCCGACTGATGGATCAAAAGATCTGGAACTAGGTCCAGATTCCACGGTCGCTCCAAAAGAAATCGATGCAGAAAGGGGAACCACACTTGTCGAGGCCAGTAAGGAGCAATGAGGATCAATGAGGCCTTCTGAGCGATAGCTTTCTGTATTACTTGAGAGATCAGTGGGAAAGGAGGAAATGCATACAGAAGTCCCCGGGGCCAAACTTGGACTAGGCGTCCCTGCTGGGTTGGCCTGGTTAAGGGAATAGAGTGAAGTATTCTCTGCACTTGCTGTTTTGGGGAGTAGCAAAAAGATCGCAGCAAGGCTGACCCCACCTGAGAAAAATCTCTCTCACTACAGAGTCTTTCAGAGACCACTCGTGAGGCATGAGAATAGCTCTGCTCAACTTGTCCGCAATGTGATTGGACTTCCCGGGATGTGCGTTGCTATCAGAAAACGCTGAGAAGAAATCGCCCATTGCCACAGTCTGAGTGCTTCTCGACACAGGGGTATGATCTGGTTCCGCCTTGTTTGTTGATGTACCACACTACAGACATATTGTCTGTCTGGATTGCAATCGTTCCCAAGGGAAGAGAGTGTTGAAGGGCTTGCAACGCTAAAAGCACTGCTCTCATCTCCAGAACATTTATGTGCAAGTGGCATTCGTTTGGTTGCCATGTGCCCTGGACTGTCCTGCCCTGATAGTGCCCCCCCCCACCCGATCAGGGAGGCATCCGTTGCCAGAGTAGCAACCGGAGGAGGTGGAACAAATGGTCGCCCCCAAAGGAGCTGGGGGGACGACATCCAACACATCAGATGCTCTCTGCACGCTTGCGTGATCATAATGGTGTGAGACATTGGAAGTTCCTGGTATGACCATTGAGAAAAGAGCAGCCACTGAAGGATCCGCATGTGGTATCTGGCCAATGGAAGGAGGGTATGGCACTGCCATGATTCCCAACACCTTTAGAACTAACCTGGCTTTGGCTCTGTTGTTGTTGAGAAGTAGTGATACCAATTTTGAATGTCTGATATCCTTTGGTTCGTTAGTGTTGCAGACATGTTTACAGTATCTAATTTTGCCTATGTAGGTAATAGTACGACAAGGCGACAAAACAGACTTTTCGCAATTTATTGAGATACCCAGTTTTGACAGACGAAAAGTGTAATCTCTGGCCATCAGAAGGAGATGCTTGGTGGGAGCTGTGAGGAGCCAGTCGTCCAAATATGGAAACACCTGGAATCCTTGTCGTCTCAGGTGAGAAGCTACCACTGCCATGCATTTGGTAAACACCGGGGCAGTGGTGAGACCAAAGGGCAGGGCCCTGAATTGAAAATGACTGGTTCCCAGCCTGAAGCGGAGGAATCTTCTGGAGCGCCTGTTCATTTTATGGGATAGTACGCGTCCTGAAGGTCTATAGAGCACATCCAGTTTCCTTTTCCCAAAAGGGGAAGAATGGATTGCAGCGTGACCATCCGAAATCTTGTTTTCTTGACCGATCTGTTCAAGATACTGAGATCCAAAATTGGTCTCCAGTCCCCTGTTTTCTTTGGAACTAAAAAGAACCTTGAGTAGATTCCGGATCCTAGTTGGTCTGCTGGCACTGGCTGAATAGCTCTTTTTGCAAGCAGTTTTGAAATTTCCAAAGCTGCT
This sequence comes from Protopterus annectens, assembly GCF_019279795.1. Lineage (NCBI taxonomy): Eukaryota > Metazoa > Chordata > Ceratodontiformes > Protopteridae > Protopterus > Protopterus annectens. The sequence goes on from NC_056733.1 coordinate 1,300,127,571, forward strand.
ATATCCCTTTGAGCGGTGGAACATCCGGAAGGGATTTTTGACTGATTTGGAAAACGAAGAAAGGGAATAGAATAACCTTCGAAATGATGGACTGTACCCATTTGTCTTGTGCCAAGGATAGCCAGGCTTCTGGCTACAGTGACAATCTCCCCCCGACTCCCTCCGAAGATGGGCAGTCGGGCAACACCTCAGGGATGCTGAAAGGGCTTATCGGAGAACGCTTCTCGATTGCCCTGGTTCTGGACCCCTCTGCCTCTAGGGCGGCGTCTACCATTGTTGTTCCCCTCTGCCTCTGGCGGGAACCGACTCTGTCGTCAGGCGAAGTCCCTTGGGATTGTTTACGGAACCACATCTTTCCCCTTCTGGCCTTTGGGGTAAGGCCTAGAAGGAGTAGAAAACGGACTCGACGGCAGAAAGGGTCTTGCCATCAGTCTCGCACCTAGTCAGGGTTTCTTTCACTTGTGGACCAAAAGAGATGATCCATCAAAAGGGGAGTTCGTGAAAGACGCCTTGAAAGGTTCCAAAATTGCATAGCCGCATCCAGGCGTGCCTACGTAAGGCTACCCCTGTTCCTGCGGCTCTGCTCGCTCCATCGGCCGCATAAGAGAGGAGGCGCATGGAGGAGTTGGAAATAGAATTAAGGATAGCCAGCTGCGTGTTCATTTTCTTGGAAACCCGCAGCTGTAGGGTCCTTCAGCATTTCACTCGCTTCTTTGATCAAGTCCCTTTGAAGACGAGTGAAATGGCACAGGTAATTCAGCGAACGCATAGTAAATGTCGCTGAGGAAAACATCCGCTTCCCGTACCTATCCATGGACCTAGATTCCTTGTTAGGTGGATGGACAGGCACTGAAGGATCAGCCAGTTCCTTCTTTGTGGCGGCAGCTACCACCATAGCATCCACAGAGACTCCTTTTGATAAAAATTCCTTGTCTGATGGAGCTGTGATGAATTTGGAGGGTCTCCTGGGAGTGGGGTCCACTGAGTCAGGAGCCGTCCATGCCTTTTTAGCAACCACCTGCATGAGGGGGTCGAAGGGGGGGGGACACCCAGGAGGTGGAAGGACGAGAGCCAAACGCCTCAAGATACACAGATTCGTCCTCCGAAGGGTTGAGGGCTGGCCAATTTCCCCTCTGTTTAAGGATCTCCAGAATGTCTGCAAATGAGACATCTTCAGAAGGGGAACGGGGAACCCTCAGAATCAACCAGATCTGTGTCCGACGTGATAGACTCAGGTGAGGCAATGTGCTGGCGCTTGCACTCCCTCTTCCGAGGGGCTCTTCTGCCAAATCAGGAGAGGCCTCGAAGAGGATGAAATCCCAAAGGGAGCTCCTGAGGAGTTGGCTCTCTGCGGTCCGGGATGAGGGAGTGAGTCGACTTACCCTGAGGCAGCATAGAGGGAGGGGCTGACGGAGCCGACTGTGGAGTAGAGCCAGGCTCTAACACACTCCGCATGACCTCGAAGCACCCCTGTCAGGCAGAGCCAGAGGTCCCCGCTCCGAGGAGCTAAGGACCCCCTCGGCACCGACAGTGATGGCTCGAGGCCAATGTCGGAGCCGAACTCACCAGCGCCAAGCACCGAGAGGGAGAGGGGGTCGGACAAGGGTCCGATGCCACTCACCCCTCGAGCCGACGAGGGAAGTCCGGCGCCGAGATTCCTCCATGGAAGAAAACGGAGCCGACGACGGAGCCGAAGACAATTGTCTCGGCTCCCGGGTGGCCACAGTCTCGGTTCCGTAACGCACCCGCTCCGAGCTCAAAAGAGTCGAAGGAGGAAGGAGTTGATGGACCGGGACAGGCACCGACTGATGAGTCGGGCTCTGAAGCATCTGGGCTAGTGCCTCAGACTTGAGTAGTCGACTCACCACCCTCTGAAGGTCATGATCGGACAACCTCGATGACCTAGAGGAATGAGACCTTTGGCTCCGTTCAGACAGCAGGGGAGATCCTGGAGCCGAATGAACGGAGCCAAGAGAAGGTGACCTAGACCTCTTTCTGGTTGTCGGCTCAAGATCTTGTCGGAGCCAACACGGTACTCGATAACCTCGCCCGCCGAGCCGAGGAAGCCACAGAAACTGTGGACTGAGTCTTATCGGCTCCAGCCGGAGCCGATAAAGGCAAAGGTTGAACAACCTGAGGTCTCGGCTCAGAAGCCGGAGTCAAGACCTCGATGCCTTGGAGGGCTTCCTGTTGAGACAGACAGGGAATCCTCAGGCTTCAACAAGCCTCTCAATATAAGCTTGTTCTTTCTTTCCTGCAGGACCCTGGGGCTGAAGCCATGGCAGACAGCACAGGAGTCCTGCAGGTGCAAAGGCCCCAGACAATAGACACAAGAAGTGTGAGCGTCTGTCAGAGACATTTTCTGACAGCACGCATCACACTTCTTGAATCCGGAGACCTTTGCTTCTTTAGACATAGCCTAACTGGTGAACACAAACACACACTCAAACACACCAGTTATACCCTGTCAAAAAAAATTACTTTAGTAAAAATACTAAAAAATAAAGTACAATAAACAGTAGCTTAAACTACACAAACACTCCCTAGGGAAGGGAAGGCCAAAGGCCCAAGGGAAGAACTAAAAGTTCTTTTAAAGAAAAAACGGGAAAAAATTAGGTCGGGGATAAGGTTCAATGAACTACACTAATTTGACAATAATTAAACTAAAAAAGGGGTAAACAGAGTAACTTTTAATAGAAAAAGCTTAAACTCACCAGGAACCGGTAGAACAACCAACCTCGAAGCTGTAGCGGCAAACGAGATCTGAGGTAACTCTCGCCTAGCATTGTGGGATATAAGGGGAGCCTCGAGCCGGTGGAACCAACTCTCGAGCTTTAGAGTGGCCGAGTCGGAGCCGAGGTCGGCTCCGAACCCATCCAGCAAGAATGAAGGCGAGATAGACAACTTAACATCTATAAGTATACACAGCCAACTCTGTGTAGTCCCAAAAGATATGGCCCCAGCCTGTCTCTTGGTTTTGGTCACACCGCCAACAGATTCTTGAAACTGCTGGAAAAATAAAGCTTATTCTGGTAACGATATAAAAGTATCTATGAAGAGATTTCCACCTGAAGATCCTAAATCATCTAGACTTCCTTGCATATTCAGGGGAAAAAAAGAGGCTAAACATATTTCTTATCTTTGGGTTTCAGTTATTGTTATTTCCGGTCTTATTTCCTAGTTAGCACAAAGGATTAAAGCTATGAACTATTAATGAGCTACTTCCTGAGGTACAAGGTTTGATTCCACCAGCCTTTATCTGTCTATTATGTGATAAGAGCAAGTCAATTAATCAGACAGTGCTTTGAGGACATTGGAAGCTTGGGCTAGCCTCCTCAACGGAACTTAAAAGTTCTTAATTAACCAGTAGGCTATGCTCTGGTGTTAGTATCAAAGTTCTGTTTGGTAATGTTTACTACGCATTGCAGACATAAGGAAAAAAAGGCATTTCATCTGCTAAAATTTACTAGTGCTATGGTGAAACAAAGGGTTATGTCACTGTAACTGTGCCAAGACAGACTCTAAGTTAGTGGGAGTCCAGTTCATCTGTTCAAAAGTTTTCAAATAATAAACGAAAAAAGCAGAAAGCACTGCTGTTTTACAATACTGCACATGTGCAAAATATGCATACACTTCTTCTTTTGGCTTTTCCCGGTTAGGGGTCGCCAGAGCGGATCACCTTGTCCGCTCATGACTGGCAGTGGAGTTTTACGGTGTCGAGTTACCAGCCCGGCACCCAACCTTCCACAGAAGGCACAAACACACACTCATGCCTAGGGCCAATTTAGAGTGTCCAATCCACCTACAGCATGTCTTTGGGATGTAGGAGGAAACCCACGTGACCACAGAGAGGACATGCAGACTCCACACAAAAGGCATTTCAGCCAAGGATCGAACCAGAGAACCTCTTGCTGTGAGGTGGCAATGCTAACCGGTGCACCATCGCAGCCGCCCAAAATATGCATACACTCTTTTCACTATATTTCAAAACAACAATATTAATCTATAAAACTGTGGGTCTTAGATGGCAAGCATCAGTTGCAAAATTGGGGACCTTCATTTTTGCTTATGATGGCACTGTTTGTTCACCTGTAGGGCACATAACTTTTGCAGTGTTATGAAAACATTCCTACTATTTATAACTTATTTAACAAACAAACATTTCCCAAACTGTTTCCAATTACATGTTTTAACGTCACTTTTACTGTCATCGACTGCTTGCATAGGCTGTTCCAAACAAGACAGGACCACACACCATTTTTTAAATTAATACCGTAAATAAAGAAAATGGCATATTTCCGTAACTTCTTGTAAACACTCTTTAATAATTCCAGTCCTGTACATCTCACAATGACCATTTCAAAATACATGCTTACCAAATCACATTAGACTATCGATGATGCCAGCTTACTGTCTCAGTTTTAGGTATGTATCTGCAGCAGGACTTCAGAAATCATACTTGTAATACTTAGTACTTAGTTAAGATGAGTATACTCTTACAAAATACATAGGAATTATGTGTTCCTAATGTACTCTTCTAGGAAGCAGTGAATTAAGTGATACACAGACTGAAAAATCCATCACACCATATTTCATGTAATCACATTAACAGCCGTTTACTGTTGCTGTTACTCAATAATAATCTCGGTTCACCATTCCCCTCTACACCATCCTTCTCCCTCTACTCTCTTTCGATTTCTTTCCTCAAAATTCCTATCTAGTTTTCCACATATTAGGCTCACTGACAATTGTCAATAATGTATTTAATTGTAAATAATGCATATGTGGCATTCTCCAAAGTCGAACACCTTCAGGTCATATTTTCTTACAGAGCATAAACTTAATTGCAACTGCCTGAATCCACATAATCGCTAACTGGATCACACTGTTTCATTTTATTTTATTAGGCTGTTATGTAAATACATTTCATGTAATCTCTTCACTGTTATTACTTCCTCAGTCTGGGCCTGAAAATGGCTTAACGTGATCAATGCTCTACCCCAACTAACAAAGTAAAGTAGAAACAAAATAATAAAACAACTTTTCTCTCAGACTGGCTCCTCCAACACCCTCAACACTAAATAAAGTCAATGTTACAAAGATGTAGTCAGGATTCTATCTTTCTATGCAACTAATTATTTTTCTACCCTAACTGTGATCCACTCTCATCCAGTGCTACTGTGAGTAACCAAATATTACTCCATTCCTTTTAACTTTGTAATTTACAATGTCATTCACCTAACTGCTGTGAACAAAAATCAGTTACAGAAGAATATGCTGAATCCACATTCTGCTCTTGGCACTTATAACAATCTCTTGTTCATCAATTTGCCACCAACATATGATACCTCTCACCTCTGTAGAGCCTCCATTTACATCACTTATACCATTTAAAAATACAACAGTCAAAATAAAGAGAATACTACATGTTTGGATCTTTCTAAAGAAGACATAAATATTCTCTTCACCAATTAAGAATAAAAATAAACGTTATGTACTCGCAATAACTATGCGTCTGTGTTGTCCATTTTCATTCTTCCACAACTGATGGGTATCAGATCTGACCTCGAATCTGACTCAGCCGCATTTACTTAGACTCTCAGATCCAACTCTCGAGCTCCTCCCTTTACCCATAATGCCCCAGAACCATGTAATACCTCAGATCAAGATTGCTGCCATAAAAGTAAAAAAAAAAATAATTACAGGCCAATATAAAAGGAAAGAAAGGGGCTCAAACCTGGAAAAGGGTTTCCTTAGTCAGTATCATGGCACTTGCAGAGGAAAAAGGAAGGGGGAAGGAAGAAGGGAAGTTGAGGAAGAATGAAAATGGACAGCCCAGATGCATAATTATGGTGAGACCATAACTTTTATATCAGATGCTGTCAATTTCATTCGTTGTCAGCTTTAAATGGAGAGGGAGTATATTCCACAAAAGGGGAAGTCTCTGGGACACAAATATGTCCTGCCAACAAGTCCTATTGATGTCACAGACCAGGTTGAGGTCTCGTGTGCGGATCCTCAGCTACAGCTATGCAAATCTGGGTGGCCCTTACGACAGGATATTCTGGAGTACTGAAGAACAAAAGCCAGCACAGTTTCTGGAAATCAAATCCAATTTGTGATGAGCAATAAAGGTATGAGCACTGGATCAAGTGACTGCAGCACAGATGTCATCAATGGAAGCTCTGGACCAAAAGGCAGAAGACGTAGCCATGGATCTAACTGAATGAGCCTTTGGAGTTCTAGCCAAGGAAATACCCTTTGAGTGTAGACAAAAGATATGCAATCTGTTAACCACTTTGCTGATGTAACTTTGGAAAGTGGTTTTCCCAATTTGTTAGAGGCAAAACAAAAAAAAACAACTGCTTTGTTTTTCTGAGGTCTTTTGTTCTATGGAAGTAAATGGAGTTGTCTATGTATATCTAAAAAATGGAGCACACATTCACCCCTGTTGGAGAAGCTGGGGAAGAAAACAGGTAACTGATGGCCTGGTTGATGTTTACCTCTGAGGCTACTTTGGGCAGGAAAGAAGGATTAATTCATTACCCCATACTTATGGAAATTCAAATAAGGAAATTTTGAGGAGAGTACCTGGAGTTCAGACACGTCTTGCTGAGGTAATAGCCACTAGAAAGTATTTTTTCCAAGAAAGAAACATGGATGGCTCTAAGGGGCTCAGAGTTAAAGTTTGCAGCAAAAGTGTTAGATCCCAAGTTCGAGTAGGGTCTTTAACTGGAGGTCTAAGCAAAAAGGTACCTTTAAGGAAATCTTTACATAACTTGCAGAAGAACATCTCTTTAACAGTTGGGTCAAACAAGGGAGATCCACCAAAGGGTAAGTTTGGCCTCCAAGGACAACCACAAAGCATTCTTTAGCTATGTCCACCACCTCAAAAGCAATACACAATTGTTTGCAGAGCTCATTATTAATGGAACTACCTATACTGAGCTAGAAAATATAGCAAACCTCCTGGATGATAAATTCAGCTCCAACTTTACTCCTCTCACCCTCTTCAACCTTGCCTCAGAAAATATCATCAAATATAACTCCCCCTATTATCACTAAGGAACAGGTCCTTAATGCTCTCTCTAAGACCAAGAACACTGCATCAATGGGCCCAGACAATATCCCAGGATGCCTTCTAAATAGCATGAAACATGACCTATCAGGGCCTCTGGAATTACTATTTAACTGTAGTCTCCAAACAGGCTTCATGCCTCAAGAATGGAAAAAGGCTACAGTCATCCCGCTCCACAAAGGAGGGCCATCTACATGGCCTGGAAACTTTTTTAGGCAAAGATCAAAGGACAAAACCACCACCGTAACAGGTACAAGCATGCAAAATCGGAAGGTAATGCTACTCAATGCTAGAAGTCTAAACCTCAAAATGCACTCTCTCGAGGTACTCCTAAAAATGGAAAACATCGATATCTGTGCAGTAACTGAAACCTGGTTCAAGGCTCCAGAGAGCACCCCTGCAATACCAGGCTACAACACTTACCACACCTTTCGGCCACCAAACCAGGACTTAAACACTAAAAGGTGGAGAAGTGTCAATATTTACCAAGGATATTCACACCACCAGGCTAGTTGCCCAACACAATGCATCTGAAATTCTCCAGGTGCAACTAACACTAGGTAAGACTGCAATCCAAACTGTAGCTTGCTACAGATCCCCCACCATACCCCAAGATTCTCACTATACCTTTCTAAACATACTGGAAAATATTAAGATAGAACCAAACACCCTAATATTGGGTGATTTTAACTACCCTGCCATTAACTGGGAAAACTACTCATGTACCAACACCTTTGCCCAACGGTACTTGGAATTCATAAATTCCAACGCCCTGGATCAACTAATCCATAGTCGCAGCAGGGGCTCCAATTTCCTAGACCTGGTCATTACCAACATGGGAAATCGACGCTCCACACCTATGGTCACCCCCTCATTAGTCATGTCTGACCATAAGCTAATCACCCTTAACATCCACATCCCACCTCCACCCCCCAGTAAGGAAACCTCAATAAAAACTTCTACAAAGCCAACTTCATGCTACTCAAGTCAGAAGTGACAAACTTCATGACAACCATGCAGACAGGAACTGAAAGTTCAACTGCTGAATCCTACACTAAGGCACTGTATGAGCACATCCACTCATGCATGAATCGTGCCATCTCAAATAGAACCAAGATGCTCTCATCCAAAAAAAGGAAGCCAAGCTGGTGGTCCCCTGCCATAAACAAACTTTACAACAAAAGGAAGAAACTGTTGCAGAAAAGAGGAAAATCCCAGGATGCAAAAAACTCCCTTACAAGCCTCAGTAAGAAACTGAGATCCCTCATAAAATCCTCCAAAGCTAGTTACGAAAATAAAATTGCCAAAGATTCCAAAGACAACCACAAGGCATTCTATAACTATGTCAAGAATCTAAATGGCAATGCTCAGATCTGCTCTGAGCTAAAACAGAATGGCATTAAATATATTGATCCCAAGGATATTGCCAATATCCTGGCAGATCGATTCAGTGCCAACTTCACCCCCCTCTCACCCCCTAAACGGCCCATCTCAATACCGGAAGATTGCCAAATTCCAGTAATAATGGCCACACAGGTAAAAAACGCAGTCTCCAAAGCTAAGAATACAGCATCCATGGGACCAGATGACATCCCGGGCTGTGTACTACATGAACTACAATATGAAGTGGCACCTCATCTAAGTGTCATGTTTAATCATAACCTCACCTCAGGTTTCGTGCCCATTGAGTGGCGGAGAGCTACGGTTATCCCACTCCACAAGGGGGATCCACCTTGGATCCCGGAAACTACCGTCCCATCAGTCTGACGAGACTTATCTGCAAGGCCATGGAGCGTATTATCATGGAACTTATAAACAAAGACATTGGCAACCTTCAAACACTGGACCCCACCCAGTTTGGGTTCGTGAAGGGCCGTTATTGTCTCCTGAACCTGACTGACTTCTTCGAATCAGTCTCCAGAGCCTATCTAGACCTTGCCAAGGCCTTTGACACCATCCCCCACTCTGGAATCATAGATAAACTTACTAAGCTGGGCATTAATCCCTACGTCACCCAATGGGTTGCTAAATGGCTTACTGATAGAACCCACACTGTAAAAGTAGCCGACTCCAAATCCAGCTACAGACAAGTGACAAGTGGAGTACCTCAGGGTTCAGTCCTGGGACCGCTCTTGTTTGGCATCTACTTCTCTGAAGTACAGGCCAACACTAAGGGACTCTGGCTAACAAAGTTCGCAGATGACTGCAAACTGGGAGCCATTATTGAATCCCCAAATGATGTGGATACTCTACAAAAGGGCCTTACAGAAACAGATTCTTGGTGCCAGAGCCATGGGCTCAGCTCAATGCCAAGAAATGTATAGTTATCCCCTTTGGGAAAAAACATGTATCCGTGAATTACCATATAGGTGGCAGTACACTAAACACCGAAAGTGTGATAAGAGACTTAGGGACACAGGTGGACAGTGGTCTCACCTTCGATAACCACATCACCACAACAGTCAGGAAATCCTTTTATGTGGCACACCTCTTCACTAAGGGCTTTTCATCCAGAAAAAAGGAGGTCATTGTCCCACTGTACTCATCCCTCATTAGACCCATTATAGAATACAACGCCTCGTTTGGTATGTACCTCTCAAGACATCTGCAACAACTGGAAAGGCTGCAGAAATACCTCACTAAAAGAATCACAGGCCTAAAGCAGATGCCCTACGCTGACCGCCTTAAAAAACTCCAGCTACACTCTGTCGCATATAGTCTACTCAGAGGCGATCTCTGCTTAACATACAAGGCCATGTCAAACCCAGAGCTGTTGGACATGCTACACTTAAAGAAATCCCAATCCCTCAGAGCCACACGCTCCAGGGATCTAAACCTTGTCATCACAATAAGCAAAACATGTTGGAGGGTAGGTTCCTGACCCAGAGACTCCCCAGACTCTGGAATAGATTGCCCATACATGTCAAGCAGAGTGCCTCTTTGGCCCTCTTCAAAAGGAACCTTGACGATAGGATGGGAGAAAGGAAATTCACCCCAGGGATCACGTCAGTCGCCCTGCTAGACAGGGGTCCAGGGAAGTAAATAGTGTGGGAAGAAATAGCCAGGAAATTATTATGGCTAGGCTTGTATTGGCCCTAGGGCTAATAGCCTAGTACCAATCTATGAACCTATGAACAGACCCATAAGCCTCACTAGTCTTATATGTAAAGCTATGGAAATAATTATTATGGAGATGATCAACAGAGATATATTAAACCTCTACACACTGGACCCAACCCAGTTTGGTTTTGTAAAGGGTAGATCATGCCTACTCAACCTGGTGGACTTCTTTCAGAAGGTCAACAAAGCAATGGATGATGGCAAAATCGTTCACATTACCTACCCTGACCTGGCCAAGGCATTTGACACAATACTCCACTCGGGCATTGTTGGCAAACTCAAGAGGTTAGGTACAAACCCATATGTCACCCGATGGATAGCCAAATGGCTCTCGGACATGACCCAGGAAGTTAGAATTGGGGAGTCCACCTCTACAAAGAGGCCAGTCACAAGTGGAGCCCCTCAGGGATCAGTGCTTGGACCGCTCCTTTTTGGCATTTACTTCTCAGAAGTCAAGGCCAATGTCAGTGGTCGCTGGCTGACTAAATTTGCAGATGACTTCAAATTAGCAGCTGTCACTGAATCTCACGCTAACAGAAATGTTCTCCAGGAGGGGCTGACACAGACAAACAACTGGTGTCAGAGTCATGGACTAAAACTAAATGCCAAGAAATGCATAATGGTATCCTTTAGGAAGTCATCCATCCCTGGTAACTATATTGACAAACCTTGCCTGTGATATAAATAGGACCTGCTGGAGAGATAGGTATGTATGCCAGAGATTACCCCATCTATGGAACAGGCTTCCCAATCCATGTGAAGCAGAGTTCCTCCCTAATCCAATTAAAGTGCAACTTGGACAACTGAATGGGAAACCAGAAATTCATCCCTGGTTTGGCACCTATGTCTCTGATGCAAACAGGTAACCTGTAAAGGGTTCATCTCCCAGGCCCATGCTTACACTTATCAGAACTTGTCAGAGATTTGGTATGCATGGTTAGGCTTAAAAAAAAACCCTTGTCATTAGCCTAGTAAACACCTATGAAACTATGAACTGATGAATAAAGGCTTGACGGGTTCCCCAAAGTCGCATAGCAGGTTACTCATCCTATTATTCATTCAGACCCCATGCAGTGGGCAACAAAACAAAATGAGGTGGAGTTGCTGGTCAAACAGTACGATGCACAGGGAATATTCCAGGTGCAGTTAACAATTGACAAGACCCCTATTCAAATCACAGCTAGCTACAGGCCTCCAGCTCTGACTCAAGATGCCCATTCCACCTATCTGGACCTCTTCAAATCTATCAAGATTCAACCCTTTACCCTGATCTTAGGCGACTTGAACTATCCAACCAAAGACTGGAAGAAACCCTCAGGCCAAAACACAAATGCCCAGAGATTCCTTGATTTCGTGAATGCAAATGTGTTTGACTAGTAGGATGACACCCGCACATATGTGAAAATATCTTGGACTTGGTATTAACCAACATGAGTAACCACTGCAGCATCCCTACAGTGTCATCATCTCTGGTAAGATCCAACCACAAAGCAGTCACATTTGAAGTCACCATCTCCCCTGATGACCCCCCTCCCAGGTAGGGTCAAACAAAAACTTCTCCAAAGCTGATTACAACCTCCTGTGGGCAGGTATAAACAGCTTCACAGCCCCCACCCCCTCCACAGAAACTGGCACATATGTCCAAACTTACAACAAAGTACTATATCAGCATTTATATAGCCGCATGGAATTAGGAATACCAAACTGGACTAAATCCTCCTCCTCAAGGAAGAGTAAACCTGTCTGGTGGACATATACAATAAATAAACTCTATAATAAAAGGAAAAAAATTGCTGTCCAGGATCAAGAAGGAGCAGGTGTCTAATTGGAAGCAATCTCTCCTTAGCCTGAACAAGCAAATAAGAGCACTAGTGAAATCCTCCAAAGCAAACTTCCAGTTCAAACTGGCCACATCTTCTAAAGACAATCATAAGGCTTTCTTCACATATGTCCGCAATCTCAAGGGAAGCACCCAGATCTTCTCAGAACTGGTCGTTAACGACACCACATACACCAGCCCTATAGATATAGCCAACCTGTTGGCATACAGGTTCAGTGAAAACTTCACTCCTCCATCAGTAAAACAGGACATGCCCAGTACCTGCCTCCCTCCCCCTATCTCTAGGGAGCAAGTCATCACTGCCCTCTCAAAGGCAAAACTTACAGCCTCCATGGGACCAGATAACATCCTAGGTTGCATCCTACATGAACTCAGGCAGGAACTTGCAGCACCATTAGACACCCTATTCAACCAAAGCCTGAGTACCGGCTCCATCCCAGCTGAGTGGAGGACAGCTACTGTCATCCCTTTGCACAAAGGTGGAGCATCCACCGATCCAGGAAATTACAGACCCATCCACCTGACTAGCCTGATCTGCAAGGCCATGGAGCGGATTATCATGGACCTCATTAACAAGGACACTGGCAACCTCCAGACACTTGATCCCACACAGTTTGGTTTTGCCAACTGGAGGTCATGCCTGTTAAATTTGGTCAACTTCATTGAGACAGTCACCAAGGCCATAGACAAGGGGAAGATGGTGCACACCACCTACCTTAACCTGGCCAAGACCTTCAATACTATTCCCCACTCAGGTATAATAGATAAACTCTTTCAACTAGCCATCAGTCCATATGCTACCAGATGGGTAGCAAATTGGCTCACTGATAGAACCCAACTAGTCAAAACAGGGAAAGTCACCTCAAGTAGTAGGCCCATAACAAGTGGTGTACCCCAGGGATCGGTCTTGGGGCCTATGCTGTTTGGAATATACTTCTCAGAGGTACAGGCCAAATCTAGTGGGCTATGGCTGTCTAAGTTTGCAGATGACTGCAAGCTGGGTGCTGTCATCAATTCCCCTAGTGATGCGGACATCCTCCAAGAGGGTCTCACACAAACAAATGACTGGTGCCAGAAACAAGGCCTCAAACTGAATGCCAAAAAATGCATCATCATCCCTTTTGGGGAGAATAACATCCCCAAAAATGATCACATTGATAATAATACTGGAAAATATTAAGATAGAACCAAACACCCTAATACTGACAATTTTAACTACCCTGCCATTAACTGGGAAAACTACTCCTGTACCAGCACCTTTGCCCAACGGTTCTTGGAATTCATAAATTCCAATGCCCTGGATCAACTAATCCATAGTCCCACCAGGGGGTCCAATATTCTAGACCTGGTCATTACCAACATGGGAAATCGATGCTCCACACATATGGTCACTCCCTCATTAGTCAGGTCTGACCATAAGCTAATCACCCTTAACAGCCAGATCCCACCCCCACTCCCCAGTAAGGAAACCTCCATAAAAAACTTCTCCAAAGCTAACTTCATACTACTCAAGTCAGAAGTGACAAACTTCATGACACCCATGCAGACGGGAACTGAAAGTTCAACTGCTGAATCCTACACTAAGGCACTGTACGAGCACATCCACTCATGCATGAATCGTGCCATCCCAAATAGAACCAAGGTGCTCTCATCCAAAAAAGGAAGCCAATCTGGTGGTCCCCTGCCATAAACAAACTTTACAACAAAAGGAAGAAACTGTTGCAGAAAAGAGGAAAATCCCAGGATGCAAAACTCCCTTACAAGCCTCAGTAAGAAACTGAGATCCCTCATAAAATCCTCCAAAGCTAGTTACGAAAATAAAATTGCCAAAGATTCCAAAGACAACCACAAGGCATTCTATAACTATGTCAAGAATCTAAATGGCAATGCTCAGATCTGCTCTGAGCTAAAACATAATGGCATTAAATATACTGATCCCAAGGATATTGCCAATATCCTGGCAGATCGATTCAGTGCCAACTTCACCCCCCTCTCACCCCCTAAATGGCCCATCTCAATACCGGAAGACTGCCAAATTCCGGTAATAATGGCCACACAGGTAAAAAACGCACTCTCCAAAGCTAAGAATACAGCATCCATGGGACCAGATGACATCCCGGGCTGTGTACTACATGAACTACAAAATGAATTGGCACCTCACCTAAGTGTCATGTTTAATCATAGCCTCACCTCAGGATTTGTGCCCACTGAGTGGCGCACAGCTACAGTTATCCCACTCCACAAGGGGGGATCCACCTTGGATCCCTGAAACTACCGTCCCATCAGTCTGACAAGCCTTATCTGCAAGGTCATGGAGCGTATTATCATGGAACTTATAAACAAAGACATTGGCAACCTTCAAACACTGGACCCCACCCAGTTTGGGTTCGTGAAGGGTCGATCTTGTCTCCTGAACCTGATTGACTTCTTTGAATCAGTCTCCAGAGCCATGGACAAGGGTAAGTTGGTCCACACAGCCTATCTAGACCTTGCCAAGGCCTTTGACACCATTCCCCAGTCTGGAATCATAGATAAACTTACTAAACTGGGCATTAATCCCTACATCACCCAATGGGTTGCTAACTGGCTTACTGAAAGAACCCACACTGTAAAAGTAGCCGACTACAAAACCAGAACCAGACAAGTGATAAGTGGAGTTCCTCAGGGTTCAGTCCTGGGACCGCTCTTGTTTGGCATCTACTTCTCTGAAGTACAGGCCAACACTGAGGGACTCTGGCTAACAAAGTTCGCAGATGACTGCAAACTGGGAGCCATTATTGAATCCCCAAATGATGTGGATACTCTACAAAAGGGCCTTACAGAAACAGATGCTTGGTGCCAGAGCCATGGGCTCAAGCTCAATGCCAAGAAATGTATAGTTATCCCCTTTGGGAAAAAACACGTATCTGTGAATTACCATATAGGTGGCAGTACACTAAACACCGAAAGTGTGATAAGAGACTTAGGGACACAGGTGGACAGTGGTCTCACCTTCGATAACCACATTGCCACAACAGTCAGGAAATCCTTCTATGTGACACACCTCATCACTAAGGGCTTTTCATCCAGAAAAAAAGGAGGTCATTGTCCCACTGTACTCATCCCTCATTAGACCCATTATAGAATACAAAGCCCTGTTTGGTATGTACCTCTCAAGACATCTACAACAACTGGAAAGGCCGCAGAAATACCTCACTAAAAGAATCACAGGCCTAAAGCAGATGCCCTATGCTGACCGCCTTAAAAAACTCCAGCTATACTCTGTCACATATCGTCTACTCAGAGGCGATCTCTGCTTAACATACAAGGCCATGTCAAACCCAGAGCTGTTGGACATGCTACACTTAAAGAAATCCCAATCCCTCAGAGCCACACGCTCCAGGGATCTAAATCTTGTCATCACAATAAACAAAACATGCTGGAGGGATAGGTTCCTGACCCAGAGACTCCCCAGACTCTGGAATAGATTGCCCATACATGTCAAGCAGAGTGCCTCTCTGGCCCTCTTCAAAAGGAACCTTGATGATTGGATGGGAGAAAGGAAATTCACCCCGGGAATCATGTCAGTTGCCCTGCTAGACAGGGGTCCAGGAAAGTAAATAGTGTGGGAAGAAATAGCCAGGGAATTGTTATGGCTAGGCTTGTATAGGCCCTAGGGCTGATAGCCTAGTACCAACCTATGAACCTATAAGGCACTAAGCACACAATCAGTCATGAGGGACTTGGAAACCCAGGTTGATAGCAACCTGAAGTTTGACCACCATATTGCCTCCACTGTACGGAAAGCTTTCTACATGGCCCACCTCATTAGTAAGGGTATCTCATCCAGGGACAAGGTGGTCATAACATCCCTATTTTCTTCCCTTATAATACCGATTATTACATAGAATGCCCCTTTCAGCATGTACCTCACAAAGCACATGCAGCAGCTGGAGAGACCACAGAGTTTCCTAACCCGTAGAATCCAGGGCCTCAAACATCTACCCTACACAGATAGGCTAAAAGCCCTGTCCCTCTACTCAGTCTCCTACAGACTCCTCAGAGGTGACCTCTGTCTGGCATACAAAGCAATCTCAGACCCCACCCAGATGGGACTGATGCATATCTGCAAGTCAGGCTCCACTCGAGTAACCCGCACGCGAGACCTCAACCTGGTCTGTGACATCAATAGGACTTGTTGGCAGGACATATTTGTGTCCCAGAGACTCCCCCTTTTGTGGAATATACCCCTCTCCATTTAAAGCAGACTACCTCATTAAACCTGTTTAAGCGCAACCTGGATAACTGGATGGGGAACAGAAAATACACCCCTGGGATTCCACCTATGTCCCTGCTGGACAGTGGCATAGGGTACTGACTTGTTGGTTGGAACATGGGCTAAATTATTGGCTAGGCTTGTAAGGGCATCAGGGCCAATAGCGTAGTAACTTCCTATGACCCTATAAGTGCATCCAGGCATATTTCCTAATGGCAATGCCTGAATCTGCCAACCACGAGGTACCTTCAGCTGTGTGGGAGATCAACCTCATAGACGCATTAAAAATAAACTTGAGGGTGGCCAGTTGTGAAGATAACTGCTTAAGTTCCTCCACAGACATGGACCTGAGAAAAGATTTGGAAAGTTCTTTAATCAAGTCTCTCTGCAATCGATTGAAATTTGCCAGATAATTCGGCAACCATAGAGCAAATGCTGCTGAGGTGTAAACGTGCTTTCCAAATCTGTCCAATGCTCTAGATTCTCTATTATTGGAATGGACAGAAGAGCTTTGCTCAGCTAGCTCTTTTTTAGTGGCCACCACCAAAACCATGGCATCTACTTGCACCCCCTTACTCCAGTAAGGCCTGTCTTTGGGAGGGCTGAGAAATTTGTCCGGATGGCAAGGAATGGGCTCTATGGTATCTGGATCTTTCCTTGCCTGACAAGACACTATATCTATAAGGTCATCAGTCAGGTGGGGATAATCCAAGACGTACATGGGCCAGACCTAAAGGCTTCAAGAAACACTGGCTCCTCCTGGGAAGGGGGATCAGAAGACTATCCAGTCTTCTAGCTACGGATTTCTAGGATGTCTCCAAAGGAGATGTCTTCTGATGGAGACCTTGGCGACCCCACCACTTCACCAAAGTCAGTGTCTTCAGTGAGAGATTTCAGAAGGGAATCT
This sequence comes from Protopterus annectens, assembly GCF_019279795.1. Classification (NCBI taxonomy): domain Eukaryota; kingdom Metazoa; phylum Chordata; order Ceratodontiformes; family Protopteridae; genus Protopterus; species Protopterus annectens. The sequence continues at coordinate 1,300,144,771 of NC_056733.1, forward strand.
ATGTGCCTCCTTTTGCATGACCTCTTCTGAGGGATTTTCTCAGTGGGACGATCTGCAGTGGTGTCAGAAGCTAGAATAAGTTCCTAAAAAAAGGAGCTGTCTGGATGCTCGAACAAACTGGCAACCTATCAAATGGGATAGGTTGATGAGGCTCTGAACTCAGACCTGATGGTGGCAGACGGGTAGGATCCAAAGAAGTAAGAGTAGATAGGACTCTCGGATGAGAGAAAGCCCCCTCCACCATCTTGAAGACAGGAGGCCTAGGAGAAGCCATGGCCAGGTGCACCAGAGCCGAAGTCCCCGGTGCTGCTGAGCCCCAACCCTGCCCAGGCTCCTTTCATGAGGGAGGAGTTGGATCTGAGCTGTCCATTGCTGAAGCACTGAGGGGAAGGGATGTCTCTGACAACATCAGAGTTGAACAAAGCCCCCTAGATCTGGCGCCAAAGCTTTGGCTCTGAGACTCGTACTGCTCTAGGGGGATCAGCGCTGAACAAGTCAAGGCCACAGTCAGTGAGGAAGACCTAGCTGTCTTTGGATTTGACAAATCAGCTCTCAAAATTCTTGGATCCAAGGGCTCTGAAACAGTTGGCCAGACCACAGAAGGAGAAATAAGTGGATTAGAAGTAGGTCAGAGGCTTACGAATCTGATGAGAGATGGAGACAATAATACCGCAATTTGAATCTGAGCCTGGAGAAACTTCCTCATCATCCTATTCACATCTGTTTCAGATAGACTCCAGGAGGACCTGACAGAGGATGAAGTGGATGGGGGACAAGACATCTTCCTTGGTATTTCTTGAAGGAAAGGTGAATGGAGCCATTTCAAAAAGGCTCTGGAGTAAACCGAGGGGATTGGGTTCAAGATTTAGTTGTCCCCACAGTCACATCTGAAGGGGTCGGATCTAAAGTTTCTGCAATTTTGCCAGGTGGCTCCAAAGCCAGAGCTGGTTTCAGAGAATGAGCAGGAAACTATTTTCTATGTTCCCTCGACTCTGACCAAGTCTTTTTTTTTCTTGGTGGAGATTTAAGCCCCTGAAAATGAAGCAGCTGAAGAAGTAGCAGAACAGGGAATCAACCCTTTAAAATCAACTTTTTGTGTTGATCTTTCAACGCCCTAAAGTTAAATCCAGCACAAATGGAACAGGAAGTGTCAAGGTGGACCGGTTCCGAAAAGTACACACACTCCCTGTGGGCATCAGAATTAGGTAGAGGGTAGGAAAATAAAAAAGGAGAAAATAAGTACTAACAATGGTATTACATCTACCAAAGAAGAAGGTTAAAAAAGAGGAAGTAGAAACTAATGCTTGAAACCCAAAAACTCTGAAAGGGACGAAGGGTGAGAGAGAGAAACTGACATAGAAAGCAAAAAATTCTAAGTCACAAATGAACACCCTACAAGTTTGAGAGAGTGGAATCTGCGTCTGAAGCGAAGAAGCAGCAAACGAGATCTGCAGTATTACAAGGTTCTGGGGCATTATGGTAAAGGAAGGAGCTCAAGAGTTGGATCCTAGAGTCTAAGTAAATGTGGCCAAGCCAGATCCGAGACCATCAGTTGAGGAATACATGAAAATGACACCAGATCAAAATATTATTTGACATAGCATAGTATACAATATTCTTCCTACATGGAAAATGTGCTAGCTACAACATTCTTCAACATCGTTTTTAAAACTGCCCTGGTGAATTCAGAATTGCTGCATTCACAATTGTGACCAAGCCAGTTCAATTTACACTCTGTGTGCAACAAGCCCTGATGCTTATTACACATGGATACAGCCTAAGCATGACAAGAAGCTCCTTAACACAGACGAAGAACAGATACATGGTCAGATCATATTAGACCACCTTGCAGCTAGATTAAAGTTTGAGCAGTTGCTCTAAACATGGAACATGCACATGCACCTATAGCAGTCACTGAGAATCTGTGACCAAATCTCTCTACCTGTGGGAACACAAAATACACAAGCATCTGAGAGGGGGCAGGTTGACGGAGACACTATAAATCACGGAAGTTTGCTGGTCCCCAGTAGACAGATGTCTGAATTTGCCCCTAGTACTCATGGGCAGGGAGGTCCACACAGGAGATTTGGTAATGGTGCTCACCAAAAATACAGTAAACTCTCAGTTAATCAGCACCCATGAGGATTGGCAGATGCCAGATAACTGTAGTTTCTGGTTGCTTGAGAGTTACTATTAAAAATAGGCCTAATATTGTACCCTATACTATTTGTTTGGTTTAACTTGTTCTTAGGTTGGGGAGAGAGAGAATTTATTCCTATCTTCCTTTTTAAAACTCAAAAACTCTAAAAACATAAGGTATGTTTTTGTGGGGGGACAATAGAAAATGCAACACATGAATACTGTACTGCATTTCTTCAATATTTTTTTTGGTTGTTTGAGTTCTGTTTGACAGTTTACTGTATAGTTACTGCCTCCCCCTGAAGCTGGTGTGCCAGTGGCTGCAAACCATCTTATGTGCAGGGCTACTGTGGAGACACAGACAAGTTCCACCACAGCTACGGCAGAGATAGTGAGAATGATCCAGGCTGTGCATGTTGACCCATGGGTGTGCAAAAGACTGCATCACACAGTGAGTTCACTACATCATATGGCAGGCATGAGGGGATGTTAGCTAACATGGTTGTGGACATGCAAGATCCTGTTCTCTCATTTTTAGCACTTCTACAGCAACATCAACTGTGGGGGTGACTACACCCAGGACTGAGTGTCCCCATGGTTGTGGCCATTATCATGCTGGCACATCCTCCAGCAAATGTCAGTCAAAGTCATGCAGCATACCAGCACTTAACCAAGGTTGTGATACAGCTAGTGCAAGTCCTGACTGGGCAAACATTTGAGGACAGGGGCATGTACAGGAAACTGTCTCCTCAGTCATGCATCCCCTGGATCTGACCTGTAGGCTGAGCCGCAGTGATGTACCGGTTGCTGAGGCCGTTTCCCTGCAGACACACACACACTCACTCACACACACACACACACACACGCAGACATGCACGCACGCATGCATGCACACACACACACACACACACACACACACACACATGCACTCATATGTCACCACAAGCCCCAGAACACATTCACCGACCCTGACCCTTCTCCACATTAACCCCACCAATCCAGTTCACATACTACCCACAAAGCACTTTTTCTTTTTGTACACCTTACCAATCATACACTTCCTTGTGAAACACGTTTTCTTTTTATACACCTTACCACTTACACATTTTTCTGTGAAGGACATGCACTCCTGAGCTCCCTTCTCCTGTCCTGCTCTTTGTACATTGTTAGCTTGGTTGCCTACATCTGACGCACAGTGTATCCAGCTTATGCATGGTTAAGCATGGTCTGGTATTTTCACAAGTCACCTTTACTCTAGTATATCTGATAGTTACATTGTAAAGTTATGTGCAATCCACTAGTGCTAGTGTCACTGCATATTGTGCCCCACTCTGTCTGGCATGGTCATCCCCTGCTGCTGGCTTCTTCCCTGACATCTTGTCTGTCTCAGCTATAGCTGCCCATGGTGCTGAAAACTACTGGTCTTGCAAGAGACACCCTGCTGTAACTGCTTCCTATCCATAATATTGTATAACACAGTACACACGATCACTATTTTCACACACATGTTGGGGTCATACTGCAGGGTACCACCAGATGTTTCCAGTCAGTGTAACTATGTCTTCAGCAGCCCTAACACACTCTGCAATGTTTCTGGTTTCCAATAGTTCAGGGCTATACTCCTGGTCAGTTTGATTGTGTAGACTTCTGATGGATCTCACGAGCCTGGGTTCCAGGACATATCCAGCATCATCCACAAGATGCCCCTATAGGAATTCACCTCTCACAGTCGTTGATAAAGGTCATATGTGTGCCATATACAGGAGATGTGAAAATTGCTCAGATGGCTTACACACACACACACACACACACACACACACACACACACACACACACATTGCAGATGACACTCTATACATTACAGGCCACCTGGCAGCTAATGGAGTGATACCCTTTGTAGTTCAGATACCTTGTTCCCATTTCACCAGATTGGGCATTTATTTCAATGTGGGTACACTCTATGGTTCTCAATAGTTGAAGTAAACAAGCTATATCATGGAACTGCTATAAAGAGTTGGTTCTCTCCTCTGGGGTTTGAGAGAACCACATATTCTCACCCACATGTTGAAGGATAGCATCAATGAACTGATGGAGTATTCTTGAGGAAAATGTCTGAGATACCTCCACTGTGTCCCTAGTATATTGCTGAAAAGTTTCTGCAGCTAATATATGTAGAGCCACACATACTTTGGAATACACTGAGATACGTACTCCACAAATCAGACTGGACTGCAGATGAAGTTGATACATTTCTATGATTTCTTGCATGTCTCTGTCCACACAGTCACTATGTCAGTGAAATGGAGGGCATGACATGCTAAATGTGGTCAGACAGCCCTGCACCTCTCGGGGGGGGGGGGGTGACACTGCTCACTGTTGGGCAAAGCAGCTTCAATAACTCCCTGCAGATAAGACATTTACAATGGCTGCAGTAACCCCAAGCATATTTGTGAAATGTACTCCATCTGAACATGGGCATGTGGCAGAGTTCAAATTTAAAGCGAGTACAGCATCACCACGTGAAATTTACACATTTCTGTAGCACTCCACCACCTTTCTTTGCCTCTTTATTTTACTTGCTGCTTCATCATACAGTCATTAGTAAAGAATAGTTGTAAGAACTTACCATAACCTTAGATGTCCTTCTCTTTCATGTTGCAGTATTCATAACAGTAGGGAAGTTGCTGCCTGGAGCGCCAAACTCCAGCCAGTATACCAAAGTCTTGCTTCAGGAGGGTAAGTGTGACATCCTGCGCTACAGCCATAAACCAATGTATGGTATAAATGTGACACCTGCATGTACCCTCTTCAGAATGGACTGCTGCATAGACTAGTACTCCTGGAGGTTTAAAGAGGGTCCAAGATGGCAGACCATAGAGATTCCCATGTATACTAGAATAAGGGTACTTATTAGGCTGTGATCAGTGGGCAGTCTAAAGTAAAGATGACAGGATGAAATATATATGCCACAGACCAGTGAGGAATAATACCTGGGGAGTCAGAGGGGGCAGGTAGGGAGGGACTGAATACTCCATCATGGAAGAGAAGGACATCTAAGGTTATGGTAAGTTCTTAGACAACTATTCTATGTCCTTCTATTCACATGTTGCAGTATTCATAACAGTAGGGAGAGTGCCAAAGCTTTTAGGTATGAACCCAGGAGGAGGACTGGGGTCCTTGGTCAATGAGACCCTGAAGAATGGACCTGGCGAACTGAGCTCTGACCCTGGAAGCTAAGTCCAGTTTGCAATGTTTGGTGAAGGTGTCCACTGAGGCCCAGGTGGAGACTTCTAGGATTGAGGCATAATCCACCCTCTTGAAAAAAGCAGCTGAGGAAGCAGCTGCCCTGGTAGAGTGTGATTTGACCTGGCCCTGTAAGGTTTTACCATGGGCAGAGTAACATAATCCAATGGATTTAGAGACTGCCTTCCCTGAAGCCCTAGGATGGAAGGAGATGAAAAGCTGATTCGATTTCCTAATAAGTTTGGTTTTGTCTAAATAATACCTTAGTTATCTGTGTACATCCAGAGAATGCAGGGTCCTCTCTGAGGCATTTTGGGGGTTAGGGTAGAAAGAAAACAGGCAGGTTAATGGTTTGGTTTAATGAAAGTTCATTAACCACCTTAGGCATGAAAGAGGGATTAGTCTTGAGGGCATCTCTATCCTTGTGGAAAATGAGGTAAGGAGGGATGGTCATAAGTGCTTGAATCTCTGATACCGTCCTGGTGGAGGTAAGGGCCACTAGAAATACAGTTTTAAGGGTGCACAGATTTAGGGTTACTGAATGTGCTGGTTCAAAAGGTGGAAGTGTGAGTTTTTCTAGGACAAAATTCAGGTCCCAAGGTGGAAGGATAGGCTTCCTGGGGGGCCTGATATGACAAACTCCTTTCAGGAACAGCTTGACCTCCACTCTGGAAGCCAGTGGTGGTAACATGGGCAGACAGGCAGAAATGGCAAATAAATGGACTTTGACTGATGAGTAAGTTAGTCCTGTGTGAAGGAGCTCACACAAATAGGAAAGGACCAAAGGAACAGGAATAGTCATAGGGTCCTGCTTTTTCTTCTGACACCACCTGAAGAATCTTTTCCATTTAAAGATATAATTTCTCCTGGTGCTAGGTTTCCTGGCCTCCTGCAGGACATTGAGTATGTCCTCTGAATATAGGTGTCTGAAGGGGATTAGAACCCTATCACTCATAAGGTCAGTTTCAAGTTGTTCACTTGAGGGTGGAGTAGGGATCCCCTGTTCTGTGTGAGCAAGTCGATTTGGTGGGGTAACCTGTGATGACTGCCCTTGCATAGTAGGTAGAGAAGGGAAAACCAGTGCTGTCTTAGCCAGTAGGGGGTCACCAACAGGATTTTTGGTTTGCACTTCTGTATTTTTAGGACAACTTTCTGAATCAGAGTGAAGGGTGGAAGAGCATAGAGAAACATTCCCCCCAATGAAAGGAGAAGGCGTCCACTTTCCAGACTTGTGGATGTGGAACCCTTGTGCAAAATGTGGGCATCTGTTTGTTCTGGGAGGAGGCAAACAGATTGAGCTGTGGACTACCCCACCTGTGAATGAGATCTAGGAATACCTCTCTGTGAAGCATCCATTCATGAGAGGGAGCTGAAGCTCTGCTTAGAGTGTCTGCCATGACATTCTCTGTCGAGGGAATGTAGACTGCTACTAGATGGATGTTTAGAGCCATTGCTAGAGTCCAGATTTGGATGGCTAAGCTGCAAAGGGGATCTTATCCCCCCGTTTGTTTATGTACCACATGGCAGTCATATTGTCTATAATCACTTTGAGTGTTCCTGGGAGTAGGCCTGATTTGAAGGTTTGTACGGCCAAATGGAGTGCCCTCATTTCTTTGATATTATGTGGTCCTTTAGTCTTAGTGTGGACCATTTTCCCTGTACAGTGAGCTGTTTCTGGTTGTGCTGCAGTAATGCACCCCAACCCAGGTCCGATGCATCTGTGTTGAGTTCTAGCAGGGGGGCAGGTACCTGAAGTGGGATACCCTGGTTGTAGCGGATGGCAGAGATCCACCACTGGAGTTCTGTCTTCAGACACTGGAGTAGTGGGAGAGGAGTATCCAGGGGATGGGAGTGTTGGCTCCATACATTCTTCAGATCTTTCTCATGTGGAGTCTTGCTAGGGGCAACATGGGTATTAGGGATGCCATGTGTCCGAGCATCCTTAGGAATTCCCATGCTGGCAATGAAGTAATGTTGATAAGTGTGTTGAGGTAGATGGCCAAGTCCAGGATTCTTTGGTCTGGGATAAAGGTTTTCATTAAGTCTGTTTTGATTCTGCACCCCAAGAAAACTATGTCTTGTGTGGCTTGCAGATGAGACTTTTCCTTGTTTATAGTGAACCCCAGTTGGGTTAAGGTGTTGATCACTATTTTTAGGTGCTCTTGGAGGACTTGGTGATTTTGCTGAAGTACCATAAGGTTGTCTAGGTATGGGTACATTTGTATACCCTGTGTCCTGCAGTGAGCAATGAAGGGTGCTAGACACTTTGTGAATACTTGGGGGACTGTGGACAGCACAAAGGGCAAGGCAGAGAATTGAAAATGACAGGAACCTACTGCAAAGCGGAGGAATTTCCTGTAATCTGGGTGAATTGGAATGTGGAAGTAGGCATCCTTCAAATTCAAGGCCATCATGTAGGCCTGAGTGGGAATGAGTGGAAGGAGCAAAGATAAGGTGATCATTATGAAGCTGGGTACCTTGAGAAACAGGTTTAGGAAAGATAGATCCAGGATTGGTCTCCATGGGCCATCCTTCCTTGGTACCAAGAACATTCTTAAGTAAAAACCTTTGTTTCTTTGGGTAAGTGTTATTTGTTCTATGGTGCCTTGGGCTAGAAGTTGCTGAATGATAGTGGGGAAGAGGTGGACTTGGTTTGCTGGAGGTTGAGGGATTCCCTGGTAAGGGGGGTAACATCCACCAAATCATAAAGTAGCCCCTGTGAATGATGGAAAGTACCCACCTTTCTGATGTAATCTTCTGCCAGGAGGGTAGGGAGAGGGTGAGGCAAAGTGACAGTGGAGTGTTTTGATTCAGTAATGGTAAGTCACAGCGGAGGTGGTCTGGATTGATCAGACTGGCGCCAAAAGGGGGCAGTGGAAGGGGTGGAGGGAAACCTGGGTGCAGAGGTTTTCCTCGGTTAAATGAATCTCTTTGTCTGTTGAGTTGTGTGGGAGAATTACCTCCTGACAAAGGACGTTTTCTGAGGATAGTTTCTGTGATATCTGGGAATGGGAGAAAGCAGTAAGTGTTTTAGGTTTTGTAGTTCTTTTCCCTTCTCTTGAAGGGTTTTAAGAAGTTCAGCTAAGGCCTGGGCAAATAGCACTTTATCGTCCGGGGGGGGCATCAAGCAGTTTTGTTTGTACATCTAAGGGCAGTGGCTGAAGTCTCAGCCAGGAGTAGCGCCTTTGTACAGAGCCAGAAGCAACAGATTTGGATGAAGCTTCCACAGCATCACAACTGCACTTGATGGAGTGCCTAGTTACTTGGGATGCTGTGGAGAGTAGGTTGTTAAGCTGAGTTTTAATGTTGGATTCAGGGGCCTCGGAGAGTAGGGTAGAAGCCTTAACAATAGTGTCCAGGACATACTTAGCCATGTGGGTTTGGTAGTTCAAGGCTCTTATAGCAAGAGTAGAGGAGGTATACACCATTTTCCCCTAATCTGTCCATAAATCTACTGTCTTTATCAGTAGGATAGAGGGTAGAGGAAGGCAATTGCCTAGATGTCTTATCTGCAGAGACTGCAATAACAACAGGGTCTGCTGCTGGGTTTTTAAAGAGGAACTGGGTGTTCTGTGGGACCTTATAAAAATGGCCAGGATGTTTAGAAGCTGGGGGTTGTGAATCTGGAGTCTGAGAGGAGGCTAAGAAGGCATCCTGGAAGGCAGGGAGCAAAGGGGGCACAGCTGAAGGGGATGTCTGTTCCATTTGCAGCAGGTCAAAGTATCTTTTCTTACTGTCTGAGATATCTTGAGGCCTACCACTTAAAATGTTTCCCATGAGGGAAATGGTATCACCAAAGGTGAATTCTTCCCCATTTGACTCTGGGGTAATGGGATCCTCCTCCGCTGGGGTTAAACAGTCTTTGGGTGAATCAATCTGAGATTCATAGTTCAAAGAATCTTCATCTCTGGAAGGCTCTTCCTCAGAAAGAAGCAAAGGGTTCCTGTAGGAGAAACAGTTGGTTGCTGTTGAGTCTGTACGGCCTGGAATGCTTTAAACAAGCTTTGACAGAAAACTTCCCAACCTGGAACAGATTGTGGTTCTTTGAGCCTAACGTTTTGTTTTCTCTTCATTGGAGTAGATTGTAGAGAAAGAGAGGGTGTCGATGTCTGGGTGTGTGGAGGAACAAGAGCAGGGCCCTCCAACTGAGTGAGTTGTGTTTCCCCTTTGCCATCAGGAGATGATGGCTGATTTGTCTCAGCGGACGTACACAACGTCTCCACCAGTCCAGCTTCCATCATGGTTCCTGGGCCTGGTAAGGCAACGGAGGTCTGAAAAGATCCCTGGCTTTCATCAGCCTCAAGAATCTCCCCTGATGCCTGAGGCACAGTGTGGGAATCAGGCCTGGTTTTCTAGGCCTTTTTCCTCACTAGCTCTTCGGATGGGCCTGCTCCTCCTTCCATACCGAGCGTGAAATGTCGGAGCCTCTGATTTTCTAAATAAAGTTTAAGTGTGGCCAAATGGCTGCGAAGGGTTTTTGGGACGAATGATTTGCAAATAGGGCAAGACTTATGGTCGTGGGCCTCGCCTAAACAGAATACGCACTTATCGTGAGAGTCCTTGTGAGGAATCTGTCTCCCAATAGCACATTTCCCCTTTCTAGTGGACACGTAAGAATTAGCAAAAAAACAAAAGGAAACAATGAAAACCCCACATGTACTTATCTGAAGCGGTTGTTTATAGCAGTAATCGAATTCGTGATCTGCTGTCCGAACTGGTGAACTGGAGGCCGACATTCACTGCAGCAGAAAAATTCTGAAGAGGGTACGTGCAGATGTCACTTTTATACCTTACGTCAGTTTATGGCCCTAGCACAGGACATCACACTTACCCTCCTGAAGCAAGACTTTAGTATACTGTCCGGATGTTGGCGCTGCAGGCAGCAAGCTCCCTACTGTTATGAATACTGCAACATGTGAATAGAAGGATATTAACCAGTTAGACCCATTATAGAGAAAGTACAGTTGTGTACACTTACCATAAATGTAGACGTTCAAGTGTATTCATTGTTGCGGTCATCACACTTAGGTTATCTGCCTGCAGGTAGCCCTCAGTCGGCCCGAATACCTGAGAGTAAGTATTTCTGCGTCAGTTGCTGTCACTTCAGGACTGACGTCAGGTCGTCAGGGGTATAAAAACAGGCAGCCGACAGCATTACATCAGCTTTTCTTGCCCAAAATGTCAGAAGCCCCCCAATAGGGAGCTTAGTTATGGTGGAAAAAACACCACCAGTAAAAAGTAAATACCAAAAGCCCTGTAAGGGGTGAGACAGAGAAGGAGACAGAGAGAGACAAGGGGGTTGGAGGGTGGGAAACCAGGACTGCAACAGTGAATACACTCGAACATCTACATTTATGGTAAATGTACAACTGTACTATGTTCTTCGTGTTTCACTGTTGCAGTCATCACACTTGGGTTGATTCCCAAAGCTGAAGAATGGGTGGAGGCAGTCAAGAAGAATTGGGGCTGGCTAGTATGCCCTGCAGGACTGCTGTTGCAAAACCCGCCCTGGATTTGGAAAATATAGGCAGGTGGTAATGCTTGGTGAAGGTGTGAAAAGAACTCCAGGTAGCAGCTTCCAGAATGTCCCTGGTAGGAACTCCCCGGAGGAATGCTGTAGAAGTTGAAGTTGCCCTAGTGGAATGCATTCTGTCCCCCAGAGAGGTTGGTTTCCCATGGTGTTTGTAACAGAAATGGATACAGTGTGCTATCCATTTGGAAATGGTTTGTTTTGATATGGCCTTGCCCTCTGCCCCTGGTGCAAAGCTGACTAGTTCTGGTCAGATTTCCTGAAGGGCTTAGTCCTATCAAGGTAGGATCTGAGCTGTCTGTGTACGTCTAAAGAGTGCAGGATCCTTTCCCCTTTATTTTGAGGATTAGGGAAGAAGGCTGGCAAATGGATAGATTGGTTGAGAGCTACACTGGGCACCACTTTAGACATAAAAGTAGGATTAGCCTGAGGGAGACCCTGTCAGCATGAAAAATAATGAAGGGTTCCACAGCCATAAGTGCTAGTAGATCAGACACTGTTCTAGCTGAAGTGATGACCAGAAGTAAAGCTGTTTTCCAAGAGAGGAATTTTAACTTTGCTGATGCTGCAGGCTCAAAGGGTGGTAGCATGATCTTTTCCAGTACAAGGTTAAGGTCCCAAGCAAGGGTGGGGGCTGTCCTTGGTGGCCTTAAGTTGTTGGACCCTCTCAGAAACTGTTTGATGAGAGGGTGAGAGAAGAGAAGTGGCTCAGTGTTGTAATAAGCCGAGATGGCAGAGGCATGGATCTTAATGGAAGAGAAGGATACGCCTCTGTGGAGTAGATCTGCTAGGTAATCCAGGATTAGAGGTAAGGAGGGCAGTGCTGTGTCTGCCCCTTTAGACTGAATCCAGGAACAATACCTTTTCCACTTATCAGAATAGGATTTCCTTGTAGTGGGTCTTCTGGATTCAAGAATGACCTCCAGCACCTGCTTGCTTAGGCTGGCCACTGGGGGAGAATTCAAGGAATAAGCCAGGCTGCAAGGTTCAGTGTTTGCAGTTATGGATGCAAGATCTGTCCCTCCTGCTGAGTGAGGAGGGTTGGGATCTGGGGGTAGGTGCCATGGTGGCACCAGTAACAGACTGCGCAGTAGTGGGTACCAGTGCTGGCGTGGCCAGTCTGGGCCAATCAGGATTACCCTTGGTCTGTCCTGTCTTATCCTGAGTAATATTCTTGTAAGAAGAGGCAGAGGGGGGAAATGCATAGATTGAGAGGTTTACCCACTAGAAGGATAGAGCATCCACTTTCCAGGCCCTGCTGTGGGGTGTCCTGGTGCAGAATTTGCTGTGCTGGTGATTGTAGGGGGAGGCAATAAGGTCCACCTCCAGGGTCCCCCATTTCTGGGTTAGAAGGCTGAAAGTGCTAGGGTCTAATTGCATTTCATGTGGGTCTAGGAGATTTCTGCTTAAATTGTCTGCCACAGAGTTTTGTTTGCCTGGCAGGAATTGAGCTTGCAGATGAATATGCATGGCCAAGGGCATGTTCCACAGGGTCATGGCTAGCCTGCAGAGTGAGTAAGTGTGGGTTCCCCCCTGCTTGTTCATGTACCACATCACTGTGGTGTTGTCAGTTTTTATTAGCAGAGGTCCTGGTGAGAGTAGGGATCTGAAAGCTGTCAGAGCATGCTGAACAACTAGCATCTCTTTTTGGCTGATGTGCAGATGAATTTGACTTGGGCTCCATTGGCCCTGAATGCACTTGTCGTCCAGATGTGCCCCCCAGGCATAGTCTGATGCATCTGTGGTTAGGGTCTGGGCAGCATGGGGTTGTGTAAAGGGAAGTCCCTTGTTGTGGTTGCATGCTGCTGCCCACCAAAGAAACTCTGTCAATAGACAAGGTATGATGGTTTCCAGGTCCTGAGAATGTTGGCACCAAAGACTTTTTAAGTACCACTGAAGTTTCCTCATATGCAGTCTGGCATATGGAATAAGTAGAATGCAAGAGGCCATGAACCTTAGAGCCTGCAGGATTTTCCTTGCGGATAGATGGGTTCTGGTGGCCATTTGAGCGAAGTAGCCTGTTAGATAGACTTGTTTTTCTGGAGTAAGGAATGGCATCTGGGATGCTGTGTCCAAGCTTGCTCCCAGGAATACAATCTTTTGACTGGGGGCTAGTTTTGATTTCTTTTCGTTGATAGTGTACCCCAGGGAGGTTAGAAGGTTCTTTAGAAATGTCAGGTGCTGCAACAGCTTTTCCTGACTGTCTGCCTGACTCAGACAATCGTCCAAGTAAGGGTATATTTGAATCTTTCTCTGTCTGCAATAGGCAATGGCTGGAGCCAGGCATTTTGTGAAGACACTGGGAGCAGTGGATAAGCCAAAGGGAAGTGCAGAGAACTGATAATGCATAGATCTTGCCTTGAAACGTAGATATTTCCTGCATGAGTCCCTGATAGGGATGTGCAGATAGCTTCTTTTAGGTCTAGGGTGGCTAACCAGGCATCTTTGGACAGCATAGGAAGAAGCTGCTGAAGGGTGAGCATTTTGAATTTTGGTACCACCAGGAAGGTATTTAGAATGGAAAGATCTAGGATTGGGCGCCACGTGCCCTCTTTTCTGGGTACCAGGAAAAGTCTGGAATAAAACCCTTGACCTATCTGTTCTGCAGGAACAGGTTGAATTGCCCTGATGGAGAGCAGGAATTGAACTTGGTTTTGTGCCTCTGCCCACTGGTTTGGAGGAAGGTCTGGGAACACTTTTGGGGTTGGCAGTGTGTGGAAGTAACACTTGTACCCCTGGGAAACAATGTTGAGGACCCATCGGTCTTTTGTGAGGGAGGTCCAGTTTTTTGCATGGTGGGCAAGTTTTTCTCCTAGGGGCACAAGCAATTGGGCAGAGGTGAGGAGTGGAGTTGAGAAGTCATTGTGAATTCTTTCTCTAAGGGGGTGGCTTAGCACTCCCTGTTTTAGAAGTGGAGGTACTCTATTGCTTAGATCTCTGCATACACTGAAACTGTAATCTGGAGGGACTGTTTCCCTTGGGTTTAGTTTGAGATGGCCTTGAGGGGGCTGGAAAGGACCAATGTTGCGAGGGGCAATGCCTACTGAATCTTGAAGGCTGCACTTGCAAATAAAATCTTTGACTGTCTGCACAGACTTAGCTTTTTCTTCCATCTTTTTTAGAACCTCTTCTGCTTTGGTGCCAAACAAGATTGTCCTTGTTCAAAGGAGCATCCACTAATTTTGATTTGACATGGTCTGGCAAGTTCTGCTCTTTAAGCCAAACATGCTTTCTAAGTACAGAACCTGTGACTGCTGCCCTGCAAGATGCTTCTAGGGCGTCAAACCCACATTGCAAGGTATGCTTGCTGACTTGGCTTGCAGAATGCATAAGCTCCTGTAATTCTTTATTTTCTGTACAGTCAAGACAGGTAGATAATTTTTGCTTAATAAGTTCCATAATATGTTGCTGGTATTTCAGCATGTGGAACTGACAATTCAATGCCCTAATGGCGAGAGTTGCAGAGGTGTATACTTTTTTACCCCATCTGTCTAAAGCTTGGGAATCCCTGTCCGAAGGGGTGGGATTCTTAGCTATAGTTGCTTTTATACCTTTAGGCCCTTGGGAAATGACCTCTGGGTCAGCAGTAGGATTTTTGAAAAGAAATTGGTGAGAGTCAGGGGCTCTGCAATACCTGTCTGGTTTCCTTGGAGCAGGGGGTAAAATATCAGGAGTTAGACTGGATTCCATAAAGACATCATCCACAACATCCAGAACAGGAGGGATAGCTAAAGGTCTATGTTGTGGCAAATCTAAAAATTCCCTGAGTCTCTTTTTGGACTGAGGATAATCCTGGCATTCCCAGTGGACATGCTCTCTTAAAGTATATAGGGTTTCACCAAAAGAAAAATCCTCTGGAGGGGAAGCAGAGGGAATGGATTCCTCTGCATCTGAATCCTCATAAGCAGATAAAGGCATGTCTACATATTCAGAAACCTCAGAGTCATCGAACTCTTGGTTAGTTAAAGCAGCTGGGGACAGGTCTCTTTTTCTTTTAGCAGGGAAGGCTGGCTTCCCCTAATCAGCATGATCAGGTATTCTGCCATTTTAAGCATTTGAGATTGTGGCAAGGAAGTAGGTGCTTGAGTTTGGGTCGTCTTTTTTTTAGGCGTAGCTCATACTCTTGGCCTCAGAAACTTGTTAGTTTTAGACAGAACTGAAGATGCGAAAGAAGTCAGCGGTTTGTGTCGAATATCAGTAATGTGAAGAACTTCCTCGGAAACCGGTGTCTACACAGCGTCTCCGGACCCATCCAAGGTAGAGACATCCGCAGGTTCTGTAGTCAAAGAAGAGTCTCACAGCATACCAGACTCCAAACAGGTCTCGGTAATGGCCTGAGAATCCAGCAAAGCAGGCATACGGGGCAGTGAAAGCGCCTCACTGAGTACCTGCGAACTGGCGACTAGCTTAATGGAAGTGTCGTTGGCAGTTTTGGACCTGTGTGGTCTGTCTCTGTCTTTATCCTTACATTTTTTTGGAAGATCGGTAGACGTATGGCTTACCGAAGCCATTTCGGAATATGGAGATCGAGAGAGAAAGTATTTAGTGACAATAAGGGCCCGACGATGAATAGTTCAGGCGTTGAACAAAGCACAAAACCAACAGTGAGGTACATTGTGATCTGGGCCTAAACAGGTGACGCAGTAAGAATGGAAATCTCAGTGCGGTATTTGCTTTCCACAGGCGAGACAATTGTTATCTTTTTCTGACATCGGTTAGAGCAAGAAAAAAGGATCCCCAACGGGGTACTTACCTTTAGAAGACTTCAGGATGATTCAATTCAGAAATGAAAACTCAGGTAGCAGCTGACCGGCACTCATGCAAACTGCTTCTGCTTCAGGCTCATCAGCAAGACGCGACAGCAACGGATGCAGAAATACTAAGTCTCTGGTATTCGGGTCGACTGAGGGCTACCTGCAGGCAGATAACCCAAGTGTGATGACTGCAACAGTGAAACACGAAGAACATCTATTGTATCTATTGTTCTTTTTATGTTTATGATAACTATCAACTAATGAGACAAGAACACATTGAAAAATCATTTACTAGATCTATTATAGTTATAAAATAGTATTCTTATACAGAAAAACTAGGAAAATTATCACTATTCTTTGAGATACAGGGTAATTTGGGAACTCTTACTATTGTTATTTAAGAGTTGTTTGAATTAATCACTTAGTACTATGCTGAGTATTAGATTTTTGAATCATAGTCTTAATATTAGGAATTGTGGATATTTGGTGTGCCACAGATAAGCACAAAAGGTAAGGGAAATTTTTTCAGCCAAAGGGGAGGGCAGGGTGTGGAATGGGGAAGTATGATACAGTTTAAAAAAGTAGTCGATTTGTGGTTCAGTAATGATATCTTTATCTGTGATTATGCATAGATAAATGCTTAGATAACCCCTAAAGGGGTTCTTGAGTTGCCTTTCTATTAACACTGAACATTGGACATTACCATGTAACATAGCTGCCACATTGTGCACCTGGGTTTTCTGAATTGCACTCACCCTGAAAATGGCCACTCATAAAACTGCTTAATGCGATACGGCAAAGTTTTCTGAATTTGGCTCTGTATGTTTCCTTAGGACTGCTAGACATATTTTTTATCTCTTTCTGTTACATAAAACAGTTTCTAATCCACAATCAGCATAGCTTAAGATTACTCTAACACACAATGCAATAAACACTATAACGTTTTCTATATTGCGTATAGAAAAAATTTTTTTTTCAGATCTGTGGCAAGTTATTTAGAAACAAAGGTGAAAAGAAAAAAAGCAGGTCCTGATAGTATTAGAAAAAGGTTGGGAACACAGCTGTTGAACCAGTTACGATGGTTCAAAACACTGAACAGCTTTTAGTCTCAGATTTCACTAAAAGAAAGAGGAGTGTCTTCAAAGTTAGGAAGGACCTTGGGGTTACTTGGCAAGGAGTCAAGATGTGGACAAACAACCAGAGGAAGAAAAATAGCTGTCAGGACAAAGAATTTGGCCAGGGACCAGACAATCTACCACCAAGAGAGTACAGCTAAGCTGCCAAGGGTACTTGGTGATCCATTAAGTAGAAAGCATAACTTGCCCATGGAGAAGTTCCAAAGAACTATGGAAGCCATTACATATACCCTTATGTAAGAGAGGATTCAGAAGGATCCAAAGAACTATAGACATTTAAGTCTTAAGTTGGTCTTGAGGAAAGTATTAGAAACAATTCTGATTAGTAAGGTGGTTACATTTCTATCAGAAAATGGTATTCTGAGTGAGAACCAGCAAGGACAGACAGAAGTGCTAGTATGTCAGCCAAGTTTATGCTACATTTAAGGAACAAAGAGAAAACAGTCAGATTTTAATTCTCTCACACTTTGGGCAATATAGAGTTCTGGGCACAAGCAATAAATACTGTAAGACTGCTATAACATTTACCATCAGGAAGAAGCAGTTGGCAGTGCTTCGTGAACGGGCAAGAAGGGTGACCACTGAAGTATGTGGGAGTCAGTTCAGAAGCTAGTGATAACATATTTATAGTAGGTAACACATACAAGATTGGTAAGCTGTGAATTTACTAGCAGATGTCACAAACAATGCAGCAACTATGGGTGACAGATTTAAATTATAAGGCGAGATCCAGTAAGCCTGGCAAAATACAGAGAGAAATGGGATTTTTGTTATAATGCAGCTAATTGCAATAGTATTCATTTAGGTTACAATATTCCTAAAATAAAATATGATATAGACATAAATAAAATATGATATAGACATGGAAAAGGTCAGCAGCAACTGAGTAGGAAAAGAACCTGGGAACTGCTACCACATCTACAGCGAATCAACAGAAACAAAGTAAAAAAGCACTATCAAAGTCTAACAGACTGCTGGGGTGCACACCTCATGGAGCTGCTGCTGCTGCTGCTGAAAATGGTTACAAAAATGGTTAAGACAGCTGTATCAGTTATATAAAAAGAGGCTATCTAGTCTACAAATGTTCACTTTGAAGAAAAAGGAAGAGGGTGACATGGACACGCAGTATATTATGAAGAATACTTAGCAGTCTAGAGGTTAGCAAGAAGGCTTGAGGGAAAGAATAGAGCTGATATACACCCAGTTTTAGAAAATACTATTTCACACAAAAGACAGTGCAGAAAATTAATAAATTACAGGAGGAAACTCTGGATCTCAGACTGCAGAAAGCTTTAAAATAGCAAGGAAGAGAGCACAATATTTCTTCAATGTCAATTTAAAGGAATGTTGCATAATACTGAGATGGGAATGATGAGATTACTTTTAGCCTAACAGAGCTGATTATGCACTAGATTACTGTGTTACTTCTCAAGTTACAGTTTCAGTTAACTATGAAAATTTAAGGTATATTTTGTTTTATGTATTTACAATATATTTTTTGTTCTTGCTTCCTACCAACCACAAGCCTTCCCATGACCTGACCAGACCATTTGTTGTTCTTCAGACAACAGACAGTCATGACATGCCACAAAGCAAGCAACCACATCAGGGTTTACCATGTAACAGCTGATGTGTTCATCTCCTAGTACCAACCTCCTCTATCACACACGCCCTACTCTGGCTGCAGTTTGTGCTATCTGGTGAGCATGCCACCATAATATGGACGTATTGCTGCTGGCAAGATTCACTCCTTCACGGTACTGCTGCCTTTCTCCCACTTCAGAATGGTAAGTCAGCATCAAACACTCACTCCTTCCCTCTCCCATCTGCTCCTCTTCTGCTCCAGTATATGGTTCACTAGTTGATCCCAGGTCATTTGAGTCTACTTAATTAAATTATAAAGCAAATTTGAGACATATTAGATTAAAAAAAAGTGTTTCTTTCACATGTAAATGCAGTTCAATGTTATTTTTGCTACAGTGAAGCAATATGCATGTGGTGCATGGGTGGGTGCTTTATTTTCAAGGAGTTTTCCTTATTTCACTTTTGTGTGACAACGGAGTTAGTGTATTATAAGCAAGGGGTTACTGGGTGCAGGACTGCACTTTTTTATTTCTACAGGTTTTTTTTTTTTTTATTTATTTTTTAATCTGTTGCAAGTTATTTTATTTTCAGTGGCTTCTGTTAAGCAACATATATCTTGCAAGGAACATAAGAAAAAAAGTACAAAATGAAATGGGGGAGGCAGCAAGGGTCCACCTGCAACATATAGAAAGACTAGGCAGATATGTTGGCATAACTCTATGTTTGTACCTACGCAAATAAACTTGACTTTATACAGTAAAAAATCAAACAGATATGAAACAGCCACAACTAAGCAACTCATTAACAAGGATGTCTAATAAAATAGGAAAATTTGAACTAAAGTTAACATGTATTTTATGACCTCTAGAGAATACAGTTAAATGCACTTCCTCCACTAGTAGACAAGCCTAACTCATGTTTCTCTTGTTTACTCGGGTTCAAGCACATCACTGTTCTTTAACATTTACATCACATTCCAGACTGTACATGAAAATGCATATAGCACTGAATGCTGCAAACATTAGCTGGGTTCAAAACACCTTATAGTGTCTAGCACAAGAACACCCATAGACGGAATCTGGAAGGTTTTTTTTTTTGCTAAAACATTTACTTCACAGTTAATTACACAAAAGGTAAACAAACGGGCGTAGTACGTTCATTACACTCACCGAGTGATTGCTACTGGAGTCCACATCATCTGTGATTGTTTGACGCTCTTCCCTCTGGTTGATTCTAATACATTTCCGTCTAGACTGTCGGACAGGATCATCCCGCTGAAGGACTGACTCATCATTCTCTTTTACATTTTCCACCTGAAACTCATGTTCAGAATTCTGATTAAACATCCAGCTTTTCCACAGAACAGAAAGTCTGTGAATTTTTAACAGGTTCATTAGTATATTATACAAAACTTCAATCCACTAGTAATGTACTACTTGCTGAACGAAAAAATTTCTACAGCACTTCAACACGGGTTCTATAATGATGTCACAATGAGCAAGAGGCCACAGTTTCCTTCCAGGAAACAGTAACAAGAACATCCTCTATGCACAGTAGTGCATACAGGTTTTTATTTGTTTTATACACATACACATTCACAAACGCGCACACACACACACACACACACACACACACACACACACACACACACACACACACACACACACAAACACTCAGTACTGAATGCTGCAAAAGTGATAAATGAAAATCTGGGGATTAAAAAAAATGAAAGTGACATACAGGTGGTAACACCTCTATAATGCAGACTCCTCCTGGGCACTGGCAAATTCTGTCTCACAAACACTCCTTATTAATTTCTGGTATTTAGTTTACAGCAACCTGGTGCCACTGTTAGTACACATTCATCCTGTGCTGCAGCAGTGAACTAAGAGCAATAAAACAGCTGCCTTTCTGTTACACACAGCTGTTCTTACACTGAAATTCTGTATTTCAAACTTCATTTTCCTTCATGCTTACTGTAAAATAAGCACAGCTATAGTTCATGGCACTGCACAGTGTACACAAAATAATGAACAGCATCACAAACATGGATCATCCCCAGTCACACTCCCTTGCCAGATGCAGTCAAACATGAAACTGAAGGAGTCTCTCAAAGCAGATGAATGCTAGAAAGTCATTCTGAAAGAAGGGCTTACAGTTTGATTGATAACATCTTTTAAACAGTCTAGGAAACAATATTTTGTGATGCCCAGAGTCACACTCCCCCCGCCACACTGATAAGCCTTAGTGAAGTAATCACACTGTATAACATTTTTCTACAAAGTAGTTTACTGAAGTTGTCAATCTGAACACTTTTTTTCCAAACTAGAAATATTTCCACAATATCTTGTGTGTCAACATGTATATGATTACACAAGTGGATTTACAATAAAGTGGTAATTCATTTTCTTACACAAGTGGATTTACACTGAAGTGATATTTCATTTTCCACAGTCACAATCTTAATTTTAACTATTTACACTTGCCAGATTCTTTCTACGGTGTTCTGCTGCATTTGTCCTCGGACATTCAAACACCTCTGTGGTTGCATCTGCTGTTGTCTCTTGTTATGCATTATGCCAGTAAAAGTTGTTCACCAGTATACCTCAGTGGGTATGGAATTTCCCCTCAAGAGGGTCTTCTAGCTCATGATTAACTCAGAGTCTCTGGGTATTGTGAAGAAACAGAAAGGAGTCAAAATACATAAGATATGAGAAAGTAGAGAGCAGAACTCTTTGCTGAAGAGGACAGACTCCCTCAATCTCCCTGTGTTCCACTTACCTTTTGAATCAAATGTTTTCCAAAGCCTCCACTGACAACTGTTGTATGCAGATCAGCTACCTGGGTATCAACTATCAAAAACCCTCGCCTAAAAAGAGGGGTTGCAACAGAATCTTAGTCGTGCCCTTCTCTAGGCAGCTCCCCAGCAGCTTGGATCTATGCCTGACCCTGGATTCTGGCATTACAGACAAAAAACTAATTGCCGATAGTTAGGACTTAGATGCTATATCTATGTTTATATGTTGTGCAATATAGAATGATTTCCTCACCACTGTAGACACATGATGGTCAAAAGCTAGACTACTATCTATGTGTGTCCCAGTCTCTGACTACTGGGTCAACTCTAAGGGGTGTGTTGTCAATATGACAGTTACCAGGGATGGATGACTTCCCAAAGAATACTATTATGCATTTCTTGGCATTTATTTTAGTCCATGGCTCTGACACCACTTGTTTGTCTGTGTCAGCCCCTCCTGGAGAACATTTGTGTCAGTGTGAGATTCAATGACGGCTCCTAATATGCAATCATCTGCAAATTTAGTCAGCCAGAGACCACTGACCATTGGCCTTGACTTCCGAGAAGTAAATACCAAAAAGGAGTGGTCCAAGGACTGATCCCTGTGGGACTCCACTTGTGACTGGCCTCTTTGTAGAAGTGGACTCCCCAATTCTAACTTCCTGGGTCCTGTCTGTGAGCTAGATGGCTATCTACTGGGTGACATACGGGTTTGTATTTAACCTCTTGAGTTTGACAACAATGCCCGAGTGGGGTATTATGTCAAATGCCTTGGCCTTGTCAAGGCAGGCAGTGTAAACAATATTGCCCTCATCCATTGCTTTGGTGACCCTTTCAAAGAAGTCCACCAGGTTGAGTAGGCATGATCTGCCCTTGACGAAACCAAACTGGGTTGGGTCCAGTGTCTGGGGATTTAGTATATCTCTATTGATCATCTCCATGATAATTCCTTCCATGGCTCTACATATAAGACTAGTGAGACTTATGGGTCTGTAGTTTCCAGGGTCTGTAGATGGCCCACCTTTGTTCAGAGGGATGACTGTTGCCTTTCTCCACTTATGAAGCACGAAACCAGTTTAGAGGCTACAGTTAAATATCAATTCCAGTGGCACTGATAGATAATGTTTCATGCTATTTAGAAGGCATCCTGTAATACTGTCTGGGGCCACTGATGTAGTGTTCTGGGTTTTAGAGAGAGCATTAAGGACCTGTTCCATAGTGATAATAGGGGGAGTTATATTTGATGATATTTCATGAGGGAAGGCTGGGGGGGGGGGGGTAAAGATGGAGCTGAATTTATCAGCCAGGAGGTTTGCTATGTCTTCTGGCTCAGTATAGGTGGCTCCATTTACAATGAGCTCTGCACACAATTGTGTATTGCCTTTGAGGTTGTGGACATAGCTAAAGAATGCTTTGTGGTTGTCCTTGGCCTGGGAGGCCAAAAGTACCTCAGATTTGGCTTTGGTAGAATTTATTTGTCCTCGGAGTTGTTTGTTTAATTTGCTGAGAGTGTTTTTATCCTGTTGTGTGCTGCACCTCCTAATTTTTGCCATGATTTTCTTCCTCCTGTTATAGAGCCTGTTGATTTTGTGATTCCACCATGGTGGCTTCTTTTTTGAGCTAGTGCTGTACTTCTTCCTGGGGGGTACAGCTACCTCTATGCAGCTATTAACATACTTGTACAGGGTTTCTGTGAACAGTTCTGCATAGGCAGTAGTGTTCTCAGGGTTTATGGGGGCTTGAAATTTTGCCAGGTTCTCACTTAATAGGAAGTGGTTAGCCTTAGTGTGTGTGTGTGTGTGTGTGTGTGTGTGTGTGTGTGTGTAATGTTTATGTAAACTTAATTCTCAGGCCTTTTATAAATGTCTAATGTAAAGCACATTATTCTAATGTTTGCATAAAACTTCACTGTCAGATGTTTTCCTTTTATGTAACTTTAATAACTGTCTGGAGCTTTTATTCTCGGGTCTCCACTGAAAACAGGCCACTGGTTTAGATGGACTAACCTGGTTAACAAATGACAAATAAATAAAATATATAAACAAATGTTTCATGTTGCATGCTCAAGCTACGTATTACTTTTTCATAACTGGCTGCCAGCTTTTCACCTCCAGAATCATCTATCCATCTATCTATCTATCTATCTATCTATCTATCTATCTATCTATCTATCTGTCTATCCATTCCTCATTTAGCTGTTTAATCCATCTTATGGTGTCAAGAGAGAGAACCTTATCCTGGCACTCAATGGGAACACTGCAAGGAAACAAATCCAAGGTCAGGACAGATTGCTACCCATCACATCATCCCCACCCACACAAATGCATGCACTGGTATATGGCATGCACACCTCTGGAAAATTCAGAAGCATGGCAATTCACCAAAAGCAAGTCTTTGGGATGTAACTGGAAATCAGAGTACCAGGCAGAACACAGGGACACAGGAATAATATAGACAGCTTCTAGAAAGGAAACACACCATCTGAAAACCAAAAATGAGAAATGAGTACTGTAAGGCTGCATTGCTAATCACTGTGCCATTGACCTCAAGAATCCATCTTATAAAATAACCATTATACATTACACTTAGCTCTTAAGGGAATAAAATTTACAATAATCATAAAAACTCATTAGAATATACAACAGATCTAAGGACCCCCTACAAGTCAAGAAAAATATTAGGAATTTGACTAAGAATTTAGAAAAGACTTATATGATCTACTATGGCAGCCCATGATCTTTAAAAGTCCTTCTTTAGTTATGTTAGAAAACTAAGAAACAGTATTCAGTAATGTACAGAACTCCTACAAAAGGGTAGCACCTACTCAGATCTAGTGGACATTGCCAATATAATACTAGCAAGTACACATAGTGCAAATTTTCATTTCAGAGACAATTATCCAAAACCCTACAATGCCCATAACACACAAACCCCCATCATCACTAAGGAACATATACTGAATTAAAGAGCTGAAGGATTTTATCTGTGAGGGGAAGATGGCAAGAGTCAAGTGGGTTAAGCTAATTCTTCCAACTGAACAAGGTGATTTGGGATTACCCAATTTGAAGGGGTATTTCAGAGCTACACAGTTAAGGCTCTTATACATAGCACAAGCAGAAGTCTATAATTAAAAGTGGAAAGGGATGATGATGAAATGGGCGAAGCTCAAGGAGACACTAGGATTTTGGATACAGATCCTTAAGAAGAATAACAATAACTATATGCAATATTATATTCATAAAGCAGCAGAAAGTATTCTAAGAACTAAGCCAACACAGGAATGGAGAAAGGAGAATCTGCTGATAGGGATGACTACAATTAGGGATAATACAGCAAACTGGTGTAACTAAGGAAATTATTTTTTGAGCTATGACACAGGATCAGAATTGCTTAGACACAGTCAGCCCTAGTTGAGTCTAATTATTGTGGCTTCCAAAAAAGCAATTACTAGAAAATGGAAATCAAAGTCTAAACCAACTTTACTAGAAATAGTGAATATAGCAGCAGAGATAAAACAACTGGAACTAGATATTTAGAAAAGAGAGGAGCAAATTACATAGAAAAAAATGGGAACTGTAGGAACAATACATGCAGAGGAGGGATGAGGTTTAAAAGAAGGCAGGATTTGAATGAGTTATGTAATGTCTAACTAATAATTACTGGCTAAATTGTAAGTGATGTATAATATTTGGAACTAAAATTATGTCAATATAGTTTGTTTTGATTTATATAAATATATGATTGCCTATGTCAAATATGATAATTTAACAAAGAAGATTCTTGCTTAAAAAAAAAAGAAAGAACATATACTGAAAGTGCTATCCAAAACTAATAATGCCTCCTCCATGGGAAAAGATAACATACTAGGCTACTTATTAAATAGTAATACAAATGTGCCGTTGGAACCTCTCCATAAATCACTTAATCTGAACTTTGTTACAGACTCAGTCCCTGAAGTATAGCATGCAGCACTGGTGATACCCCTCCATAAAGGTGATCCTACTACTGACTCCAAAAACTATAGACCCATCTGCCTGACAAGTCTCATTTTTAAAGCCATGGCACATAATATAGTAGACTTGATTAACAGGAATTAAAATCTAATCACTTGATGAACAAACATTAACATTGAATCAGGCTAAATCAAAAGCAGCTTGTTTTCTAAAAGGTAGATATTTTTTAATGAACCAGGTAAACCTCTTCAAAAAGGTAACACAAGCTTCTGACAGCCTACTGTGATTTGGACAAAGCATTTGGCACCATCCCCCATGGAATTATAATTAATAAGCTAAATGCATTACAAATAGCTCCCTATGTCATAATATGGATAGTTAACTGGCTAAAAGACAGAACCTCCAAAGTACAAGTGGGCAGTGTTAAAGAACATGAAGGTAGCCAGTAGTGTCCTGCAGGGTTCAGTGCAGAGACCACTTTTCTTCAGTATTTATTTCTCTGACCTACATACTAAAACCTAAGACCTATGGCTAGCCAAGTTTGTGAATGACTAGAAAAGTAAGGTGAGTAAGTCCTGCTTAACTGTAACAGTAGCTGTTTGAATTCTTCACTGCCTGTAACAGTAGCTGTTTGAATTCTTCACCGCCTCAGTGGCATTTTGGATTATCTTCCAAGGTAACAAAGTACTGGCCAGCTTTCAAACGAAAAGACTCCTATCCCTTTTTTTACTGTGACAGCTCATTGACTGAGAATGCCCTGAGAGGGAAACCTTTAGCTGCCACAGGATGTTAGTGTTCAGGCTTTTTTGCTTCCGCAAACAAACAGAGCAAAGTATCTGAAGGCAAAATCATCTGGCAAGAGTGAATCTGTGGCCAATCAAATTACCATTTAAAAAACAAATCCAACAACAACCAAATCAAAGAGGTTGAAGCCCACCTCAACTATACACAATCTGGGAATTGGTAGGTGGGTGCTGCCACTGAGGTAGTGAAGAATTCAGACATCTACTGTTACAGGTAAGTAGGACTTGCGCAACTGCACTATGTTCATCATTCCCACTGCCTCGGTGGCATTTTACGTGGATTCTCAAAGCTTACCCTACGTGGCAGTTGGAAGGATAAGGATCCAGGAGCTCCTGGAGAATGACCCTAGCAAAGCCTACTAGGGACCTTGAAAATGAATCCAGTCTGTAGTAGTTTGTGAAGGTATGAACAAATGATCAGCTCACTGTCTCTAGACTGCTTCTACAGTTTACCTCTTTCCAATATGCAACTGAAGAGGATAAGACCTTAGTCGAGTCAGTCTTAACCTTGCCTGGAAGAAATTCACCATGGTGGGAGTAAAAGAAAACAAGAGCAGAGGACAACCATCAAAGAATTCTTTGCACAGAGACAGGATGACCCTTCCTAGCCCCTGTATAAGGGACAAACAGCTGTTCAGTATTCCTAAAGGGCTTTGTACCGTCAAGGCAGTACCTGAGCTGCCTGTGCAAATCCAAGGTACGTAGAATCCCATGCTCCCTTGTATTTTGGATTAGACTAGAACACTGGGAGATTGACAGCTTGATTCAAGATAAATTCAGAAACAACTTTAGGCATGAATAATGGATTAGTGTGTAATACAATTCCATAATTGTAAAAAAATCAGATAAGGTTGGTTCACCATGAAAGACTGCAGCTCAAAGACTTGCCCTGTAGATGTCAGAGCAATGAGTAAAACAACCTTCCAAGTAATGAATCATAAATCAGCCTGAGAGGCAGGTTCAAAACGAGGTACGATCAAATTCTCAAGAACGAAGTTGAGACCCCAGGGAGTAACAATTTGCTTCTGAGGCAGTCTCATGTGCAGCAATCATTTCATAAAGTGTTTGTCCATAAGAAGATGCAAAAGATGGGGATCCGTGGGCAGACAAGCTGAGATGGCTGCAAGATGCACTTTAATAAAAGTGTACGACAAATAATTTCAGGTCACATAAATATTTCAAAACCAGTGGGGCTGAAACCCTTTCAGAACCTCTTGTATTGGCTAGACACCACCTACAAGACCTTTTCCTCTTGTAAATGCAAGATTTTGAAGTAACAGGTTTTCTTGCCTCCTTAAACACCTGCTGCATATCCTAATGAAACAAGTGCCTAAAGGTATCAAAAAAGAATCATCAAAGCTGTCAATTACAATTGCTCTAAGCTGAGGTGTACCACTCAACCCCCACTCCCATGATACATAATTAGATCCAGTCTGTGAGGAAGCTTACAGCAATTGCCCTTAGCCAATTTCATTAAAAGGGATAAACAACTTTACCTGAGGCAAAATGGGGTTACCATAATGATCTTTGCTACCTTAGGAATCAATGGAAAGGGGGGAAATGCATGCAGAAACATTCACAACTAAGGGAATGATAGAGCTTCTGCCTTCCAAGCATGGTTCCAAGGATGCCTTAAACAGATTTTTTTTCAGTTGTCTATTTTGAAAGGTAGTGAACAAATCTTGTACCCTCTTGCTTATTAAGGAACACATCACAGTAGTGTTTGTGACCACTAGAAGAGGACTCAAAGTCCACAAGAGTGAAAAACTTTTTTGCAGTGTTTTTTATTTACTTAATAATCAAAAGTTACATACATTGAACAAAATAAATAACATTTACATGATGCATAACATATTAATCCATAAGTATTTAGAACACATGTAGAACAAATTAAATTAAAAAAATTATAAATTAAATCCATTTTACTTTCAATTAATACTGTCAATCAACTGAAGAATGTTGGTCCAAGGATTTAACACAGTAGTCTTATTAGATGATCCTGACCTTATAATTTTATATTCTACTAAAATTATTTCTTTTAGGATATTCAAAATGTCATTAAACTGAGGTAAATCAGAACCCTCCAACTTTCTTGCGATAATTTTCCTTGCAATTGCTGAAATGGTCCAAAAATGTGGTATTGGTCTTTTTTTCCTAAACTTGGAGATAAGAATATTAAACATTACCATACTAAGTCACAAAGAAATAGTATCAGACCATACTGCTTGAAGATAATTACTAACATTTTGCCAGTAGTCTTTTAACAACATACATTCAAATAAAATGTTTCCAGTCAAACTCTAATACTTAGATTACACCTCCAATTTTAGACTATTTAGATATTTTAAAGCTATATTAGAAGTAACAAAAGCCTTAAGCAAACATTTTCAAGTATAAATTTGTCAATAATGAACTAAAGATTTATTAATTGATTTTAATATTAAGATTTTATAAGAATCAAGATTCATTTTATCCTCTTGCAACAAAAATTTCTAAACTTATCACTCCTTTATTTATAATATAAAAATGAGTTTATAAATGTCAGATAAAACTGTTATACAAGATTTATTTTAACATAGATATATTAATAACTGAGCTACATAACACAAATGCCTTTGTGTTGTACAACTGAAAGGAATATGGGCATGAGACAATCATCATCTGTTAAAATATATTCTTTTACAATCTCAGGACTAGAATTTATGCCTTTTTAAAGCAATTAAGCCAGCCAATAAAACATTTTCTGTACCATTCAATTAATTTCTGAGTATTAGAATCAATATATAATTCTTCTGTAATAACAAATGGTAATGATAAACATATCCATGAGTTAAGATCTTTGTGAGATAAAAAATAATCTAAATTTTTTCCAAGAATAAATTAATAACTCTTGAATTTGCTGGCAAATTAATTTTAAATTGTAGGTAATTACCTATTATCCCGCAGAAACAATTTCTGTTTAGTTGCAATATTTCTTCAAACAATTTAATATTATTACAATGAATTAATAATTTATGAATAACTTTCCAATTCACATCATATGAGTCATCTAACCAATGAACTATTACTTTTATTTGAGTAGCTACGATATATTTTTCCAAATCAAGCAGTTTAATTCCTCCTCTGCTTCTATGTCTTACATTAAGTTTATTAAGCAATTTTAGTTTGTTTTTTCATACTATAGGAATTTTAACAACATACTCTAATATTAAATCCTCTGATTTAAATTTCAGTAAGTGGCAGAGCAATAGTTTGAATAATATAAAAGATCTTAGGAAGTAAAACCATTTTAATGATATACAGTCTTTCTTCAAATGAATATATTTGTTTATTCCATGTTAAAACTAGTTTAATTCCTTCTAAAATTACATCATAATATCTATTCCTGGAATCTTAGCAGAATTTCCTAAAATTATTCCCAGATGTGTCAGTCCACAAAAATTTTCACCAAAATATTTTGAAATTATACATTTATTAACAGGGATATGATTTAATAGGTTTACTATCACATGTCCGAGTATAAATTAGTTGGAAGATTATATGGCTAACGCATCTGTATGGAACACAGATGACCAAACAATAAAATTGTCGAATGGCATTTTTTGTGGACATCGAATCGACATTTTCGAACAGCCATAGTCAAAACAGGAAAGGCTGTGTGGTACGTCTTCAAATCTGCTCAACATTCTACAACAGTTTTTGCAGGGGAGCAAGCCCCCCTGCACCCCACACACACCCTACTTATATATACAAACTCCGAGATCGCATTACACTGAGGAAAGGGTATATTTCCCAATCCCCACTATAGTGCGATCTGCACTACATTGTCAAACCTTGCTATAGCGAATATTCTCTATTTTAAAGTTCAATAATGCAGTAATTGCAATTCCGGTTCTGCTACCTGAGTTTTGCACATTTGTTGATTATATTATAATGCGATCGACAATGTGATGGTAAACCTGATTTAATATCATTTTTTGTTTGTTTTTCAATAAAGTGAAGTCCAGATAATTTCTGTACGCAGATAATCTGAATTGATCTTTCTAAATTTGATAAATTTAATAATATAACCATCAAATATCATTAATTTTAAAGAATAATTAAGTTTAGACTTCAAGCTTGTATATCTAAACTTGACGGAATTGCAAAAGCTAAAGTTTCAATTTATAAAGTAATCAATAGAGGAAAAACTGGGCAACTATGTTTGGCTCCTCTTTTTATTTCAACATGATCAGACATAAAAGATCCTAATTTTATATTAAATATATTATTGAAATAAATACTATAATTAATATGATGAATTCCTGACATTAATATAAATCCAACATTTCAAACAAATAATCTCAGTTAATAAAGTCAAAAGTCTTTTCAGTGTCTAAACTTATCAAAGTTACTTATTTTTTATTTTAATTTATAAAATCAATTAATGTTAATATTATTTTAATATTATCATGAGTTTGTCTTTAAGGTATGAAATATGTTTATTCTTTATCAGACAGGGAATACAAGATTTTAATATATCAGTTAATATAGACATGAACATTTTTATAATCAATATTTAGTAATGAAATGGGTCTACAAACAAAGCAATCTGTAAGATCCTTACCACTTTTTAATTCTGGAGTAACCAATGAATATTTCCAAGATGGGGGTGGAATTGAGTTTTGATGGAAATCTAATAAAAGTTTATGAAAAAGAGAAGCTAGTTTAAAAGGAATCAATTTCTATATTTCAGGAATTATGCAGTCTATCTCTGAAGCTTTATTGATCTTGAGTTGATTAATTTTTATTAACTTCGTAAGAAGAAATTAGTTTAGTGAGTTTATATTTTGTCTCTTCAGAAAGTTAAATAATTCTCAAATGTAGATTATTAAATATCAATGTTATTTAAATTTTGCTCATATTTATGCATACTTAAGTTATTACAGAAATCTCTAAATCCAGGTAACATGCCTTCATTATCTGAATCAGATTCATTTTTCCAATTATTTTTAAATTCCATTCTGTGATACGTGGACTGCATTTTAGATTTTTTTTAAATTATATTATGCATATCATATATTACAATAAAGATATAACATTTAAAGCCATTTAAGTGCAATGCTAGCAAATATATCAATATTATTTCTTAATAAATATCTCCATAGTTCTTATCTCTTTTAATACAATGTCCTAAAGGGAAAAGTAAACCAAAATTCATTAGGTTGATGATACGTATTTTTATTAAAATTAGCAATAAGTAAATGGTTTAAAATGCACATCTTAAACTACAAAAAGGGGGATATTTGTAAAGAGAATTAAAAGAATATAATAAACTACAATTCTACATGAAAACAAATATGATTTCTACTTTAATAAAGATTAACCTAATCAAACTACCAACTCTAGCCTTTTACGAACCAAAAAAGATAGAAAATATAATCAGTGATTAAAGAGTTACATATGTAACATGGGTAAAATTGAATGTAACAATTAACATTTAGTATCAATCAATATCATTCTGTTTTAGAGTAACTTTGAATAATCCTATGATGTTAATAAAATTACACTATGTAATGAATTTGTCTAAGTAAAATATAAAAGGAAAAATGGAAAGAAGCATAGTTTAAAGTAACAACAGATAACAAGTTACATATGATTAAATAATTCAAAATTTAAACTATATAACAAATCAAATAATGGATCATATCTTAATGACAAAACATGTTGTCCTTCAGACAATGGGTATTTTAATTACTTCCTATTTAGTGAAATAATATAAAAAAATCATATAATTTACTGGATAGTAAGTAAATAAAGTAAGCTGATCTTAAAATATCCCTGATGTCTCTTTTTCTTGGTATATTACTAGCCTTGATTAGAAAATATTTTTCATAAACTCAGGAATAATCTTTAGTACGTAAAATCATCCTACATTCCCTGTCTCATAAGACTTGCATAAATTAATCCTTTTAAAATCCATTGTTACTGCATGCTGATTAAACAAATATATTACATTTCAATAAAGTCATTCTAATGAAGAGAATACATAAGAACATGTGACATATATATATATATATATATATATATCATCATCTTCTTTCGGCTGCTCCCGTTAAGGGTCACCACAGCAGATCACCTGTTTCCATTTCTTCCTGTCCTCTGCATCTTGCTCTGTCACACCAACCACCTGCATGTCCTCTCTCACCACATCCATAAACCTTATCTTAGGCCTTCCTCTTTTCCTGTTACCTGGTAGCTTCATCCTTAGCGTCTTTTTCCCAATATACTCAGCATCCCTCCTCAGCACATGTCCAAACCAACGTAATCGTGCCTCTCTGGCTTTGTCTCCAAACCTTCCAACCTGGGCTGACCCTCTAATATACTTATTCCTAATCCTGTCCACCCTCGTCACACCCACTGCAAATCTTAACATCTTTAATTCTGCCACATCCAGCTCAAACTCCTGCCTTTTTGTCAATGCCACTGTCTCCAACCCATATAACATTGCTGGTCTCACTACCCTCTTATAGACTTTCCCTTTCACTCTTACAGGTACTCATCTGTCACAAATCACTCCTGACACTCTTCTCCACCCACTCCATCCTGCCTGTACTCTCTTCTTCACCGCTCTTCCACACTCACCGTTACTCTGAACTATTGACCCCAAGTATTCAAACTTATCCACCTTTGCCACCTCTACTCCTTGCATCCTCACCAGTCCTCTATCCTCCCTCTCATTCACACACATATATTCTGTCTTATTCCTGCTGACCTTCATTCCTCTTCTCTCTAGGGCATATCTCCATCTCTCCAGATATATATCATATATTTATATATATATATAAATAAAATGGTCTGGATTCTGTAAAGGTCACACAAGCTATTTGCAGACAGTGCAGCATGTTGAAGGAAGACTTCTGCACACCTTCTGTGGACGTGATTCCTGAAAACATGCTGAAGGCAGACCAACTACTTAAGTATTCAGCATAGGATAATTAGGGATTCTTTGCACACCAGTGGGATTCCAAAACACACTGTGCGCACACAATGCAACCCAAATCCAACAAACAGCTACGCTGACTCCAATTCTGAAATTCTCAGCACATACATTGTGGAACCCAAGGAATTCACACAAGTACTACAGATTACAATGAAATACATAGCAAAATTGAAAAAAAATATATATATATATATATATATATATATATATCTATCTATATATATATATATATATATCTATATATATATATCTATATATATATATATATATATATATATATATAAAAACACAATCCATCTTGATGTTAATATACTGCAACAGGCAGAAGTGATGCAAGCCATAAATGAGGATATGGCTGTGCATCTCGGAAGGCAGCCACCTAGAGTAAGAACAAAGCTGTAACTAAACAAGTTGTCAGATCAGGAGATAATCAACACATATCGGATAGACAGACAAATGGCGCAGGGTCTTTGTAACATGTGTATCCCACACATGTCTGTGCAGACCCTGCGAGGAAAGCCCATCCCCCCTGAAATGAAAGTGTGCCTCATTTTGGGTATACTCACATCTGGGGCATTCCAAAGACACAGGGGTGATGCTATGGGAGTATTAAAGCAGCTTCCAGTCCTATCCTGGCAAAATTCTTGGAAGTATTGTGTACCAAGGTGGATGACTACATACACTTCCCATCCACACCCATGAAGTGAAGAAATTTAATGCACCATTTCTACAACATCGCAAACTTCTCCCATGTGCTTGATGCAATAGATTGAACACACATACCTATCAAGACACTAGTACATCCAGCAGCAGATCAATACATAAACAGAAAGGGATGGCCATCCATGAGATGCCAAGTTATGTGTGCAGCAGATGGCAGCATAACAAATATCATGACAACACACCCTGGAAGTATCCATGATGCTGCCATGTGGAGGGAAATTGGACTCAGGGGTGTATTCCAGCAAGGAGAAATTCTGGAAGGATTATTTCTGGGTAAGTACAGGAACACAGCTAGGATGTAAGTTAAGGGTCCCCCTCTCAACAACATCCAGTCTGAACAAAAGAGTTTTACTCCCCACAACAGGTGACTGTGGTTATCATCTTGAGCCATGCCTAATGACCCAGTACCATGTACTAATTAACATCCAACCCTAAACAGGAGGCCTACAATAGAGCACATGCAACAACCAGAAACACCAGAGAGTGTGCATTTGGTGTATTGAAAGCTTGGTTCAGATGTCTGGGGTTGCACTGCAATGCAAACCTGGGAAGACAGCATAGATGTTAGCAGTATGTGCCATGCTGTACAATATGCTAACCTGAGCACATGGTCGTCTTCCAGCTGCAGGTGTGGGTGAACTACCACAAGGACCACAAATTTCTGAAGAAGACATCCCACAATTAGTGGAGGAGCAGGACATAGGGGACAGAAGTCGCAGGTATAGGCAACGTAAAGTGCAACCACAAGTGGAGG
Source organism: Protopterus annectens (assembly GCF_019279795.1). Lineage (NCBI taxonomy): Eukaryota > Metazoa > Chordata > Ceratodontiformes > Protopteridae > Protopterus > Protopterus annectens. Next base: position 1,300,179,169 of record NC_056733.1, read on the forward strand.
TCCAGGCTACATGGCAGCGTCTGATCCAGACATCTGAGTCATGACAAGCCACATGTACAGGAGTACACAGATTGAGCAATGATGTTCAGGTGTTGCCCCACAACAGCAACAGACACTGAATCTAACATCCAGTACCCACTAGATGTACACACTAAGTTTTGCGCATAAAATATTCTAACATGAACATATGCAAATGTGTCAAAAACAAAAACATTAACTCAGGGCACAACCAACACAGGTATGCATACACAGTTTGTTTTATCACTGTATGTTAAACTATAAGGATCATATATCAATGCTAAACTTATGTATCTGTATGACAGCATAACATGGAAAAAGAGAAATTACGCACATTATGCAGGCATTCTTCTTTCACAAACACATATCACTGTACAGTTGTACTGAAATAATGAGACAGCTAAGTGTACTACATTGTTGGACAAATTCCAAAGCAGTCTTGGTCGACCTCCCTGACATCTCGCACCACGGTCCATCCTGCCACAACCATGTACAAACACATCCTGCCATGGTTTCTTCACAGAGAAGACGGATGGGGATAAGACACCATGTTCAGATGATGAAGCATGACTGAGTTGAAGGCCTTGTGACTGACAGGACCTCAGCAGATGTGCCAGCAGTTTCTGGCAGACTGGACCATGGGCAGGGATTCCAATAGCCAATGGTGGTTCTGTGTAGAGATGGCCTGCCTCTCACAAGCTGCAATCTGCTTTGCATAGTCATGGTATGCAAAATCCTGTTTGTAGTATGACACTGCTACAGTGCCACAGAGGCCAGGTTTTCTGCTGACTGAGCCACAGCTAGCAGACTTTCATTTTGAGCAGCCAATGCAGCCATAATCTTATCGTGTCTGTGCTCTTTTCCTTCATACATAACACACAGCTGGTGTGCCACATGATCTGTGGCATGGGCAAGTACATGGATGTCTGAAAGATAATATAGCTGTGCCTGTTCATTTGTCTGCAGCAGGAGGCGGACACCCTCTGACATTTGGCCATGTGTAACATCTGATCACCTACATGCACAGTGATGCCCTGTGGCTAGTTGTTGTGTGGATATGCCAGCAACAGTATTCCCAACTGTGGTGTGTTAATCAATGGCCTCACCCTGTTCAACATCCACTGTGTCATCATCCTCTGAATGTGTCAACAACTGGACCTCCACATCTGAGGATACATCCAGTGCAGCATCTATGTCAAGTTCACAGAGGGACTCCCCAAACAACATAATGTAAACAATGCCAGGGCCATACTACCATGTTGAGATACATCATGAACAACATCATGATCACTGGACAGGCTGCTGGATGATTAAGACAGCTGATGTGCTACAAGACACAAATTTATTTATTTACTTATTTATTTATTTAACATTTGTTGACTGGGAAAATCCGTTTAGGATAGAGCCTATTTCCAGAGGAGGCCCGGGGAGAAACACTCCAGACGCATGTCTTTGGAAAGTGGGAGGAAACCGGGATACCTGGAGGAAACCCATGCAAATGCAGGGAGGACATACAGACTCCACACAGAAGGCACCCCACCCTGTGAGGTGACATTAACTGCTGCACCACTGCATGCCCGCAGAGCCACAAATCAGAACAATGTGCCTACAGCACATGATGAATATAAAAGACAATTGGAATATATATTTCACTCCAATGTTACAAGTACTACTGGCTTCACTCGCAGCCTACTGTATGTATGTTTCACAGAATGTACATACCATAAACTATTAACATGGCCAACATGCATGACATATGTGATGCATAAAAACATAACACACACCTGGCAAACACTCATGGGGTGTTGCTGTTGATCCACTTTGCTGAACTTCAACTAGTGTAGGCAAAAAAAAAAAAAAAAAAAAGAACTTATGTCTTACCATAATGTTCCATCTGTGTTGTCAATCTTTACAAATCCTTAACTGTGGGCTCGGTTCCGACCCTCAGAACTAACTCGGCCGTTATTCCAGCTCACGCCTTCCAAAAACTCTCAAGCAAGGCTCTACTCATAATGCTCCTTACCAAAATACCTCAGATCGAGTTTGCACACAATAGTGACAGACAAGAAGTAGAGTAACGGTGACTGTGGAAGAGAGGTGAAGAAGAGAGTACAGGCAGGATGGAGTGAGTGGAGAAGAGAGTCAAGAGTGATTTGTGACAGACGAGTACCTGTAAGAGTGAAAGGGAAGGTCTATAAGTGGGTAGTGAGACCTGCTATGTTATATGGGTTAGAGACAGTGGCATTGACAAAAAGGCAGGAGTTTGAGCTGGATGTGGCAGAATTAAAGATGTTAAGATTTGCACTTGGTGTGATGAGGGTGGACAGGATTAGGAATAAGTATATTAGAGGGTCATCCCAGGTTGGAAGGTTTGGAGAAAAAGCCAGAGAGGCACGATTACGTTAGTTTGGACATGTGCTGAGGAGGAATGCTGAGTATAATGGGAAAAAGATGCTAAGGATGAAGCTACCAGGTAACAGGAAAAGAGGAAGGCCTAAGATAAGGTTTATGGATGCGGTGAGAGAGGACATGCAGGTGGTTGGTGTGACAGAGCAAGATGCAGAGGACACAAAGAAATGGAAACAGGTGATCTGCTGTGGCGACCCCTAATGGGAACAGCCAAAAGAAGATGATGATGATGAAGAAGTACTACATAAGAAACCATACCTGAGTCATTATTATGAAGCCAGTCTTTGGGAGTATTCGGTCCACCAAGAGTTCTAAAGGTCAGGGGAAGGAGGGAGGGAATGTCAGGAATTAGTGAAGAACGACAACACAGATGGAACGTTATGGCAAGACATAGCTTCTTTATTTGATGTTGTCAATCTTCACATAATCCTTGACTATACAACACAGTCCCTAGCTACCTGAATATTGGGAGGTCTCATGGAAAAATATTCCTGAGCACCATCGAGCCAAATGATGTACGTCTCCTAGAGACCTGGTCCAGTTTGTAATGAGTAATAAAGGTATGAGGAAATGCCCATGTAGCTGCTGCACAAATATCATCTAAGGAAGCTCTGGCATGAAAAACTACAGAAGCTGCCACAGCTCTCGTTGAATGTGCTTTCACAGGTCATGGTGGGTGGAGCCCCTTTTTGTTGTAAACAAAGGTGATACAATCCGTAACATATTTTGCTAAGGTAACATTAGACACTGGATTGTCTAATGCAACTGTAGAAAAGGCTAAAAGCAGTTGGTCAGATTATCTAATGTCCTTAGTTCTGTGAAGGTAAAAACATAATTTTCTGTGTATGTCTAGTAAGTGTAGACAGTACTCTCCCATGTTGGAAAAATTAGGAAAAAAGACTGGGAGATGCAAAGTTTGATTAATATTTGACTCTGAAACAACCTTTGGCAAAAAGGACGGATTTGTCCTGAGGGAAACTCTGTCCTTATGAAATATCAAATAGGGGGTTTGCAGGACAAAGCTTAAATTTCCGATATTCTCCTGGCTGAAGTGAAAGCTATCAAAAATAAGGTTTTCCAGGAAAAGAACTTTTAAATCACAGGTTGCTGATGGTTCAAAGGGAGCAGAAACGAGAGACTGCATAACCAAATGTAAATCACAGAGGGTTCTTTGAATGGAGGCCTAAGCATTAGGGTTCCTTTCAAAAAGGTTTTACAAAGTTTATGTGACATCAGTGATGAGCCGTTGAAACCAATATGGAAGTTAGATATCACAGCAAGATGTACCCGAATAGTACAAGCTGATGAGCCAGACTCGTACAGTAAGGCTAAAAAAAGTGTAAAACTTTGTCTACAGGTGCTGCATATGGGTCAATATTACAGTCACACAACTATTTAGCAAATTCTAGCCATATGTTATGATACACCTTTCTAGATGATGGTTTGTGATGGGCCAGAATGAGGCACTGGACCGGGGAAGTGATGAAGGGATGCCTGCCAATCATGGGAACTGGAGAAGATATGCAGTGAGCTTGAGGTGCTGAAGATTCGGATGAACAATTACCTCCGGGTGGGACAATACATCTTGAGCTGAGCTGGGTCCAGTATCCATAGTTTCCACAGTAGATGAGCCCAAAGGAAGGGAAACCAGATTTGTTGAGGCCAGAAGGGGGCAATGAGGATTATTTTGTTCACTGACCTTTTGGCTTTCTTTAGAAACTGACATATTATGAGGAATCGGGGGAAAGGCATACAAGGAGAGCATCTCTGGGTGTCTCACAGGGGGGAGGGATTAAGGCAAAGTAACTGCTGTACTTGTTGTTCAGATGGGACGCAAACAGATCACAGCACGACCGGTCCCAGTGGTGGAATATCTTTCCCGCCACCACCACTGGTTTGAGAGACCACTCATGAGGTATGAGGATGGTTTTGCTTAACTTGTCCGTGATCATGTTAGAGCTCCCCAGAATGTGCATTGCCGTTAGAAAGCGGTTGGAGGAAACTACCCATTGCCAGACTCTGACAGCTTCTCGACAAAGAGGGTACGACCTGGTTCCCCTCTGTTTGCTGATATACCAGACTACTGACATGTATGTTTGAATACCAATTCTTCAGAAAGAGAGGGTATCCTAAAATCAATACGAAGATCCAACCCTCAACTCTAGAACATTGATATGCCAGTTGGCCTCCAGCTGGGACCAAGTCCCTTGGACTGTCTTTCACAGATAATGCCCCCCACACATACACTATCTGGAATGCATCTGTAGTCACTATGGCTTGGGGTTGAGGAGGAACAAAGGGACAGCCTGACAAGATTTTGTTGGAATGGAGCCACAAACTCAAATCTTCTTTGCAATGATTGGTGATTATAATTAGATGGGACACTGGCCGATTCAATAGGGACCTCTGAGATGCCAGAAGCCATTGAAGAATTCGCATGTGGCACCTGACTAGAAGAACTAAAGTGATGGGAGGCTGCTATCGACCCTAGAGTTTGTAGAATGAGTCTCGCTGTTACTTTCTTGCTGTAAATGATTTGGATCACTTGTGATCTGATTATTTTGAGTCTTTCTAGGGGAAGTAATGCAAGACCAGTGACTGTGTCTAGCATAGATCCAATGAATTCCAGTTGCTGTGATGGTTCCAGATGGGATTTTTCATAGTTTATAGTGATTCCTAAGCTGGAACAAAGATGAAGAGTGTAATCTCGTGCCTTTAAAAGTTGATGGTGGGAGTGATAAGGAGTCATTCATCTAGATATGGAAAAACTCAGAATCCTAGCAGTCTGAGACGTGCTGCTACCACTGCCATGCATTTGGTAAACACCCTGGAGGCTGTGGTGAGTCCTAAGGGCAGTGTTCTGAATTTATAGTGACTGGCTTCCAGCCAGAAGCAGAGGTGTCTCCTGGAGCACTTGTCCATTTTATATGGTAATACGCATCCTGAAGCTCTACTAAATACATTCAATCGTCTTTTTCCAAAAATGGAAGTATTGACTGAACTGAGACCATACAGAATTTGGTTTGTTGAACTGATTTGTTCAACTGACTGAGATCTAAGATCAATCTCCAGTCGCCCTTTTTCTTTGGCACAAAAAGAATCTCGAGTAAATTCTGGATCCTCTGTGGTCTGGCAGGACTGCCTGGATGGCTCTTTTGTCTTTGAAAGGGGAATATTGTCACCTCTGAAAATGATCCCCTGCAACCATTTGTCTGTTGTCATTTCTAGCCAGGCAGATTGGTGCAGGGATAATCGTCACTGACTGCCTCCAGAGGAAGGTTATCAGGCCTCCTTTCAGGAGCAGTGGTAGGAGTTACCAGAGAAAGATTCTCTGGAACCCTAGTTCTGTGGTCATTCTTGCCTCTTGGAAAGCGTCTTCCATTATTACTTCCCCCATTGCCCCAGGGAAAGTCATTGCCACATGAATCCTGGAAAGGTACTTGGGTCTTTTTGAACCATAGCCTCTCACTTCTCTGATTCCTGGAATAGGGCTGTTGAGGAGTGGAGAAGCGTATGTCCACAGCAGAAAGGGTCTTCCCATCTTTCTTACAACTGGCTAGAGTCTCTTTAAGCTTTGGGGCCAAACAGGGATGATCCGTCAAGTGGAGCACTAATGAAAGAAGACTTAAATAGCTCTGCGAAGTCACATAAGTCCATCCAGGGATGTATCCTAATGGCTACGCCTGAACCTGCTGCTCCTGTCATCCCTTCGGCAGCATGGGCAATTAGCCTCATGGACAAACTGGAAATGGATTCAAGGGTGGTGAGCTGAGAAGTAACCTTTTCTCTAACCACTTTAGCTATTGCTCCTGTAAGAGTATCTGAAAGTTCTCTAATCGTATTTTCTGAAGCCTGGTAAAATGCACCATATAATTCAAGGAGCTGAGAGTGAAGGTTGATGAAGCGTACATGCACTTCCCAAATCTTTCCATCATCCTAAACTCCTTGTTAGGAGGCTGGATAGTAGGAATTTCCTCGGCAAGTTCCTTTTTAGCGGCTGCCACTACCACCATGGCATCTATAGGAATACTCTTGGCCCAGTGTTGCTCATCTTTCGCGACTGAGAGAATCTGGTCAGATCAGTGACAGATAGCACAATCTTCCTGAAGATGGACAGCACCAAGACAAGGCACACAAAAGGTGCGCCCATCTGAATTTGGCATTCTTCTCTAACATTTCTGACATCTCTTAAAACCAGAGATGCCATTAGAGGGTTTGTCAACCATGACGAAAAACGAACACTACTAAAAACTCCTGATGTCCACCACGGCAGTAAAACTTAATAGTAAAATCAAAACTTTAATAAAAAGAATATAACATAAAAATAAGCAGTCCTCAGTCTTCCGATAAGCGCTTTCGGCAAATAAGCCTTCCTCAGATCGTATAAAAAGGACTGTTCAGCTTTTGTATTTATAAGGCATCACAGCCATTCCTCATTTAGTTCTCTGACACGCCCTTGTTGCAAACCAAAAGGAGGCCAGCTAGCAGAGAGGTATAATTTCCTTCATTGTAATTAAAGGGGCAGTGCTTCTCTTTACTATAGGATTGTATATGAGAAAACTAATAGTGTGAATACATTATATGAATGAAGCAACATTCAAGTAAACTTGCTAATCATATTCCTTCTATTCTTAAGTGCAGGTTTTAATGGCACAATAGTATTCAAGCCTGGTGATCTGTTTGCTCTTAAATTAATTATCCAGCATGTTTCCCTTAGCTCTGTGCGATTATGAACACCACCTCCTCTTGTGGTCTGATAGACTGCCTCTATGGCCTTAAATACAAAGTAACGAGAAGGATACTGTGCTATGTGGGCTGCTAAGGCATTATTGGGATCTTTCTGTTTGATGTCCCTCAAATGTCTGAGGATACGTTCCTTAAGACGTTGATCTGTTTTGCCAACATAGAAAGCACTACACTGGCAGCAAGTCGATAAGTATATGATGTGGGAACTAGTACAATCAGCATAGACATTAAAATTGTACTGTTGCCTGGAGTATGGATGTACAAAAACATTGGAGCTGTCAATGGAGTTGCAAGCTTTGCATCTTAAGCACTTGAAAGTGCCCTTTCTATTAGAATTGGTCCTATTTCTTTCAAATCCATCTTTGATGCAAATGAGACGTTTCAAATTCTTCTTATTCTTGTATAGGAATCTGGGCTGTTCACCTACATACTTGCTTATTGTCAGCAGTGTATGTTAACAAACATTTAAGTTGCTGTGACTGAGTTTTAAGATCCAGGCTCTCATGATGACTTGATGTGGGTTCAGAGAAGTAGGGACGTCCCTTTCCTCTCCTTAATTCCTGTGGATCATGCTTCAATCTTAGATTCTTTCTTTTATAGGATCTTTTACTTAAATGTGTCTCAATATTTCCCTGCTCTGCTACAAAGCCTTCATTCTCAGTACATAATCTTGAGGTTCTTAAGATCTGATTCTCAAAGATGCTATCAAAAATATGTCCCAGGTGCATACTCCCCCTATGCAGATAATGATTTCTCCAGGTTTCTTTTTTATGAATTCCTGTACTGATACCTCTATCAGGATGCAGATGAATCTTTACATCCAGAAATTCTATGGTCTCCGAAGAATGTTTAACTACAAACTCTAGAAAATCAGTGCTCTCGTTGATAAAGTTAATAAAAAGGTCCAATTGTGTAGAGCTGCCTCTCCAAAGGATAAAGACATCATCCACAAAACGGCCGTAGTACACTAGATATTGTTTCCAAGTGCTGGGAATCAGTTCATTATGTTCCCACTCAGCCAGAACCAAATTAGAGTAACTATTTGCACATGGGGGTGCCATATTTCCCATGTCTGCAAATAGAAAGAATCCCCATACATAAAGATATTTTCCAATACAAGTTCCAGCAAAGAACATATTGGTTCTACTTCCATACTGTTCCTTGCTAGGAAAGATCTTATTGCCTGTAGACCATAGTCATTCGGAATCACCGTAAACAAACTCTTGATGTCCATTATCACCAGTAACAAATCTTCATATTTCTTGAGGTCCTTAGTAACTAAAAAGAGTTTTTCCAGAAAATCTCCTGAGTCCTTCAATACAGTTCCTGCTAGTGGCAGGGCCTTCTTTAATTCATTCTCCATGTACATGGAAACAGGTTCAGTTACCCACCCCCTACCAGAAACTATGGGATGTAGGGGTCAGTCAACTGGATCCTTGTGAATTTTGTGGAGTCCGCTGATGTATGGAAACATAGGTTTAGGGCAATCAAAGAACTCATATAGTTCTTGTGAGATATTTGCCTCTATCAATAGATCATATAGATGGCTAAGAAAATGATCTACCTTAGTCGTAGCTTCACTGCAACTTAATCTCTTATACGTTCTTTCATCATCCAGCATAGAGAGCATTTTATGCCTGTACCATACGGCTTCCATCACTACTATACATCCTCCCTTATCAGCAGGCTTGATGACCAAGCTGTCTATCTCCTTTAGCTGCTTCAGCATTTCATTCTCATTAGTAGTTAAATTGAAAAAACGTCCTTGTCCTTTGGTTGTATTACCCCTTAGTTTGAAGATTTAATCTTCACATAATCTCAAGAACATCTCCACTGGTGGAGGATTAGGGGGAACAAAGCTACTCAATTTTGTATAAGGTAGCAGTCTACTGTTATTAGCTTGTCCAAAAATACATTTTAATGCAAGGTTCCTGCAAAACATTCTGATATCCAGCACAAATTCTAATATCAGATGGTAAGGCTGGAATAAAACTCAGGCCCTTGTCTAACAAGGAAATCATATCAGGGCTTAAACTCTTATTAGAAAGATTCACTACTAAACTTGGTTCAGATCCAATTAAAGTGTGAGCTTCTTCCTTTTCCGTTCTTGACTCTGTGTTCTTTGAGTCCTGTGATGGTTGAATATGGAAAAAACCGGCAAGGGCCAATTTATCGGTGCATGCATTGCCCCTTCTTTCGGTCTAGTTGCTAGATTGGGGGCTAGGAGAGCATTCCTGTTGCCGGTTTCTTCACCCATAGTGACTGCACTACTAGACGCTTCTCTTGAATCTGTTTCAGATATTACACAATTTGAGGTTGGTACTGATGAGTTAAAAATAACAGGGTTGTGAGTGGAAGGTTCCACATCAGTTAAACTGACATGAGTAATCACATCTTCTCCATTAGGTCTAGAAAAAGGTATCTTCTCCTTATGTGGTGGTAGAGTTCCCCGCTCCTTATTATTAAATTCCTCTCTCGGCCATTCAAAGATATGGCCTCTCACAAAATCCTGATGGTCACGGGCTAGCTTTTTGCTCTCTGCTAGCTGGCCATCTTTTGATCTGCACCAAGGGCGTGTCAGAGAACTAAATGAGGAATGGCTGTGATGCCTTATAAATACAAAAGCTGAACAGTCCTTTTTATATGATCTGACGAAGGCTTATTTGCCGAAAGCGCTTATCGGAAGACTGAAGACTGCTTATTTTATGTTATATTCTTTTTATTAAAGTTTTGATTTTACTATTAAGTTTTACTGCCGTGGTGGACATCAGGAGTTTTTAGTAGTGTTTGCCTTTTCTCTTCCTCATTGGTGTCCTTCTCAGTGTAAGAAAGTTTTTTACCTAACGACAAAAAACTAAGGTCACCTGAGACACACAAAAAAATCCCACTCACGTGGTTTCTCTCTCTCTCTCTCTTTATATATATATATATATATATATATATATATACACACACACACACACACACACGCACATATATATATATATATATATATATATATATATATATATATATATATATATATATATACACACACACACATATATATATATATATATATATATATGTGTGTGTGTGTATATATATATATATATATATATATATTTTTTTTAAGAAGGGAAGGAGAAAGGAGGTAAATACCAATGATGGTAAACAAGGTTACCTGAAGGTAAAAAGGAGAGATAAGTAGCAACGATGTTACCTCAGAGTACCTAACAGTAAGGGAGAGGGAAAAAACACACTCATGCGCACACGTATGAAAAACTAGAGGAGCGGGTAGAAAAGATAGAGGCAAAGAACAGGATTTAAAAGTTACATAAAAAGAAAAAAAAACTAACTTACAGCTATAAGAAATGCCAAAGCTCGAGAGGTGGATTGAAAGCGTCTGGCACTACAAACCAGCAAACAAGATCTGGGTACTTTGGTGAGGAGCATCATGGGTAGAGCCTAGGCTAGCTTGAGAATTTTTGGAAGGCGCGAGCTGGAATAACTGTTAAGTCGGTTCAGAGGCTCACAACCAAGCCCACAGTCAAGGACTATGTGAAAACTGACAACATTAGATGAGACATTACGGATCACATCATTCACATTTACCAGTTGAACACACTTAAAAAATACTGAATGTGTGACATACACATACCACTCATATGAGCACCTGAAGATTTCTGATGTGTAGAGGTTGTGGTTTGTACTATGGATCCTGCAGTGGAAAAGTAAAACGAAAGGCAGCACAATCATGTAGTTATCAAAACTAACACTGACAACATCACATACACAACACAGTAATTGGGTTGCAAATACTCACGATGGACATTGCAACTGTACACCAGAAGGGCCTGTACTGACAAATATTGACAAAGATGTCAGTCATCACATGTGTTAAAGATTGTTGAAAGCTCTGTCAATGTTGCTGTAATATATCTAGTCCTTCTGCACTTGATAATGTGTGGCTTACCCCTCCAATGGATGTACCTGTAGTGTTCAATGTTATGGAAACAACAATATAACAGTAAACAGCAATGCCATTAAATGAGGTGTGGGCTCTACCAAGGTAGTGTGCACAGCAACAGTGTATAGACACTCACCTGCTGTTCCCTGCTGTAGTCCCAAAGTAGATGGGCCTGTGAACAGTAGTGCAATAAACATTACAACTGTAGTTTGCACTACTCTGTCTGTAATTCAGACCTTGCAATACATGTAGTTATACTTACATTCATCATCCTCACTTTATGTGGAAGTGTGTTCACGATTCAAATTTGCTGCTGTAAATCAAACACAGAAATGCTTGAATCTGCATGCTGAAGCAATATGCAGTAAATGTCAATACTCTCTTGAACATAGATACATGTCTGTCTTGGACCCCCCATCTTCAATTCCACTTCCAGAGATTTGTCACTCCCCTCTTGTTCTATGCAGTGGCACCAAAAAAATTGTGATGTCATTGGAGGGAGGTCAGTGACAGTCCACTACCAGTGGCATCCCTTGACCTCTCATAATGTGTCACTCTGTTGGCTGCACAAAGAAACCTGTCCAAGTGGTGACATCTACAGGCCTTACTGGATCGGTTATGGCCTCCAACTGCATTAATCATGTTGGTGAGGTCTGTCCAGATTTCATTTCTCCACAGAGTATCCCCTGAATGGCCTAGAAGTCTCCTTCCATTTTGGTGGACAGCATCAATTATGTCATCTTCTTAGGGAGAAAGCTTCACCCCCTAGGACGCCTGGTCATCATAAAAATACTGATATGCGCATGATAAGACTATCTGATTCAAAGAACAGCATAAGTCAAAATAAACATGATGCATTCCTGTGTAATTCAAACATCTGTATAACACTATCTTTGAGAAATACTAAGATGACGTGAAAAATGTCAAAAATGGCTTCATAGAACATCTGTAAAATCTATATTACTTGTAAAATCGATACAGTTCATGATTGGGATTAGAACCCCTGACATTATGTATATGTTGAAGAAATGTTCAAAGAAAATAGCATCAGGCCACCACAGTCTTCTTGCAGTTCACTTAAATACTAAATCACTTAATGATTAAAGAACTTAAAGCGTTGGAATAACTCAGTATCCACAGGCAGTACAGATCCATAGTAAACTGAGAGTACTGATAACACCTTTGTTAAGATGCATCATTGAAGAAATATCCTTAACAGCAACAGAACATGGTATAACACTATTTTAGGAGTCACAATTTAAGAAATACCCATACCATCAACATCACATACTAGATGCGGACATTGTTGTACTCTGTAGATTTCTGTAGTTAAGACCACAGAGTGCAAGGAATTAACAGTAATAATTGTGGATGAGCCATAAATCCTCCTCCATACATTGTTTGTTACTCAGTTGAAGTCTGTCTATACAACTGCATATGGGACTGAACCAAAATATTTACTGGAACAACAACAGTATGCATACATTTCCAGAAAACATGACTACAGGAACTTTTAATAACTTCTGTTAAAATTAACATTTTGATTAAACATCAGTTTAAACATGTACCTTTTGAAATGATTAACTTTAACAGATGTTTCGCTTCTGTGCATATCATGTCCACTTCTGTGTCTCTGCTCAACAGTGGAACAGGAAAATAAATTTCTTGGATGGCGTAAGCCAGGGAACCTTGTTGGCTAGGCTTACGTAGGCCCTTGGGCCGATAGCCTACTACCTACCTATGAACCTATGTACTAATTACCACTACAGAAATTACACCAGTTGCCAGTGCACCTCTCACTCAGACTTATAGAATCAAAGTGCATATTGTGTGCACACAGTTTTAAGTATCATTTGCAGCATACATAATTAATTGGGTTAATTAAGATTCAAGTTTTGGAGTGCCATTCACGCACATCCACGTAAATTGCAGTTATGCACCACAACAACCAGGTGTACCGTACCATGTGTGGCATGTGCCCGTTATCTTCCAATAATCTTAGAACATGATGTCACTGCCACTTTCAAATATTGATTTTGATACATTTACTGCTCTGACCATTGCTAACTGAACTAAGTGGTACTTCAGTGAGCATTTCTCTGCTTTAGTGTTTTTCAGTGTTATGGGACAAGACCAGCTTATTAAAATGTATATTACTTTCAGTTTATTAATAATGCTATAATATGACTGTTAAAAAGCAAATATAATTTGTATGCAGGGCTGGGAAAAATACAGCTTCATAAGCTACAGTATTGCTGTTTTTTTTAACTGCATTCTTTTTTATGTAACAAGAGAGAACAGTACGTGCTGCATGAAGTGAGGCATGTAGTTATACAAAAAGGAATTTGTTAGCCTGACTCCTCCTGGCTAAGAGTGCATTGTTGCTAGAGCAGGTCTGAAACATCCAAAGTCAGAAACAAGACCCTTTGAAAGCAGGTGAATCATGTTCAGGTGAATCATGTGAAGGCGTTCACATGAAGTCTAAGGCAAAAATCAAAGGAATAAGAACATTTGCAAAGTTTTCTATACAGTCATTATAACGTCATGAAATTGCATAAGCAGTTTGATAAGCAAATGTATAAAATTACAGTTTTAGTATGTAAAGTGAAAATGCTTCATCAAGAATTATAAAGACCAACTTCCAGCGCTGTAAAAATAAAATTTCTGTTTGCACATCCTAAAGTGTTGTTCTTGACTAGAGGCATATAAGGTAAATTCTTAATGTTATTCATTTATGACTTTAACATCAGATTTCCAATAACTGAAAATTGTGATGGCGACTTTGACGAGGTTGAGACATGTCTGTGCTCCAAACTGGACCGATGAGGAGAAGACCCAGATGTTGACTGCCTACGCCAGATTGGAGCAGAGGATTACAGTCATGCCCAGGAACTTTACTACGATCGACGTGTGGAACCAGACATTGAGGGAGCACCGATGGAGGATGTGGATCTACCGCAGTGAAGTGCAAATTCATCACCACTATGATGATGTGCATTGGAGGGACAAAGCCAAGCTTTGAAGGAGGGTCGACAAGGTGTTGAGGCAGCCTGTAGATCCCTACAGTAAGTACCAATATTCTACATATTCCTTAGTATTCCTGTGGATTTTACAGATATTTATTTGACCCATATATAACATATGCATTTTTTTGTAAATATGTTTTAGCTGCCGTATGAATTAGCTCATGGAATTCAGTGGACTTTGTACGTATTACCCTCTTGTCTATGGATTTGATACCCATGTTATTATTTTATATAATAATTGAATAATAACTGTAACTACGTCCTTTAAATATGTACATATGTTTCACAACATCTTTCTCCATAACCTCACATAGCAGCTGCCTTCATGCATCACTGATGTCTATAGGTGGTGGATGACTGCGCATTTCGTAGTTTTCTATTATACTCTCATTATCTGACCCATATATATCATACAGATGTTTTTATAACCATGTTTTACCTTCTGTGTGAATTAGCTTGTGTGGGTACTTTAGTGGATATGTACTTCCTGCCCTCTTGACTATAGGTTTGATACTCACGTTTTTAATTTAGTTAATTAAATAATAACCATAACTATATGTCCTTTGAGGATGTACATATGTTTTGCGACATATAACTACGTAACTTCTCATAGCCACTGTCCTTGTAAGTCACTGATGCCTACAGCACCTAGGATGCAGATGACTGCACATTCCATAGTTTTCTGTTACAGCCCCACAGTATCACATATTGGACAATTACAAGGGGGAAGACAAACACATACATGACTTATTTACATCATTCTTCCTACACAAGTACACAGACACGTTTATTTAATGTAAAAATGAATGCCTATACCTTTGGTTAAACATATTTTTTGAGTTATGTGTTGATAGCTGTAATGTCTTCACTAAGAGAGGTGTTAAACATTTTATTCATTTTTGGTACTCTGCTGTTCATCGTACTACTTCCAAGAAACACATACAATACCTGTTTCCTACAACAAAAGCCTAGTTGAATATTAGCTCAGCCTGGCCAGCATGGCTAAATTTTGGAGTTCAGTAGGTCCCAAACCAGATAGAAGAACCTGTTACCATGTCTTTTTTTTTTAAAAACGTACTGCAATATTTTATATTAAGCTTTATGCTGTGCATGGTGATGACTCAATAATCTAGTCTTTCTATGAATAACACCGTAATCTGTAAAGGCCTGATAACATCAGCTGTTGAACAACACTGTTTGAAGAGCATTATTATGTATGTATGTGTATTAGTACTATGTGCTGAGTGTTAGCTCAGCTTGTAAGGATGCAGGCCCATAACCCTACATTTTGTGTGCTGTGTGTTCAGACACATACATCTTAAACTGTTATACTTATTTCATATACACACAGCATTCTTTTAGCAAAGCATTTTACACTTATTTATATTAATGTATAATCTGAATGTTGAAACATGAACAAAAAAGCCAGCACCTTGGAATAATGAAGCATCCACATTTATTGTAACCAGACCAGTTTCAGCATAAAGCTTTCATCAGTGGTACATCTGATGAAAGCTTTATGCTGAAACCGGTCTGGTTCCAATAAATGTGGATGCTTCATCATTCTAAGGTGCTGGCTTTTTTGTTCATGTTTCAACAAAGTTTGTTTGGCATGTGCACCTTCCGTACTTGCTAGCCTGCCTCTTCTTGAATAATCTGAATGTTGTTATGATTTCAATTCCTACCGATACATCTGTAATCTGTAACATTCATCAGCCATTTAACAGAGGGGTCAATACATCTTGATAAATCATGTTACATGTCTGAGCAATTTATTAGGTTCATAGATGTGAACTAGGCTAATGGTCCTGGAGCCTTTACAAGCCTAGCCCATAGGATTACCCTGGCATCGTGCCACCCGACCTTAATTCCCAGTGCCTCAGTCAAGTAGAGCCACTGGAATGATCCCGGGGTGAATTTTCTATTTCCTATCCACTCATCAAGATTTCTGTTGAAGAGGGCCGGTGAGGTGCTCTGTTTGACATGTATGGGAAGTCTATTCCATAGCATGGGCAGTCTTTGGGTTATGAACCTGTCCCTCCAGCACATTCTGCTGATTGTGGTAATGAGGCTGAGGTTTCTGGAGCGTGTGGTGCAGAGGGACTGGGATTTCTTTAGATGTAGCATTTCTAACAGAGCTGGGTCAGACATGGCTTTGTAAGTCAAGCAAAGATCGCCTCTAAGTAGGCGATATGAGACAGAGAATAGTTGGGAGTTTTTTGAGTCTGTCCATATAGGACAACTGTTTAAGGCCTAGCATCCTCTTTGTGAGGTACTTTTCTGGCCTCTCCAGTTGTTGCAGGTGTCTAGCGAGGTACATGCCAAATGGGGCATTGTACTCGAAGACTGGCCTAATGAAGGAAGAGTAGAGGGAGACAATGACCCCTTTCTTCCCGGAAGCAAAACCCTTAACAATGAGATGTGCCACATAGAAGGATTTTCTGATCACAGTGGCAGTGTGGTGATCAAACGAGAGGTTGCTGTCATTCCCATGTTCCCAGATCTCATATAACGCCGTCTGTGTTCAGTGGACTACCATCAATGTGGTAATTCATGGGAACTGGGTTTTTCCCAAAGGGGATGATGACACATTTTTTGGCATTGAGCTTAAGGCCATGGTTCTGACACCAGTTATTGATCTCAGTGAGGCCTTTCTGTAGGATGTCAACATCACTTGGGGAGTTAATAATGACTCCCAACTTTCAATCGTCTGCGAACTTTGTCAGACAGAGTCCCGTCGTGTTGGCCTGGACTTTCGAGAAGTAGATACCAAACAGGAGAGGACCCAGGACTGATCCCTGTGGGACTCCACTCATGACTGGTCGGCAGTGTGACTTGGAGTCAGCTACGTTCACACTGTGATAGAACTCTGTGAGCCAGTTTGCAACCCACCTAGTGATACAGGGGTTGATGCCTAGCTTAGTGAGTTTTTCTATGATTCCTAAGTGGGGAATGTATCAAAGGTCTTGGCCACATCAAGGTAGGCTGTATGAACCACCTTGCCTTCATCCACAGCTCTGGTGACTGACTCAAAGAAGTCGACCAAGTTGAGCAGGCATGATCTACCCTTCACAAAACCAAACTGTGTGGGATCCAGAGTTTAGACATTCCCTATATCCTTGTTTATTAGGTCCATGATGATGTGTTTCATAGCTTTGCATATCAGACTTGTCAGGCTAATGGGGCAATAGTTCCTAGGGTGTGTAGTCGCTCCTCCTTTCTGGATAGTGATGGATGCAGTAGTGTGCCATTCAGTAGGGACAAAGCCTGAGGTGAGGCTGGGATTGAACAGGTAAGTTGCCAGTTCACTCTGTAGTTCATGTAGAACACAGTGAGGGATATGCCAGATCCCATAGAAGCTGTATTCTTGGCCTTGGACAGTGCTGTTTTAACCTGTGCCGCAGTGATACTAGGTACCTGGCAATCTAGTGGTATTATGATTGGTCCTTTGGGGGAGGGAGGGGTGAAGTTGGCACTGAATCTGTTGGCCAGTATATTGGCAATATCTGTTGGCTCGGTATAGGATGTACCATTGTGCAGTAGCTCAGAGCAAATCTGGGTATTGCCGTGGCAATTCTTTACATAACTATAGAAGGCCTTGTGGTTGTCTTTAATATCTGCTGCAATTCTGTTTTCATAGCTAGCTTTAGAGGATTTGATGAGGGATCTCAACTTTTTGTTGAGGCTGATAAGGGAGTTTTTCCAGTCTTGGGACTTCACCTTATTCCGCATCAGCTTCCTCCTCCTGTTGCAGAGTTTGTTTATGGCAGGGGACCACCAGATTGGCTTCCTTTTGTTGGAGGAGAGCGTCTTGGTTCTACCGGGTATGATGAGAGCCATGCATTTGTGTATGTGTTTGTACAGTGCATTGGTGTATGATTTGGCGGTCATGCAACTATTCTCCATTTGCATGGGTGCCGTGAAGTTAGCCACCTCTGTTTTTAGGAGCCCAAAGTTAGCTTTGGAGAAGTTTTTCATGGTGGTTACCTTTGGGGGGATGGGAGTGGGGTGGGAGGGATGTGCATTTACAAGGTAATTAGTTTGTGGTTAGATCTAACTAGGGAATATTTGACTATTGGTGTAAAGCAATGGTTGTCCATGTTAGTAATGACCAAGTCAAGGATGTTGCTACCTCTAGTGGGGGTAAGACCGAGCTGGTCCAGGGCAATGGAATTAATGAATTCCAGGAAATGTTTTGCAATTGTATTGGTACATGAGTAGTTTTCCCAGTTAATGGAGGGGTAGTTGAAGTCGCCCCAGTATGAGAGTGTTAGGCTGGACCCTAATATTCTCCAGGGTGCTTAAGAAAATGGAGTGAGAGTCTTTGACATGGCTGGGAACCTATACCAGGCTACGACCTGAATTGCTGTCTTACCTAATTGTTAGCTGCACCTGAAGTATAACTAAAAACAAATAAGGTACCGAGCCTGCAAGGCTAGAAAACAAAGTATAATTTATTAAACAAAAATCGGACTGAAGGGGCAGAACAGAAATGGATTTTGCATTTTAATGCTGAAAAACCAGCAGGCTTAAATGGGGCTTTCACACTAAAGCCTTTTCTGAAGTCACACTATTTGAAACACTGAATGTGGATGTTGCTTATACGTATATAAGCAGGAACTTTAATTAAAGTGTCATTATACACTTTTATGCATATTTTATATATTATCTAATACATATTTTCTTGGCTATTTTAGACTTTTTTACATTGGTTTTATATATGATGAACTAATGTCTCTTTTAGAGCTGCTTAATTGGTTTCAATTATGGATTGATTGCTGCAGTATATAAATGTTGGTTGTCTTTTAACTAGTTTGTCTGATGAAGTGATTAGCAAATCACCAAAGCACTTACCTGTACTTTTGTTTTGTTTTTTAAATTATACTTTGCTTTCTAGCCTTGCAGGCTCGGTACCTAATTTTTTTTTTAGTTATGCTTGTTTTTTGATAGCGTGCCATATCCTGTGCCTGTCTATATATTTTTTGGTGCACCTGAAGTATCTCTGATGTGTTATGTTGGGGTACCAGTCTGGAGGTGTGTGCACACTTTATGAATATGGAAACACCATCGCCTTTAGAGCTTCGGTCCAAGTTCTGGGGCTGAAAGGTATGGAATGAGTTATACCCTGGTAGTGCAGGGGTGCTTTCTGCTGCCTTGACCCAGGTCTCTGTTACAGCACAAATGTCGATATTCTCCATTTTTAAGGAGTGCTTCGAGTGAATGCATTTTGAGATTTAGACTTCTAGCGCTGAATAGCATGGCCCTCAGATTGCATTTGTTTGTAGCTGTTACGGTGGTAATTTGGTCTTTGGAACATCGCCTGAAAAAGGCACTACAGGGTTGGCAAGAGCTTTGGCCAGTATCCGGAAGCCCAGGGGTGACAGATGCAGGCCATCTCTGGCAAAGCATCGAGGTCTGTCAGTCATGTCATCCCACGCAGACAGATACTGGATCCCCTTAGAATGACATCAGAAACTTACCCAATTATTGAAATCAATTATTTTCTGCTTGTACTTCGGTATCATTCTGGGTGATGGTACGATACTGCTCAGGGCTAGGGTCATACCCGCCTGGGATACATAATCCGAGAGTTCCTCCATGACTCTTTTCATGTAGTCCAGGGAGGTACATCTCGGGTCATTCACACCCACATGTACAATGACAGAGTCATATTTCTACCTGTTGTTGAGGGACCTGAATGCGTGTGTTATGTGGCAGATCCTGGCACCTGACAGGCAGATGACTGTTACTTTCTCCTTATTCAACCTAGTGAGGCACACTAAGGTTAATATTGTATTCTGTTTAAAATACTATGAAGGACTGTTCTGTTATGAAATACTGAAGTCAATAGTAGAACAGACTCTACCTCATATTTTGACAGACTGATGGGCACACTAACAGTTACAATGAAGGACAGTGAGGATATATGTATTTAACTACTGATGTGCAATTTCAAAAGGAATAATCGTCCTCACACATACCTTTTGTGGCCATAATGTACAGCAACATGTGTGGTTCTGTTCACAGAAGCTGGATGTTACATGACACTGTCAAACTAAAGAATGGATTACCTCAATTTCTGTTATTTTTTCAGAACATAGTGCTGATATTAATGTAATATGAAAACAGTTTAGCTACATAAACAGCACATGTTCACAGTTTGAATCCTAAGCCAAAAATGTTCTAAGTCGACCATCCCCCACGAGGATGATGTCATAACATTAACTCTTTTCACTGCCTGGAAAACATACCTTTACAATTAAGATGTGTTAGGTAGGCAGATACATTTCAAAGTTAGACTTTAGATGCAGGTTGTGTCTACAGGTTTGAACCTTATGTCCTCCAATCTGTGCTCAAAGATGTTAACACCTGAATGTTACAATGTCAAATGAGTTGCCAGCGGGACATTCACAGGTTGAGCCCTCTCATCCTGCTTCCCGCATTCACCAACAGTGGGACTTTAAAAGTCGCATTTTCCCCTTTTCGCGCTCGCGAATTGCCGTTGCCGTGGAAAAGCCAAAAATACTTCCGGTTTTTCCATGGCAATGCGGCTGCATCACCAACCCGGACCTGCACTTAGAGGGATTCCCTGCTAGGCCCGGGTGGTGTAATTCAAACAGTAATTGGCTGCAGGGATTGGAGGGGGCAGGGATTTACCTAGAAGAGCCTAATAAAGGTTGCAGCTGTAGAGCAGTTTCGTTTTAGTGCTCTACAGCTGCGAAGGAAAAAAAGATCTGAAATTTCTGAAGCCAGCCAGCCAGCAAAGAAGCCAGCCAGCCTGCAAGGGTGCCTGCTAGCCAACAAGGGAGCCTGCCATCCAGCCCAGCCACTTGAGCAGACAGAGCCAGTCATCCAGCTAGCCATTCCAGCAGGAAGGAAGCAAGCTAGCCCAGCAAAAACTGTGATAGTGATAAGTACATAACATAGTATTTTGTGGCTTTAGTTATTTAAAATGGGAATATTGTGCTTTAATTAAATTTTTAATGTTTAGAGGTAGATGGGGGTGCAGTATGCAGTATTTAAATCTGTGCAGTGGTTATTTTGAGATTTTTGAGTAGTAGTTTTTAAAGGTATAAAACCTGTATGTATATGTAATTGTTATTGTTTTTGTGGGTATAATTTGGAAGCATTACTTTTAAAAGACTGAACTGTGTGTATAGAAGTTGTTTATTTCTGGTGGGGTGGCAGTGAAATATAAATTTAGTGTGATGTATTTCTATTGTCGTAGCTTTTTCTGGGTATTTTCTGTTTGCAGATAGAAAATGTTCGAGCACAGTTTGCACTTTTTTGTGTGACAATGTGTGCAATTTAATGCTGTTTTCAGGAAGTTAGGATATACTGTTTGGGTAATTTTTCCTGTTAGTTCTTGCAAGTCAATGTGTATGCGGTACAAGTCTACCTTTTGAGGGGGGAATGTTAACAGTTAATGCAGTGCATTTATTATTCTAGTAAGTACATAGGTTCATAGGTTCATACTAGGCTATCTGCCCTAGGGCATTTATAAGCCTAGCCAGAGTGTGTTTGGCTTTTGTCACTCATTTTAAAATTAATTTTGCTATGCCCTTTTTCGAGGTTAGTATACTGTGCCTCTGTCTAACAGTGACACAGAAGTGATACCCGGGGTAAACCTACGATCCCCCATCCACTCATCAAGATTCCTCTTGAAGAGAGTCAGTGAGGGACTCTGCCTAACCTGGACTGGGATTTTATTCCAGAGTGAAGGGAGCCTTTGGGTTATGAATCTGTCCCTCCAGCATGTCCTATTTATTTCAGTGCTGAGGTTCAAGTCTCTCAACCGCGTAGCTCGATGGGATTTGGATTTTCTGAGGTGCAGCATGTCCATTAATTCTGGGTTGGACATGGCTTTATACGTCAGGCACAGATCGCCTCTGAGCAGGCAGTATGCCACTGAGTAGAGCTGGAGTTTCTTTAACCGGGCAGCATATGGCATCTGTTTGAGCCCTTTGATCCTCTTGGTGAGGTACTTTTGGGGTCTTTCCAGTTGCTGCAGGTGTCTGTTAAGGTACATCCCAAAAGGGGCATTGTACTCAATTATGGGCCTGATGAGGGATGAGTAAAGAGGCACGATGACCTCCCCTGATCTAGATGTGAATCCCTTCATGATTAGGTGGGCTATATAAAATGTTTTTCTAACCACTCTGGCCACGTGGTTGTCAAATGAGAGATTGCTATCAACTTGGGTCCCCAGGTCCCCAATTACTTCTTCCGTACTTAATGGATTTCCACCTATGTGGTAATTTGTGGGCACTTTGTTTTTGCCAAAGGGGATGACTATACACTTTTTGGCGTTTAGCTTGAGGCCATGGCTCTGGCACCAGTTGTCTGTTTCTATGAGGCCCTTTTGGAGGATGCTTGTGTCAGCTGGAGAGTCGATTATAGCGCCCAGTTTGCAGTCATCTGCGAACTTGGTCAGCCACAGTCCTTCCGTGTTTGCCTGTACCTCCGAGAAATATATACCGAACAGGAGGTCCCAGGACTGAGCCTTTTGGGATGCCACTTGTAACTGGTTTGGAGTCTGACATGGCTCCAGCAATTCTAACCATGTGGGTTCTGTCCTTGAGCCAGTTTGCAACCCATCTAGTGACATAGGGGTTTATATTTAAGCTGGTGAGTTTATCTATAATTTCCAAGTGGGGTATTGTATCGAAGGCTTTTGCGAGGTCCAGGTAGGCTGTGTGGACCACCTTCCCCTCGTCAATGGCCTTGGTGACTGTTTCAAAGAAATCAACCAGGTTTAAGAGGCAGGATCTGCCCTTAACAAAGCCAAACTGGGTAGGATCCAGTGTCGGTAGGTCCCCAATATCTTTTTTTATGAGGTCCATGATGATCCTTTCCATAGCTTTGCAGACCAAGCTAGTCAGGCTTATGGGGTGATAGTTTCCAGGATCCGTTGAGGCACCACCTTTGTGGAGAGGGACCACTGTTGCTGTACGCCACTCTTTGGGTACATATCCTGTGGTAAGGCTGAGATTGAACAGTAGTTTTATGTTTGGGTTTAGCTCTTCCTGGAGTTCATGCAGGACGCAGCCCGGGACACTGTCTGGTCCCATTGATGCTGTGTTTTTTGCTTTGGAGAGGGCGGCACTTACCTGAGCATCTGAGATGTCAGGGGGGCAGCACTCTGCTGGGACAGATATTTGCCCTTTTGGTGGGGAGGGGGGGGGGGAGAAGTTTGCGCTGAACCTGTCAGCTGGGATGTTGGCAATGTCTGTGGGTTCGGTGTATTTGTTGTCATTTTGGGCTAATTCTGAGCATATCTGGGAATTCCCACCAAGGTTCCTAACATAACTAAAGAAAGCCTTGTGATTATCCTTAGTGTCCTGTGCAATTTTTCTCTCAAAGCTGGCCTTAGACGATTTTATGAGTGCCAGTAGTTTTTTGCTAACACTGATCAGAGAAGCCTTCCTTTTTTGGGATTTTGCTCTATCATGTAGTAGCTTCCTCCTTCTATTGTATAGTTTGTTTATGGCTGGGGTCCACCAGACAGGACGTCTGCCTTTGGAGGATTGGGTCTTGGTTTTATGTGGGATTGCATGATCCATGCATTCCTGAAGGTGTTCACAGAATGCGTTTATAAAGGATTCTGCGGTCTGGGCCGTATTTTCCACAGGCCCGGGGGCTTTGAAGGATTCCACCTCGGTTTTGAAGAGTGTGAAATTTGCTTTAGAGAAGTTTTTCACTGTGGTTTTCTGGGCAGGGGGTGGGGTCGGGATGTGAATATCCAGTGAGATTAGTTTATGGTCTGATTTTACCAGTGAGGGATACACTTCTGGTCTGGAGTATAGAGTCCCCATGTTGGTGATGATCAGGTCCAGTATGTTTTCCCCTCTTGTGGGAGTGGTAACAAGTTGTTCCATAGCATTTGAGTTTATAAATTCTAGGAACCTTTGAGCTAGGGTGTTGGAGCTAGAGTAATGCTCCCAGTCTATGTTTGGGTAGTTGAAGTCGCCCAATATAATGGTGTTTGGAGAGACCTTCATATTTTCCAGTGTTCTCAGGAAGGCCGAGTGGGGTTCCTGGGTTTGGGAGGGTGGTCTGTAGCAGGCTATAAACTGGAAGGCAGTTTTACCCTCTGTTAGTTGCACATGGATAGTCTCTGATGCTTTGTGCTGTGCCACCAACCTGAAGGTGTGGGTATCTTTGACGAATATTGATACTCCCCCTCCTTTTCTGGTTCAGTCCAAGTTTTGGGGCCGAAAAGCATAGTATGAGGTATAACCTAGTAGTGCTGGGGTGCTCTCGGGAGCCTTGAACCAGGTTTCTGTTACTGCACAGATATCGATGTTCTCCATGCTAAGGAGAGTTTTGAGTGCATGCATCTTGAGGTTTAGACTTCTGGCGTTGAGTAGCATTACTCTTAGTTTCTTATCCCTTGTGATACCTATGGAGGTGGGTTTGTCTTTTGAGCCTTGCCTAAAAAAGGCACTATGGGGGTAGCAAGAGCCTTTACCAATATCTGAAAGCCCACGGGTGACAGGTGCAAGCCGTCCCTAGCGAAGCATCGTGGCTTGTCAAGCATGTCATCCCAGGCTGACAGGCATTGGATCCCCTTTGAATGACACCAATACTTAAGCCAATTGTTGAAATTGATCATCTTGTCTTCATATTGTGGCATCATTCTTGGTGAGGGTAAGATGCTACTCAAGGTCAGGGTCATACCGGTCTGGACCACATGCTCAGAGAGCTCCTCTATGTCTCTTTTCATGTAGTCCAGGGAAGTATGTCTCAGGTCATTCACACCAGCATGGACAATGACTGAGTCATATTTGTACTTGCCTTGGAGTGACCTGAGTGCTTGTGTTATGTGGCGGATCCTAGCGCCCGACAGGCAGCTCACCGTGACCCTCTCCTTGTTCAGCCTGGTGAGCGGGACATCAGTGTGCCTGATGATAGAGTCACCTATTGCAAGTGTATCAGGTGTGTTGTTTAGCCTTAAGGGCTGTGACTGTTCGGCACACTGGCTTTGTGAGCTATGTGTTGCACGTGTTTTGTTTTGGGGTAGCGGTTGCTTGGGTGTCTGCTTTGGAGGTCTCTGCTGCTTAGGCAGATTTTTATTTAGAGCCTCCGAGTATGTTTTTGTGTGTTTATGTGTTTGGTTTGCTGTAATGGTAGGTCTGTGTGAGACTGGAATTGTAGTGAGTGTGGTTTCCTTCTCCTCCTGACAGGTTTTACCAGTACTGAGTTGAGAGAGCTTAGCCTCCAGTTTGGCTATATGGTTGCATCTCTCACATGTGTTGGAATTTGTTGGGAGGAGGAGAGGGTTGTCTGTGTACATGAGGCAGTTGTAACATTGCCTCAAGATTCCCAGATTCACCAGCTGGACCAGAGAGGAGATTGACAACTGACCTTTGGGCATGCTAGAATAGTATTGGGAATTCTTTATAATTGAAAAAAAAAGGGCCAATGGGGAACAAGGTACTCAAGGGGAGTTTGTGAGGGTGTAGTGCTTTTAATTTTTAAGTGCTAACTTATATAATTGCTTTAGTGAGCAAGTGCCAGGTAACTTAAATGCAATGTGTTACAGGTAACTTAAATGCAAAAATGACAAACAGTAACTTTCTTTCAAGTGAAACAAGGAAATAAGTACAGTTAAGCAATGCAGATGTCACTAGGGATCCACAGAAGTGCTGAAAAGCCGCGTTTTAGGTGGAATTAGCATTTCAGGGAAATAACAAGCAAACAAGCATACAAACAAAGCTAGATTCAGCAGGCCAACTTAGAAGGATGTAAACTACCTGTCCTGCCACCACAGTGCAGGCCACAAACCTTCCTAATGTAAAACAACTGGTCTGAGCCCAAGTGCTTAATCCAAAAGACTCAGAATGATAGCTACACTTTAATCAAGTTACTACCAAGCAGTAATAAATACAATTGAATACTTTAAAGAATGCCTGGATTAGTGCTCAAGTTATACAAACAAAGCTAGATTCAGCAGGCCTGGATCTAGTCTATGCTACAGCAAACAAGGTGTACCAATTTAGTAAGAAACAGTTCAAATATGCAGGCACTATAAGCCTCTAACCAGAAATTCCCAGCTCAGAAGGGCAGAGTCCAGCCTCTCCTCCCACAAGAGTGCAGACCACGAACCTTCTTAATGTAAAATAACTGGCCTGAAGCCCAAGTGCTTAAACCAGAACTAATACACTTTTAGAATAACAGACACTGAGCCCTCAATCAGCAGTTCCCAACTTAGAAGGATGTAAGCTACCTGTCCTGCCACCACAGTGCAGGCCGCAAACCTTCCTAATGTAAAACAACTGGTCTGAGCCCAAGTGCTTAATCCAAAAGACTTTGAATGATAGCTACACTTTAATCAAGTTACTACCAAGCAGTAATAAATACAATTGAATACTTTAAAGAATGCCTGGATTAGTGCTCAAGTTATACAAACAAAGCTGGCAAATCATAAAGAAGCAGGAGCTGACACATGCCTGCAAAACAGCTGTGGTAAAAAACCACAGGCCCTAGACAGAGAGATAGGAAGGTGAGTATGCCAAGTAAAAGTAGTAACTGAACTCCAAGTAGCTGCTTCCAAAATATCCTTAGTTGCCACACCCCTGTAGAAATGCTGTGGAAGTGGCCTAGCCCTAGTGGGAATGATCCCAGCCCCTGCTGGAATAACAAAATGATGCAAATAACCAAATGCAATGCAAATAGCCAATCCAAATAGAAATAGTTTGTTTTGTTTCAAAACAAACAAACAAAAAACAAAGGAACAAAAAAACTGCTGAGACTGCTGAAATAAATCCATAGTCCTCCTTAGTCCTGGCTTTAAAATAATAACGCAATCTGTGTGTGTAAAAAAGTTTTTCAAAATCTTTCCCTAAAATTTTAAAAAGTACTAAAAAATAGTTTGGTTTAAAGCCACACTATATGTAACACATTAACCACCTTAGGGATAAAGGTAAGATTAGTATGTAATGATACCTATCCTTATGGAAAAATCAAAATGGCTAAGTAATAATAACAGAAAAGCAGTCTTCCTTCTTTTCCCCAGAAAAGCAACAAGCAGTCTTCCATGACAAGGAAAAAAGAAGTCAGCAAGAGCAGTAAAAAAAGAGAGTAAGGAACAGGAGTAACACAATTCAAATCAAAAGCAAGAGTAGGTATTCCCTAAGGAGGGTTGAGCTCTGCTACAGGGAAACTGCTGCTCAAAAAAACAAATAAAACAACAAAAAACATGCACACAATGGCATAACTCAGGCAAACCTTGATCTGAAAATCTTAACTCAAGAGAAGAAAATTACTCAAATCCTTATTGTCAAATTAGACTCAAAAAATTCAAATCAATAATAAAACATCTTCTTTTTTCTCCAAAGCTTTCCAAAAAAAAATTTCCAATTTTCTCATTTTGTCTTTTCCATTCATCACTCAATCCATTTTTCCACTTGTGTAGACAGTCTTTACGATGAAGTGAGAGATTTGAGTTGAGAAAGAAGAGTGCTGTGAGATGATCAAGAAGCTGAGATGATGAGAGAAAGATGAATTGATGAGAGATTTGAGATATGAGATTAGAGGTAGATTCATGGGTCAGATGAGGAATCAGGGGTAAAGGCCATGGAGGCCTTCCCTCAAAGACCTCTATCATGTAGTTTCCTTGGCAAAGGCATCCTGGCCTTTAATAAAAGAGCCCTTCTTGGCCACTACCCTGACAGAGGCAGATACCACTGGAAAGCTTCCCCATGAAAGGATTTTGGCATACAAGAAGAGGTGTGTGTGCAAAGAGGACTGTGCAGGCAAGCGAACAGATGCATGTCTGGAGTTCCCCTTTGACATGTGTGATGTCTGAGTTCCCACAACACTGGCATTTTTTCCATTCATGAAGATCCAGTTTCCATTCTGTAACACATCTGCTGAGAGTTTTAAGATCCAGTTTTTAAAGTTAGTGATCCATGGTTTGCACTTTGCAGGATCTGGTAGTAACTCAAAGAGTTATATCAGAAACCTTGCCTGCCTAGCCTGTAAGAATGATTGCTGTTGTTGTTTTGTTTGTGTCTGTTGTGTGTGCTAGAATGTGTGAAGAAGTAACTCCTTAAAAGTTGGATTGAGCAAGGTGTACTCCATGCATGTTGGACTGGTCTGCCATGACATCCTGTATGTTGATAAGTAGCCTCTGTCTGGCACTGGCACACAGACTTGCCCTTGACATCCATTTAGATGAGCTCCTGAAGCAATGTCCCCTTTAAATCTTTCCCATTTTCTTGTCTTTCCCCAAGCAATGTCCCTGTCTGAGTTTATTCTTTTCTAAGATGAGGGTTTCCCCCACCAGCCGGCAAAGTTTTGAGAGCAAGGTGTGTCCATAACCATAGTGCTACCATCAATTCAGTTTATATATATTGCATTTATGGGAATGACAGTGTCCAAATCCTGCTGGTTGGGCAGTCTTTTTGAGATACCAGTGTAGCTTTGAAGTGCAGATTTGTAGTGGGAAGCACCAGAGTGAGTAGCTCTTTGAACCAAAAAGATGAAGGGGCCAAGTGTGATAGACTCTTTTGATCACAGTAGCTTGATAGATGTGAAGCTGAGACATTTCAGAATTGCAGACTTTACTTCTCTTGAGGGTTGACTTGCTGACTTAGACTGTCTCTAGCCCAGAAAGCAGTCTTGAGGACTGCTTTTTCTTGTGACAGAATCAGCCTGCTGAGGAATCGAGGATAGAGTTGATTTCCTTGAAGCCCTGAGTAAGCTATCCTGAAGTAGAGTGTCTTCCTTTCTGAGTGAAATGCAGTATAGCTGGAGACAGAAGGAGAGATAAGAGAAAGCTTAGAAAACCAGCCTTGAAGCCTATAATTCCAGAAACCTTGAATATTATAGGCACATGAAATAGCAGCTTTTGAGAAGATCTAAAGTTACCATCCAGTGATCTTTGCCCAGCAATCCTATGATCTTTTAACACCATCTTCAAGAAGGTACCCAGCAGATCAGAAGTGAGTTTGAACAGCAAATCCTTGACCTCTTACGTGTTCCCCTTCTTTGTTGGGCAGAGATAAAAAGTGAAAATATCTTGAACTTGGGAATGTCCAGATCCTGTGGCTATCTTGCCCCCATAAAAAACTTGTAGAAAAAGGTTCTCTTAATTTCTTTGTACTTTTGGAAGCTAGGTTTTTTTGTGGGCATTGTATGGAAATAAAATCTGTAGGGGCATTGTGGAGAAACAAAACACAAATGCTTTTTGAATGGCCTCTGATGATGGTATGAAAAGAGTAATTTGAATGAAAAATTGAATGGAAAAGTGTGAATAAACTGGCACCAATTTTCTCCAGAAAAATTGGTCTCTTCTTTGAACTGAACCCAGGGTCTACAAAAAGGACTGACCCCCTCCCTGACCCCAGCCCTGACCAGAATCTAACCCAGGTGAAAAAGACTCACCTGCCCTCTGCAGCAGGACCACCCCCTCAGACCCCCAAAAAGAAGCACCCCTGTCCCACCTATCAGGCCTAAGCTCCCTAATACCCCCTGCAAAGGAATCCTAAAAAGTTTTAGTCCAAATAACTAGGTAAAAATTGGGATTAACTTCTGCCCCCACTCCTTAAACAAAATACATTTCAAATGGAGCATCATGCACAGGCAATAAAAATAACAGCTCATCTGCTTCCACTTAGCTTCCAAACAGTACTGCAAACAGCAAAACAACACAAAGAACACACCAATACCTAACCAGCACACCAAAACCCTTCAACAATCAAAATGAAGGAGCCAAGAAGGCATCAAAACCCTCAGCAGCTCAACCACTCAATACCTTCACTTCAGCACCAAATGCAGCTGAACACTGTTCCAAAGATATTTCATGTTTTAAGCAACCAATCCAGAATTCAATACTCATCACTCTGGTTAGACACATAGACTTATACACTCACTTCAGAATGTCCTTCCACTCCCCACCAGGATTAGCCCCAGGATTTAACCACAACCTCCAGGCCCTTTAATATTAAGAGCTCAAATCACTGGCTCTCATGGTTTCCCAAAAACAAATATAACTTCTTTAGGACCTTATAGAAGCTCCAGCTTTTAAACCCTAAGGACAGGACAGTGCAGGGGGCAAAGCCTCTGCAAGCAGGAGCCTTAAACAAACTCTCTCGAAGACATAGGTGGGAGGACTGGAAATAAGGCCAAAGGCTGCAAAAGAATGGGGACTCATTTTCAAGTGGTCTCTCCTGGGAGGTTTAACAAGCAGTCCATGGTTCATTTGATTCAGAAACACTGAATCAAAAAAGGGCTGGCCTTGAAGAATTCCATCAAGGGGAGGCCAATAGGCAGGGAATCAAAAACCTAATCATCAGAATGCAAAGGATCACAAAAGGATAAATCCCAGGAAACCTACCCTCAAAGTTATCAAAGTCTATCATCCTCCTAGGAAGGACCCTGAAGCCTCTAGAACCATGAATCCCAACTCTGACTCCTGAATAAGCATGTGTTCTTTCAAACCTTCCATAAATGCCTCGAAAGCTGGAGAAGATCAGGCGAAAGTCCCACTCAAGCTCATCTAAATGGGGGCGAAACATCTAGATTCAGCAGGCCTGGATCTAGTCTATGCTACAGCAAACAAGGTGTACCAATTTAGTAAGAATCAGTACAAATATGCAGGCACTATAAGCCTTTAACCAGAAATTTCCAGCTCAGAAGGGCAAAGTCCAGCCTCTCCTCCCACAAGAGTGCAGACCACGAACCCTCTTCATGTAAAATAACTGGCCTGAAGCCCAAGTGCTTAAACCAGAATTAATACACTTTTAGAATAACAAACACTGAGCCCTCAATCAGCAGTTCCCAACTTAGAAGGATGTAAGCTACCTGTCCTGCCACTACAGTGCAGAGCACAAACCTTCTTAATGTAAAACAACTGGTCTGAAGCCCAAGTGCTTAAACTAAAAGGCTTAGAGTGAGTTACACCAAGCAGTAATAAATACAATTGAGTACTTTTAAGTTGACGCAAAAGCAAAATAAAGTAGGAAGAAACACAAATACAGTAAAAGCAGATAAAAAAAAAAAAAAAAAAAAATTGAGTGAGCAAATGAGATGGGCCCAGGAGGAGTATCCAAGTGCAAATTTACAAGACGGGTGGGCAGTTTCAAAGCCACCAAGATTAACACCAAGACAAAAAGAGGGAGGGTGAGTGGGGACCTACTGAAAAAACAGTCAACTTCCAGGTAGATATTGCTCAATGGAACACAAACAAATTACTTTAAAAAGTGCAGAAAAAAGTTACTTAGCTACACTTATGCGTCCAAGTTGATATCATGCAGGTCTTAACCGGCCAAAGCTCACAGTTTAAACAGAAGATAATTCACTGTACCACTTGTATAAGACAGAAACTGAACAACAATGAAGGAAACTTCCCCCACCTATCACTGGCTATGCAGGTTTTTAACAAGCCTTAACTGAAAATACCACATGCACTACTGAAAAACAGTCAACTTCCAGGTAGATATTGCTCAATGCAACACAAACAAATTACTTTAAAAAGTGCAGATAAAAGTTACTTAGCTACACTTATGCGTCCAAGTTGATATCATGCAGGTTTTAACCGGCCAAAGCTCACAGTTTAAACAGAAGATAATTCACTGTACCACTTGTATTAACCGGCCAATGTTGCCAACTTGCCGAAGCTGTTTCAAGATTGTTTTCATTTATACTTGTAAATGTGTGCATTTACTTTTTTATGCATTTTAATAAGGTTAAAATGTCCTGCTTTGCTTGTAATGTGAATATGGGTGTGCTGCTTTTACTTGGGCCTGTTTATTGCATCGCTGTGCTGGGTAAAGGGTACAGTATGTAGTTTTGTGTTTTTTCTTTGCTTTACCTTTAATTGACAATAAAAAGTCTTAATTTTATACTTGGCTTGTATGTGGTATGTAGATTTTTTTAAGTTTTCTTTCTGAATAGTCATGGCTGGTTTATGAATTTTTTAACTTTTTAAATAAACAAGTCTGTTTAATGAGTAGTGTGTTTTTTATTCCTTTAAAGTTTATTTACTGTTACAACTGAGTAATGTGTGTTTTTGCAGTAATAGTTCACCTCATTTAAATGGTTTGAGTTTTCAGTATGCTGTAATGTCACAATGTTGTATCCATAACTGTAATACTGCATCTCCTTTAACACCTCTGGTGATGTCGTGGTGGGGGTGTGGCCAGCGTCATATTGGCCACACTCCTATCCTATTGGCCACACCCCCATGTCCCACTTTGGCCTTATTAAAAGGTCTTCTTCTTCTTCTTCTTTCAGCTTTTCCCAGTTAGGGGTCGCCACAGCGGATCACTTTGCAGCTCATGATTGGCAGTGGAGTTTTATAGTGTTGAGTTGCCAGCCTGGCACCTAACCTTCCACAGAAGGCACACACACTCACACACTCACACCTAAGGCCAATTTAGAGTGTCCAATCCACCTACAGCATGTCTTTGGGATGTGGGAGGAAACCGGAGCACCTGGAGGAAACCCACACGACCACATGGAGGACATGCAGACTCCGCACCGAAGGCACCCCAGCCGAGGATCGAACTGGAGAACCTCTTGCTGTCAGGTGACAACGCTAACCGCTGCACCACCGTGGCCGCCCTTGGCCTTGTTAAAAGGTGGCAACCCTAATTGTTCTTCAGAATAACAGTCTACAAAGTGTGTTGTGAAATATTTATCCTTGTTATTTGAGGAACAATTTTTAAATATTTTTTTTATTTCAGACGATGAGAACCTGTTTCAGGACATTTTGAGCCTGCAGACTTGACCCTGGATTATTTGCCCCCAGTTGTTTTGACCCTGGGATGATTTGACCCCAGTTAAGCTCACATTATAACATTTAAATGTATATAACTTAAAAAAAAAAGATGTGAAAAAATGGAAAATAAAAAGCAAGTTCAGCATTAATGTAAAACTGCAACATTAACATTGCTTGCACATTGAGAAAAATGGCTGAGACAAAATAATCATACAAAACATAAAAGTAGCTAAAAACTTGCTATAAAATGTAGTGGCTTAAAATTAAAAGAAATGAAATAATTAACTTTTTAATTTCTGCTATATGGACAATCAAACAACCTAAAAAAAACTTGTGAAAGCATTTTAAAAATATTAAAAAGAAACAAACTAAGCGGTAATTTCACATCATTAGCATTTTAATAACCAATGTGTGGACACTCTCAAAAGCTAAAGAAAATAACTGAGAAAGCATTTTAGAAATGTAAAAAGGAAACACAGCACAACAAACTAGGGATAGAATAAATGTACCACATACAGAATTGAATGATTATCTTCTGAGAAAAAAGTACAAATTTAGAAATTCAAGGATAAGTAGAGAAAGAAGCACAGCCAATACAGTAAGGATCCGTCACAACAAAATAGGAAATTTAGCTACTGCCACCTACTGAATCCTATTAAAACAACAATAAAATAAAGGCAAGAAAAAAAAAGTAACAGAAGGCTTGAGCATAGATAAAGTCAGTGAAAGATGTCGAAAATTATCTCAAAAAGAAATCAAGAAAAAATAAATAATGAGGGATATCTGTACTGTTTTTGCAAAGTACAAATTGATCAGACAATAAAATTTTGGAGATATAAGATCATGATATAACTGTAAAGTCAGACTTCATACAACAGTATTTACAAATGAAGTAATCAATATGTTAAATGAACATAGTCACGGAAGCGACATATCAGAACTAGAAGTTGAGAAGGTAAAAACATCCCTCAAACAACGGGCTGAAGACACAACTGAAATTCCAGCAATGATCATTAACACTGCAATAGAAGGCACATCAGAAGCAGTGAAAGATAAACTGTCAAAAAATGACACCATCAAAAAAAATAATCAAAAGAAAAAGACAGAAAATTAATACAGCTCCAACACAACCCATTGATTTAGCCTCCATAATAATTCCAGAAAAATATAAAACATATTTGGAAAATGAGAATTTCCTTCTATTCGACTCCGGAGAAGGAGATAAAAAAAAAAAAGAACTGTAATATTTGGATGTGAAACTACTAGTACATGGAGCCATGCAATTGGAACCTTCAAAATAGCACCAAAACTATTTTCTCAAGTGTACATAATAATGAGTGAGTGAAGTGGCTACATTTTACAAATACCTTACTGTCTATTACCAGACAAGCAAAAAGAAACTTATGATAGAATGTTTGGAGCAACACAAGACATTTGGCCAAACTTGCCAACTTAAATTTCAACAGAGTACGAAGTAGCCGTACTAAATGTTATTAAAACAACATATCCATAAACAGAAATCCATGGATACTTTTTCCACCTGGTAAAAAACATGATAAAGATGATATCACATGAAGGACTTCTGAGGCAGTATAACACCAATACTGAATTTGCACTTGCAGCGTGAATGATTTCCGCACTCGCTTTTGTACCACCAGATGAACTAGAGAATGCCTTAGAAGATTTAGCAGACTACATAGCAGAAACACTGCAACCAGTTCTAAACTGGTTTGAGGAGAACTACCTTGGACGACCAAATCGCAGAGGAATGAGAAACAAAAACAATGTTTCCTCCAAATATTTGGTCAGTGTATTAAAGAACCTTAAACTGGGAACATCGAACCATCAACTATGTGGAAGCTACTCATAGAAGGATGCAAACAGAATTCGGAATAGATTATCCACTAATTAAGCGATTTATAGATGGTATTCATAAAATTCAATGTGGAAGAGCTCAAGAATACGAAGCATTTATCAGGGGTGCAGAACCAACCAAAAAAAAAAAAAAAAAGAAAAGAAAAAATATCAAACAAATGATCAAAGACTATTAACATTAGCAAGAGATTGTGCCAATCACACAAATTTAGAATACCTACGTGGAGTTGCTCACACTATCTTAATGCCTAGCTTAAAGTACTAAACAGGATATTAACTTCCTGATTTGAAAATGAAACAGATTTCATTTTAAACATGTTAAAACTTGTTACTGATAAAATTAATATTAACATATTAAATAATTACATAATATATTTAATTGAAACACTATTTAAAAATGGTTATTAATTAAATTAATATTAGCCTATTAAACAACAGATTAAATAAATTAACATTAACATAATAAAAAATTAAATTCAGAAACTGTTTAATTATTGTGTAATTTATTATTGAATTATTATAAAAAAACACTTTTAAAATTTATTTGGGGTCAAACAGCCCAAGGTCAAATCATCTGGGGTCAAAATGTCCAATAAATATTCTTCTCATAAACAATAAATCAAGATATATAAATATATATATATATACACATAGTGGATATAAAAAGATTACACACCTGTTAAAATGCCAGGTTTTTGTGATATAAAAAAATGAGACCACAATAAATCACTTCAAAACTTTTCCCACCTTTAATGTGACCTATAACCGGTACAATTCAATTGAAAAACAAACAAATCTGTTAGGGGAAAAAAATATAAAAAATAAAAAACGTACATTACGCTGGTTGCATAAGTGTGCACACCCTTAAACTAATACTTTGTTGATGCAACTTTTGATTAAATTACAGCATTCAGTCTTCTTGGGTAGGAGTCTATTAGCATGGCACATCTTGACTTGGCAATATTTGTCCACTCTTCCTTGCAAAGGCACTCCAAATCTGTCAGATTGTGAGGGCATCTGTTGTGCACAGCCCTCTTCAGGTCACCCCACAGATTTTCTGTTGGATTTAGGTCTGTGCTCTGGCTGGGCCATTCCAAAACTTTAGTTTTCTTCTAGTGAAGCCATTATTTTGTGGATTTGGATGCATGCTTGGGGCCATTGCCGTGTTGAAGGGTGAAATTCCTCTCCATCTTCAGCTTTCTAGCAGACGCCTGAAGGTTTTGGGCCAAAAGTGACTAGTATTTGGCACTGTTCATAATTCCCTCCACCTTGACTAAAGCCCCAGTTCCAGCTGAAGAAAAGCAACCCCAAAGCATGATACTGCCACCACCATGCTTCACCGTGGGGATGGTGTTCTTTTGGTGATGCGAAGTGTTGTTTTTGTGCCAAATGTACCTTTTGGAATTGTGGCCAAAAAGGTCAACCATGGTCTCATCAGACCATAACACATTTTCCCATTTGCTTTTGGGAGACCTGATGTATTGTTTTGCAAATTTTAGCCGGGCCTGGATGTTTTTCTATGTAAGAAAAGGCTTCTGTCTTGCAACTCTACCTCATGGCTCAGACATATGGAGAATACAGGAGATTGTTGTCACATGTATCACACAAACAGTACTTGCCGGAAATTCCTGCAGCTCCTTTAGTGTTGCTGTAGGTCTTTTGGCAGCCTCCCTGATCAATTTTCGTCTTGTCTTTTCATAAATTTTGGAGGGACGTCCAGTTCTTTGCAACGTCACTGTTGTCCCATATTTTCTCCACTTTTTGAAGACTGTCTTCACTGTGTCCTATTGTACATCCAATGCTGTGGAAATTTTTTGGTACTCTTCTCCTGACTGATACCTTTCAACAATGAGATCCCTTTGATGCTTTTTAACCTCTCTGCAAACCATGGCATTTGCTGTAGCAGGCAAGTGAGTAAATGTCAGGTAAATCCTACTAGGACAGCTGAACTTTATTTGGGGTCAATCAGAATCTCTTTAATTGATGGCAGGTGTGTACCCAAGAAGACTGAACAAGAAGTTATGTACTCACCATATCATTCGATGTATGTAGTCCATCTCGCCTCACATTCTTACCCGTGGGTTCGGAGCTGAATATCGGCTCCGACTCGGCCGATTTTTACTAGCTCAAAGTCTCTCATTGGCTGGGCTAAGAGGGTATCCCATGGTGCACTGCTCCATATCCCCAGATCTAGTTTGCTGCGAAACAACATATGTACTTCATACACACCTCACATCCATACAAACAATCATTAATGAAAGGGACTCAGCAGGTGACAACCTATACTCCAATCCTATGCTCCAAATCCTCCAGGCAGGGGGAAGGTGGGAGGGTAAGTAGGAATGTGAGGCGAGATGAACTACATACATCGAACATTATGGTGAGTACATAACTTCTTGATGTTATGTAGTCCCATCTCGCCTACATTCTTACCTGTGGGACAGCGTCACTAGCACTTACATCCTGGGTGGCCCAAAGGAAAACACTCCTGAGAACTATGGAACCAAAGGAAGATCTGCCCCTGGAGACCACGTCCAATTTGTAATGAGAAACAAAGGTGTGAGGAGAAGGCCAAGTAGCTGCAGCACATATATCATCCATTGACAATCTAGCTTGATAGGCTGTGGATGTGCAGACAGCCCGCGTAGAGTGTGCCTACACTGGAAATGGCAAATTCTTATCTCCTGCCTGATAGATGAAAGAGATGCAACTGGCTATCCATCTAGACAGCGTAACCTTGGTTATGAGAAAACACAATCGGTTTTCCAAAAAGGAAACAAAGAATTGGTCAGACTTCCGGATATCTTTTGTCTGGTGTAGATAGAAGCGTAACTGTCTATGTACATCCAATTGGTGAAATCTAAATTCTGCCTTGTTAGAGAAGTGGGGAAAGAACACTGGCAGCTAAATGGACTAATTCATGTTAGACACGGAAGCCACTTTAGGGAGAAACGATGGATTTGGTCTAACAGAGACCCTATCTTTGTGAAAGATTAAATATGGGGGTTTAATGGAGAGGGCTTGAATTTCCGAGACCCGCTGTGCTGAAGTGATTGCTATTAAAATGCTGTTTTCCATGTTAAGAATTTTAATTCACAGATAGCTGCAGGTTCAAAAGGTGGAAGAGTAAGGGCTTGAAGAACAAAATTGAGGTCCCAGGGCATGACGGGTTTGGACACTGGGGGACGAAGCAACAGGGTACCTTTGAGGAATGCTTTGCATAGTCTGTGTGCCATAAGACTAGGTTCATTCGCTACGTGAAAATTAGATATTGCCGCCAGTTGAATTTTGATGGTGGCTGATGCGGAT
The DNA here is from genome assembly GCF_019279795.1 of Protopterus annectens. NCBI lineage: Eukaryota > Metazoa > Chordata > Ceratodontiformes > Protopteridae > Protopterus > Protopterus annectens. The sequence continues at coordinate 1,300,217,228 of NC_056733.1, forward strand.
CCCTGATAGAAAAACATTGACAAGAATTCCAGAACTGAATCTATCAGAGCTGTATAAGGATCGATACCTCTAGTATGAGCCCAGATGGAGAACCTTTTCCATTTGCTAGAGTAAATCTTTCTAGTGGATGGTTTATGGGAGGACGATAACATATGGACCACTTCCAGTGAAAAATTATGACGTCTGACTAGCGATGGAAGTGGAGTAGCCAGGCTGTCAACCAAAGTGTCCTCAGAGAGGGGTGGAATTGTCCTGACGTGTGTCAGTAAATCTGGTAGAGGGTCCAGAGTCCAAGGACTGTCCACAACATATGGTTGAAGAAAGGGAAACCATACTTGACGAGGCCAATGTGGAGCAATCAGAATCATTCTGCTTCCCAAGGATTGCGCTTTCTGGATCACCCTTGAGAGAAGGGGAAATGGAGGGAAAGCATAAAGCAGACCGGAGGGCCAATCGTGAACCAGAGTGTCCCTGGGTGATTCCCCCTGTGGGGGGATCAGTGTGAAGTAGTTGCTGCATTTCGCATTGAGAGGGCTGGCAAACAGGTCGCAGCAAGGCTGACTCCATCTGCTGAAGATTCGCTCTGCTACCAGGCGAATCAGGGACCGCTCGTAAGGCATAAGTATCGCTCTGCTTAGCCTGTCCACTATTACGTTGGATTTCCCCGGAATGTGCGTCGCCACCAGAAACCGTTGGGAAGCTATAGCCCAATTCCACACTCGCATAGCCTCTCTGCATAGGGGGTAGGATCGTGTTCCCCCTTGCTTGTTGAGATACCACACTACTGACATGTTGTTGTCTGAGTGTATCGCAATAGTCCCTAGAGGAAGAACTTCCTGAAGTGCCTGCAACGCAAGAAGCACTGCTCTCATCTCTAGGACATTTATATGCAAATGTATCTCGTGTTCTTGCCACGTGCCTTGGACTGTCCTGCCGAGATAATGCCCCCCCACCCCATCTGGGAGACGTCCGTGGTCACCGTGGCAATAGGGACGGAAGGAATGAAGGGCTTTCCCCCGTTCAAATTGTTGGTGCACAGCCACCAATGGAGGTTCTGCTTGCATCTGCCTGTGATTAAGATGGGATGAGATAGTGGGAGTCTTTGGAGAAACCACTGGACAAAGAGGAGCCACTGAAGAAGTCTCATGTGTAATCTCGCTAAAGGGACTAACATGATAGTCGCCGCCATGGTCCCTAGGAGTTGTAGAACCAATCTTGCCTTCGCTTGTCTCAGTGGCATCAGTATATGAATTTGTCATTGCAATACCGTGAATCCTTTCTTTTGGTAGGAATGCTCGCATTTGAATGGTGTCCAGCTCTGCTCCTATAAAGGTGACACGCTGTGAGGGCAATAAGGCAGATTTTTCCCAGTTTATCGTTATGCCCAACTGGTGACATAGGCTGATGGTAGCATCCCTTGTCTGAACTAGTTGATGCCTGGTGGGGGCGGTAAGGAGCCAGTCGTCCAGGTACGGAAACACCTGGAATCCGTGACGTCTCAAGTGAGCCGTCACCACTGCCATACATTTGGTGAACACCCTGGGGGCTGTGGTGAGACAAAAGGGCAGGGCTCGAAACTGGAAGTGACTGGCTCCCAGCTGGAAGCATAGGTGACTCATGGATGCTTTATCCATTTTGATATGGTAATAAGCATCCTTGAGATCGATGGAGCACATCCAAACTTCCTCTCCCAGCAATGGGAGAATCGATTGTACAGTGACCATACGGAACTTGGACTTGTGTACATAATTGCTGAGTTGACTTGAGATCTAGTATGGGTCTCAGGTCCCCTGTTCTTTTCGGTACCAAAAAGAATCTTAAGTCCCTAATCCAATTTGGTCTGAGGGGACTGGTTGGATGGCTCTTTTTTCTAGCAGCTGAGACGCCTCTAAGGCTGCTTGATCCCTTTGACTGGGTGGAACGTCTGGGATTTTTCTTACTGGCGGGAGTATTGAAGAGAATGGGATGAGGCAACCTCCAGAAACCATCCTTAGTAGCCATTGGTCCTGGGTGATGCTCTCCCAGGCTTCCGGGTATAAGGAAATTCGACGCCCGACTGGCTCCGGATAAGCACAGTCGGGCACACCCTCAGGAATGAGAGTATGGAGAACCATGGAAGGAGTCCCGGTCTCCCGAATTGCGGGGGCCCCCTCTGCCTCTGGGGCGATGTCTCCCTGAGTAACCCCCCCCTCCCCTGCCTCTGGAGAGGGGTTCACCTTGTGCGTCAGGAAAAAACCTCTGTGGTTTCTTGAACCACACCCCCCCCCACTGGGCCTTGGGATAAGGCCTAGAAGGAAGGGAAAAATATACCCCGACGGCAGACAGGGTTCCCTCTTGCTTGCACCTGGTGAGAGTGTCTTTCACTTTGGTTCCAAACAAGGAGGAACCATCAAATGGGGCGTCAGTGAAGGAAGACTTGAAGGCCTCCGCGAAGTGACACAGGCATAGCCAGGCTTGCCTTCTAAGGGCGACCCCTGAGCTCGCCGCCCTACTCGCTCCCTCAGCCGCATACGAGATGAGCCGCATGGACGAGTTAGCGATGGAGTTGAGGGTAGAAACCTGTGTGTTAACCGTCTGAGCTACCGCCTCCGGTATGTTACCCGCAAGAGTATCTCCCAGTTCTTTGAGGAAATCTCTCTGGAGCTGAGTGAAGTGAGATAAATAATTCAGCGACCGTAAAGTGAATGTTGCTGAGGATAGGGTATGCTTCCCGTACTGGTCCATGGTCCTAGACTCCTTGTTAGGAGGATGGACTGATGAGGAAGACTCTGCAACTTCCTTCTGGGTGGCTGCCGCCACCACCATGGCATCTACCAAGACTCCTTTTGATAGAAACTCTTTTCCCTGGGGTGCGGAAAGGAATTTGTTGGGATGCCTGGGCACGGGCTCCACAGAATCAGGGTTTCCCCAAACTCTTCGACAAATTAGGTCAAGCAGTTCATCGAAGGGTGGAGACGCCCAGGAGGTGGAAGGTTTAGCGCCAAAAGCCTTAAGGAATACTGACTCCTCCTCAGAAGGAGTTTTGGAAGGCCAGCCTCCTCTTTGTTTCAGTATCTCCAGGATCTCGGATAAAGAAACATCGTCAGAGGAAGACTTGGGGGACCCTTCCGATTCCTCGAGGTCAGTATCGGAGGTGAGAGACTCATCCTGGGAGTCTATGTACTTCCTCTTGCACAATTTCTTTCTAGGAGGCTCCTCAGGCAAGGACTCTGGGAGACCCTCAGAAAGTTGGGGACCACTCATGGGGGGGGTGTCCTAAAGGCCTGGCGCTCTACTGTGCAAGGAAAGGTGAGTGTCAGAGGCCCTCGCCGGGGTGGTGGGGGACGGAATGACTGACCCGGTTGATGTAGCTGACGATCTTGCCAGAGTGCTCCGCATGGCCTCGAAGGCAGGTCCTCCCGGGTCCGAGGACCGACCGGCCTCCAAGGCCACGACCAGGACCAGGGTCCCTCGAGCCGATGCACCGAGTGGGAGACTCGGAACTGACAGCTGTCCCGAAGTATCCCCCTCGGGCCCGACAGAAGAGACCAGAGTCTCGAACCCTGTGGACGGAACCGACATGGTCGGAGCCGAAGTCAGCACCGATAGACCCAAAGGGGGTATCGGAGCCGGCGCAGGAACATCACATACCAGCTCCGACGACAAGGATGTTTTTGGAGGAGGAATCATCAAAACAGTCATAGAAACTGACTCCGGAGCCGAGTGGGTCGGAGCCGAGAACAATTTGGCCAACACCAGCAACTGCAGGAGCCTCTGCACTACCCTGTCAACATCCAAATCAGAAAGCCTGGAGGATTTGGAGGAGAGCGATGGAGATTGGGATCTCTTGTCCGGTGAACCAAGCCTGACACTGGGTGACCGGCTCCGAATGGGCTCAAGGATAATTGGAGCCGACGACGATTCGGTTAACACAGATACCTCCTGCGGCCCCGAGGACAGTGGAGCCGAGGAGGTAGAGTCCAAAACAGTAATCTTCTCCTGAGGCTCCGAAGTGGCAGATGGAGCCGGAGACCTTTTCTTAGACTTGGAAGCTTTTGACTTAGACTGAGTACTAGAGGCCGGATCTATAGCTTCCTCAAAAGATGGTTTCAAAAGTCCCTTTAATATTAACTTGTTTTTTCTTTCCTGGAGCACCCTAGGACTGAACGCGTGGCAAAAGCTACACGACTCCTGTAAATGGATGGCTCCAAGGCAGTAGACACACACAGAGTGTCCATCTGTGATGGACATTTTATATCCGCATTTGGAACATTTCTTAAAGCCAGAAGGCTTATGTTCCTTCTGATCTTTGGACATTTTGCAATTGATGTTAAATAACACCTAGATGCAACTCACTGAAAAGGGTGGGAAATGCCACACAACTCTGAACACCAGATACAAAACACCAAACTATGCACACTGAGAGCCTCTAACTGAAACAGTTCACACATGCAGGATAGACACACCGGGAAAACAGTACTAGTCACACACAAAGAACGGACTGAAACGAATCTGAATTGAAACAGTTCTTCAGGGTATAACACAGGAAAAACAATGACCAAGGTTAATCCAACAACAGAGGGGAGGACTAGGTCCTCTAACTAAAACGGGCCTAGCCTGCCGGAACAGTCAGTGATACCAACAACTAACACACTCAAGCACTGAAAACACACACACAAAAATAGCGATCAGCAACAAGAATAGCTATTAAAATAGCTTTTGGGTCCGAACAAAAAACTTTCTCAAAGATTAAAGCAAAAAAGAAGGTACTTAGCCACAGCCAAGCGAGACCACGTCCGAGCTCTACAAGCGGCAAATGAGATCTGGGGATATGGAGCAGTGCACCATGGGATACCCTCTTAGCCCAGCCAATGAGAGACTTTGAGCTAGTAAAAATCAGCAGAGTCGGAGCCGATATTCGGCTCCGAACCCACGGGTAAGAATGTAGGCGAGATAGAAATACATAACATCACTGTAATTACATCAAAAGGTGCTTCAACAAAGTATTAGTTTAGGGGTGTGCACACAACAAAAAATAAGTTATATACTCACCATAACGTTCCATATTAGTTGTCCATCTCGTCTTCATTCCGTACTGATGGGTTCAGAACCGATCCTTGGTTCCGACTCAGCCGCTTACTAAAGCTCGAGGTCTCAAACCAGTTCGTGGCTCCATCCCTATCCCATGATGCTCTAGTGCATTCCTCCGATCTTGTTTGTGATGTATCCATACCCCTACACATAGGTGACTACACCTAAATATATTATATATATATATATATATATATATATATATATATATATATATATATATATATATATATATATATATATATACATACACACACACACACACACACACATCCCAGAAAAGGATCAAACCTTGCCAAATATCTCATCAAACACCTCTCAGTCCTCCAAAGCAATAACAAAAAGGGCTGGGGATTGGGGGGGGGGGGGGGACTTAAGAATAAAGATGAGATGGACAACTCACATGGAATGTTATGGTGAGTGCATAACTTCTTTATGTGAAGTTGTCCTATCTTGTCTTCATTCTTTACTGATGGGACAGCATCCCTAGCACCATCTTTCCTGGGTAGCTCACGGGAGGATATTCTTCAAGACAGTGGAACCAAAGGTGGCTCTGTCCCTGGAGGCCCAATCTACTTTGTAATGAGTAATAAAGGTATGAGGCCTTGTCCATGTTGCTGCTGCACAAATAGTATTTAAGGTAATTTAGCTCTAAAAGCCTGCGAAGTTGACACTGCTCTAGTAGTGTGTGCCTTTATTTTATTTTCCAATTGTTTATCTGTAGAGTCATAGATAAAGGGGATACAATCCAATAACCATCTGGACAAGGTAGTTTTGGATACTGCCAAACCTTTTTTGTTATCTAAAAATTATATGAAAAGATGATCAGATTTACTATATTCTTTTGTCCCGTGCAGGTAAAAATGCAGCTGTCTATGGACGTCTAGTTGATGAAGCATGTACTCTGCCTTATTGCCATGCTTGGTGAAAAAAATGATATCTCTATGGATTGATTTAGAGTAAATTCTAAAGACACTTTTGATAGGAATGAAGGGTTTGTGCGTAATGAAACCCTATCATTATAGAATATCAGGTAAGGGGGTTTCATTGATAAGGCTTGTAGCTCCGACACTCTTCTAGCTGATGCAATCGCTACTAGAGACAGAGTTTTCCAAGATAGAAACGTCAAACTACATGATGCAGCAGGTTCAAAAGGGGGAAGAATAATGCACGATAACAAAAAAATTTAGATTCCAAGGTGTATAGTTGGCTTTATCGGTGATCTTAATAAGTTTTCCCCTCTGAAAAAGGCCTTAGATAGTTTATGAGACATGATATTCAAACCTTCACTTCCAATATGAATATTCAAGATCGCTGCCAGCTGCAGTCTAATAGCAGCTCCAGCTGCTCCCTCACTGAAAAGCTTAGCCAAAAATTCCAAAAATAGATGAAAGGGGTGCTGAGAATGGATCAATTTGATTTTTAACAGCCCAGATAGAAAATCTTTTCCATTTGCTAAGATATAATTTTCTTGTTGACATCTTATGAGAAGAAATTAGGATATGTTAGACTTCAGGGGTGATGTTATACTGCCTGGCTATCTTGGGAATTGGAGCAGCCATGCTGTCAGTTTGAGGGAATGAAGAGATGGGTGGAGAGCCCCCGACTGTGTCAGGAGGTCTGGCACTGGTTCCAGAATCCATGGCTCTTCCAGAAGATGAGGCTTCAAAAAACAGAACCATACTTGACGAGGCTAGTATGGGGCTATTAGAATTAAGGTCCTTCTCAGACTGCTGGCTTTCTGGAGAACTCTGTGTATTAAAAAAAGGGAGGAAATGCATAAAGGATTCCCAGGGGCCAATCGTGTACAAGTGCATCCCTTGGGAACTCCCCCGGAGGGGGGATTAGGACAAAGTAGCTGCTGTATTTTGCATTCATGGCTGTGGCGAATGGATTGCAGCAAGGCTGGCCCTATTTGCGAAAAATAATATCCGCTAATTCTTTCTTTAAGGACCACTTGTGTGGCATCAGAATCTCTCAGCTTAGTTTGTCCGCTATCAAGCTGGATTTCCCCAGAATGTGCATTGCTGTCAGAAAACGCAGGGAGGACATCGTCCACTGTCATACTCTCAGGGCCTCCCAACAAAGGGGGTAAGATCTGGTTCCTCCTTGTTTGTTTATGTACCACACAACTGACATGTTGTCCGACTGTATTGCAATTGTACCTGTCGGAAGAGAGTCTTGGAATGCCTGCAACGCCATCAGCATTGCTCTCATCTCTAGTACATTGATGTGCAAATGAGCTTCATGATCCTGCCAAGTGCCTTGGGGCTGTTCTTCTCTGATAATGCCCACCCTATCTGGGAAGCTTCCGTGGTCACTGTGGCTACCGGAGAAGGGGGAAAAATTAGACGACCCATCGTTACTTGGTCAGAGTGAAGCCAACAACGAAGGTCTTTCCTGCAGGACTCCGCCAGGGTTATGAGATGGATCATTGGCAGTTCCTGCATGGAACACTGGGTGAATAGCATCCACTGGAGTATTCTCATGTGTAGCCTTGCTAGACAAATCACCACTATTGCTGCTGCCATTGTCCCTAGTACTTTCAGGATTGTCCTTGCTTGTACTTTTGTCTTGTAAAGAAGGTCCTGGGTCTGTAGTCGAAGAGACTGAACTCTGTCTGAAGGCAACTTGACTACCATGGTTTCTGTGTTTATTTCTATGCCAATAAAGATGATATGTTTTGATGGCAATAAGGCAGACGTTTTGAAATTTACTGAAATTCCTAGCTGGGCACATAGTTTCAGGGTAGTGACTCTTGCCTGAATAAGTAGATTTGTTTTGACGGCAATAAGGCATACTTTTTGAAATTTACTGAAATCCCTAGCTGGGCACATAGTTTCAGGGTAGTATCTCTTGCCTGAATAAGTAGGTGCTTGGTGGTGGTGGTTAGGAGCCAGTCGTTTAGGTATGGAAACACCCGGAATCCTAGACACCTCAAGTGAGCCATAACTACTGCCATACATTTGGTGAACACTCTGGGGGCTGTAGTGAGGCCAAAGGGCAGAGCTTGAAATTGGTAATGACTGGCTTGCAGCTGAAAGCGCAGATGACTCTTTGATGGTCTGTCCATCTTTATATGGTAGTACGCATCCTGGAGGTCTATAGAGAACATCCAGCTGTCTTTCCCTAAAAAGGGAAGTATTGACTGTAGCGTGACCATTCGGAATTTTGTCTTTTTTACTGACTTGTTTAGTCTGCTGAGATCCAATATGGGTGTAAAAAGAACCTTGAATAAGTTCTGAATCCTATTTGGTCTGCCGGGACTGGCTGGATGACTCTTTTTTTCTAACAACTTTTGAATTTATAAGGTTTCTTGTTCCCGGGGACTGGGTAGAACATCTGGGATTCTCTTTATTTTTGGGCGTGGCATTGAAAAGGGGATTGTGTAGCCTCCAGATATAATACTTTGTACTCATTTATCTTTTGTTATGTCTAGCCAGGCTTGTGGGTTCAAAGACAAGCATCCCCCGAGTGCCTCCAGAGAGGGAGGGTCGGGCCTCCTTTCAGGAGCGCTGATAGGGTTTGCCGAAGGATTCTTGGTTGCCCTGGTTCTGCGGACCCCCTCTGCTGTGTGGGTGGCATCTTCCGTTATTACCTCCTGCTTCTCTGACCCTGGAGGAAGGTTCACCCTGCGTGTCCTGAAAGACCCTCTAGGATTTTCGGAACCACATTTTCCCACCCTTTTGACCCTTGGGATAGGGTCCAGAAGGAGTGGAAAAACGGACTCCCATGGCAGAGAGAGTCTTCCCTTCTTGTTCACACCAGGGAAGCGTTTCTTTGACTTTGGGCCCAGACAAGGATGAACCATCAAAAGGGGAACTAACAAAGGATGACTTAAAGGGTTATGCAAAATTACATAAGCGCATCCAGGAATGATGTCTGAGGGCAATTCCGGAACCCGCTGACCTACTCACTCCATCGGTTGCATAGCATACCAGATGCATTGACGAGTTAACCACTGAATTGAGGGTAGCAAGCTGGAAGGATACTTTATCTGCTGCCCCTGCAGCTACTGTGCCCTGGAGAGTATCTCCAAGCTCCTTCAGGAGATCTCTCTGCAGTCTTGGGAAAAGCGTAAGGTAGTTCAGCGACCTAAGGGTAAAGGCCGCTGATGAAAACATGCACTTGCCATACCTGTCCATTGTACGTGACTCCTTATTCAGGGGATGGACAGATGTTGAAGTTTCCGACAACTCCTTTTTAGTGGCACCACCACCACCATGCCATCCACAGGTACTCCTTTGGTCAAAAAGGTTTTAAACATTGGCACAGTAATGAAATTCTTGGGCCTCCTGGGGATGGGTTCCACTGGATCTGGAGCCTCCCATGCCTTTCAACAAACTAAATCCATGAGCTTGTCCAAAGACAGAGATACCCAGGTGGATGAAGCTCGAAATCCGAAAGCCTTCAGGTATACACACTCCTCATCAGAAGAGTTGATGGGATTTCAGCCACCTCTCTGTTTTAGGATCTCTTGGATGTCCGCAAAGGAGACATCCTCAGAGGGTGACCTTGGAGACCCTTCAGACTCAAGTTTCGTATCCGATGTAACTGACTCATCCTGGGAGTCGATATGTTTTCTCTTGCATAGTTTCTTCCCCAAGGGACCTCCTTGATGGGATACTCTGGGGAGGTTTTGGAAGACAAGCTATCACCCAGTGGTGGATGCTGAGGCTTAGGGTCTCTACGTTTTTTTGGAATCACCTGTATGGGTAGAGTGGGGTGGAATGGTTGGATCTGGTAGGGTCAGTGAGGATGTCTTTGGTGACAGAGCTCTCCTTATGGCTGCGAAGGACCCCCCCATGGTGCGAGAGAACCCCTGGCTCTGACGAGTTGGGCGATGCTCCTGGCACCACGGTGGGTGGCTTTGAAGCAGAGGTGGAAGCCGAGCTCATCTGAGCCGAGGCCCCGAGAGGAAAGTTCGGAACTGAAAAAACTTCCGTTCAACTGTCCCCCCCCCGGACCCAACTGGTGAGTGTCAGCCCCTAGACATCTCAGACAGTGCCGAGGCAGTCAGAGAGGTCATCACTGAAGAAGCCGAAATGATTCTTTGTTCCGACGGCTCCACCACTATTGAGTTCCAAACATTACGGCTCCAAAACCACCACTGGAGTTGGAGGAGAAACGGAAATCAGGGGAACGTTTCCAGTTGGCTCCAAAAATTCTTGGAGTCGGATCCGATAAAAGTCTGGCCAGCGCCGGTGTCTTAAGCAATCTCTGCACCAAGCGATCCATATCATCATCTGACAGGCTTCTGGAGGATCGAGAGGATGGTGCCGATACTGTAGACTGTAATATGGGAGACATGAGAGTTGGAGATATCGGCTCCAATACTGGGAAGCAGCTCCGAACTTGAACTGCTCTCGATTCCAATAAGGGTGGCGCCAAGGAAGCAGGTCTTGTTGAGTCAGATTTTTGAGTTTCTGTGGGAGACATCCTAGGAAGCTTAGTGGATGGCTCCGATGTGCTTGAAGTCGAGGAAGAAGACCTCTTTGAACTTTTTTCACCAGCTGAAGTAGATTTTGGTGGACGTTGACCCTTTTCCATGGCTTCTTGAAAGGAAGATTTTATCATGACCCTCAGAATCAATTTGTTTTTCCTTGTTTGGAAGACCCTAGTACTAAATGCATGACAAATCAAGCAAGATTCTTGTAAGTGGAGTGGTCCCAGACAGTAGACACATTCTGAATGTCCAGCAGTAACTGACATTGTCTGGGAGCAATTAGGGCATTTTTTAAAAACCGAAGGTTTCTGATCCTTCTGCTCTTTCTGTTTTTGACATTATGTACTCACGCACACTCAATAAGAAACCCTCTAACTAAAACCGGTTAAAGGCCATCTAACTAAAACAATTTTATTTTTATTTTACATTTGTTGGCTGGGATAGTCCGACTGCATTAATGTCCATTTTCAGCGGAGGCCTGGGGAGAAAAGATCCAAGGTAGACAGATAAGTAATAACAAAGAAAGCATATTACAGATATGATATTTACAAAAAAAGCATAAGCAGACATGAATAGACAATATCACAATATCAAGCCTTCTCAGAATCACATTCTCACACAAAAGCAATAACAAGATAGGAAACTCTTATTGATAAAGATTTACCACAGAAGTACTTTAACTATTTATTACCTGAATAACAACACACTATTAAATATATCAATATATGAGAAGGCACACCAACAACTATTCTAATTTAAATATCAAAAAAGTGAAAACTCTAAAGGTTTACCACAGAACTATTTCAACTATCTATTATCTAAATAACCACACGATTATATCTATCTATATATAAGAAGGCACACCAAATTAATATTCTAATCTAATTATCAAAAAAGACTGCAAACTTTAACTGGAATAGGGATTATGAAGCCAAAAGAAAGTCGGCCTGACACACACACTAATCTATTAAATCTGGCAAGAAAGTATTCCAAAACTTAGAAATGCTCTAAAAAACGAGTGTTTATATATATATATATATATATATATATATATATATATATATATATATATATATATTTTTTTTTTTAACTACCACTAATACTAAAGAACAAGAAAAATTATATGAAATCACTTAGCCACAGCTGGTAAATGATACAGTCTGTTTCAGTGAGAAACAAGATCTGAGGAAGGTACTAGAGCATCATGGGATAGGGATGGAGCCACAAGTTGGTATGAGACCTCAAGCTTTAGTAAGTGGCCGTTTCGGAACAGAGAACCCATCAGTAAAGAATGAAGACAAGACAGGACAACTTCACATGCATTAGTTTAAGGGTGTGCACACTTAGCAACCAGCATATTGTACGTTTTTTTTATTTTTTATATGTTTTCCCCTAACAGATTTGTTTGTTTTTCAACTGAATTGTACAGGTTACAGGTCACATTAAAGGTTTGAAAAGTTTTGAAATGATTTATTGTGGTCTCATTTTTTATATTACAAAAACCTGGTATTTTAACAGGGGTGTGTAAACTTTTTATATCCACTGTATAGCATACATACATATATATATATATGTATATATGTATATATATATATATATATATATATATATATATATATATATATATATATATATATGTGTGTGTGTGTGTGTGTGTATCTACTTTTAAAAGTACAATCCACCGAATTTAACTTACCTGAGCTTCATCCACCGACACTACACTTAAACGAACCAACGGAATGCCAAATTCCTTTCACAGGGAAAGGAACCACTTGACCACCATGGTGAACTGTACCCTCTCCTCCATGTAGTGCAATATTTAAGGAGGGGGTGTGTGGGGGAGTGAAGCCCCCCTACTTTGGTGGGCTTAGCTGTTTTCCTTTTCGTTTGGTTTCCACAGTGATCAAGTGGTTCCTTTCCCTGTGAAAGGAATTCGGCAGTCTGTTGGTTTGTTTAAGTGCATTTTCGGGTGATGAAGCTCAGGTAAGTTAAATTCAGTGGATCGTACTTTCATACAATGAAAGTAGATGCATATATATATATATATATATATATATATATATATATATATATATATATATATATATGGGTTTACTTCACATCAGTGAAATCCCATCTCACTGACTTTCATTTCTCCGACACCAAATCACCTAATTTTCAAAATACTGAAAATTCATTTGACTGAATCTCATTTCACTGAATTGTAAGCCATAGATTTGATGTGGGTTTCCATTCACCTTTGACTTATTTGTGATAAAAATAATTTCTGTAACTTACAGTGCTGACTGTTGGAATACCGATAGTCATGTAGAAAGTGGTGTTGCACTGTTTTTAAATGTGGGTATGTATCTTTACATTTGAATGGGAAGCATCTAAAGTAATATGGCGGATGTTTTGTGCGTTCCCAGCAGTAGTGGTAGCATGTAGAGTACTTTAAGGCAAGTAAAAGGTATATGCCCTCTTCCCCACAGTAGTGCGATCCGAGAGTTAGTATATATAGTTAGACGGGTGTGGGGGGGGGCACAGCCCCCTACATCGGGGGGTGTCGAGGGAGTAGCCCCCCACTTAGTTTGGTTTTATATTGTCTGCTTTGTGTTAAGAGGTTAATTAAGTATATTTTAAGTTCTGGAAAGAGATAGTCACTAGTGTTGTGAGTGTGTTTGTCTATGGCTTCCCATTTAGTCTTTTGAAATTTAGCATTGTAAGATTTTAGTAAAATGAGATTCAGTGAAATGAGTTGTCAGTATTTTGAAATTTAGGTGATTTGGTCTCAGTGAAATGAAAGTCAGTGAAATGGGATTTCAGTGATGTGAAGGAGACTCATATATATATATATATATACATATATATATATATAATAAATATATATATATATATATATATATATATATATATATATATATATATATATAAAGTGGATATAAAAAGTTTACACACTCCTGTTAAAATCCCAGGTTTTTGTGATATAACAAATGAGACCACAATAAATAATTTCAAAAGTTTTCCCACCTTTAATGTGACCTATAACCTTTACAATTCAATTGAAAAACAAAGAAATTTGTTGAGGGAAAAAAATATAAAAAATAAAAAACGTACAATAAGCTGGTTGCGTAAGTGTGCACACCCTTAAACTAATATTTTTTTGAAGCACCTTTTGATTTAATTACAACATTCAGTCTTCTTGAGTACACACATGCCATCAGTTAAAGGGACTCTGATTAACCACAAATAAAGTTCAGCTGTCCTAGTAGGATTTCCTGACATTTACTCAGTTGCTTGCTACAGCAAAAGCCATGGTTTGCAGAGAGCTTACAAAGCATCAAAGGGATCTCACTGTTGAAAGGTATCAGTCAGGAGAAGGGTACAAAAAATTTTCCACAGCATTGGATATGCCATGGAACACAGTGAAGACAGTCATCAAAAAGTGGAGAAAATATGGGACAACAGTGATGTTGCAAAGAATTGGACGTCTCTCCAAAATTGATGAAAAGACAAGATGAAAACTGGTCAGGGAGGCTACCAAGAGACCTACAGCAACACTGAAGGAGCTGCAGGAATTTCTGGCAAGTACTGGTTGTGTACTGCATGTGACAACAATCTCCCATATTCTCCATATGTCTGGGCTATGGGGTAGGGTTGCAAGACGGAAGCCTTTTCTTACACAGAAAAACATCCAGGCCCAGATAAAATTTGCAAAACAATACATCAAGTCACCCAAAAGCATGTTGGAAAATCTGTTATGGTCTGATGAGACCAAGGTTGAACTTTTTGGCTACAATTCCAAAAGGTACACTTGGCGCAAAAACAACACTTTGCATCACCAAAAAAACACCATCCCCACGGTGAAGCATGGTGGTGGCAGTATTATACAGCTTTGGGGTTGCTTTTCTTCAGCTGGAACTGAGGCTTTAGTCAAGGTGGAGGGAATTATGAACAGTTCCAAATACCAGTCACTTTTGGCCCAAAACCTTCAGGCGTCTGCTAGAAAGCTGAAGATGAAGAGGATTTTCACCTTTCAACACGACAGTGACCCCAAGCATACATCAAAATCAACAAAAGAATGGCTTTACCAGAAGAAAATTAAAGTTTTGGAATGGCCCAACCAGAGCCCAGACCTAAATCCAATCGAAAATCTGTGGGGTGACCTGAAGAAGGCTCTGCAAAAGAGATGCCCTCACAATTTGATAGATTTGGAGTGCCTTTGCAAGGAACAGTGGGCAAATATTGCCAAGTCAAAGATGTATCATGCTGATAGACTCCTACCCAAAAAGACTGAATGCTGTAATTAAATGAAAGGTGCTTCAACAAAATGTTAGTTTAAGGGTGTGCACACTTATGCAACCAGCTTATTGTACATTTTTTATTTTTAATATTTTTCCCCATAACAGATTTGTTTGTTTTTCAATTGAATTGTACAGGTTATAGGTCACATTAAAGGTGGGAAAATTTTGAAATGATTTATTGTGGTCTCATTTTTTATATCACAAAAAACTTTTTAACAGGGGTGTGTACACTTTTTATATCCACTGTACATGTATGTATGTATATACATATATATGTGTGTATATATATATATATATATATATATATATATATATATATATATATATATATATATATATATATATATATATAAAAAGTGTATACAATTGCAATGGGGTCGAATCGTCCGGGGTCAAACTGTCCTGCTTCCTGAGGACCACACTCAGAACAGAACATTGTGCATTGAGCAGATGTAGAAACTAGAACAGCAGCAGAGGGAGAGAGATATGTTGAAAATTTCACATATATTATGAACTGAGAGTTTCTCAAAATTACATTTTACTGATTAGAATACAGGAATACCCATCATGCATCAGTAAGGAAAGTGAAATCAGTAAATGGCAGCTGTCATTGCAACAGTGTATAAAACTTGCAGTGCTGATGTATTTTGTATTTTTGATCCATTTTGTCATTGCGCATTTTTTAGCAATACATCCACAATGTTAATAAAAGTTTGTTGTGTATATCTGACAGACAGATAATACAATAAAAGTTTTACATACTAGTATAAGTGTTGTAGCTATTACTTATGATGTATGATTTGTTATACTTGTATATCTGGCTTTGTTTTCTGATTCTTATATCTGTTGTGCAGTCTGCCTAGTCATAGAGTGAATGGGAGTCTGCGGTGAAAGTGTTAGCACTGCTTTTTGCAGACTGTGTGGCATGGCCTTCAGTTCAACAATGGTATTGCACCTGCCTCACACTCCATTTCTGTGTTTGTAAAAGCTGTTTTAGCTTAGGTTGACTGACACTTGTGCAGGTACCCATTTGATAGCAGCAGTTCATAATCAGCACACCTTGCAGATCAACACTGGTATTGTTTCTGTTTCCAACTCCTTGGTTGTTTTATTTAAAAAACACTGCTACAGCCTAGGTTGGCTGTTACTTGAGTGGGTACTCACTTGACAGTAACAGATCATAATCAGCAAGCATGTTCCAAAATATTTTTTGTAAGCCTTCTGATTCCTGATTGTTTCTGAGGAGAATGCATACAGTTGTACATATGCAATACTAATATTAACATATATATATATTATATTCTATGTCTACAGTTGTTTTGACTGAACATATCACATTGTTTTTAGTGTTGCACTCATTATATTGATGTGTATTCAGCCAAATATCATGCTGTTTGTCTCAGAAGGTTCTCTTATGTTGTGCCTATTGTCCACAAAACTGTCTGAAATCTTTCTCCTCCTTTATACAACAGCACTTTGTGTCAGATCATATACATCACTGAATGCAGACAGGAAAATGTTTGTTGACCATTCATACGTTTTTACAATACTAATGGAAAGTTGTGTGTGTGTGTGTGTGTGTGTGTGTGTGTGTGTGTGTGTGTGTGTGTGTGTGTGTGTGTGTGTGTCTCTAAGCAGACATAACTGATCAAGAAAGAATAATGTTGTCCATTTTAGGAGTATGGCATAGAGGGCCACAGGTAATAATGGCTATGTGTCAGTCCTTGTATAAATTGTCATCATAACAATATTATGTTTTGCTCTGATTTCATGGAGTGTTCTGCATGACAGACATTTTGTTTTCTTTTCTCTTGTGTTTTGCAATTAATCATTATATAGCACTGTACCCGAGGACATTCACCAATCCAAAGACAACAATGTGCATGTGCAAAACCACTGCTCAAATAATCCGAAAAAGACAGTGACAAAGATGACAAAGATGATGTGGAGCCTCAACAAACCCCTGCTCAAGACATCCTGCCTGTACCCCAGAGGAGATGTCATCATGGGCATGACAGAGAGGATTTTCAGGTGGAGATCAGGGAGGTCATAACTGATGTGTTCCAAATACAAATGAGGGACATGAAGGGGACCTTTGATGAGATTGCATGGGCTATGCAGGATTTATTCAGGATGACAGCTTGTGAAATCATTCGGGAGTCTGATCCACATCAGCTTGGTCCCTCCTGTCAGTAGGTATTGTCTGTCCATTCCCCTTGTATTTTGCTGCCAACATGGTAATTGACTGGACTGTACATGCATGCATATCATGTATCTGCCATGCTTATGTGTTATTATCAGGTGACATTTACATTGGTTTCAATGTATGCATGACACACATTACACTTTCCTCACACATTCAACTGTCCATGCTTTATGACAGTTAACCTGTTGATAGTGCTGCCACAGGCAGGCAGCCTCTAAGCATGTGACTAACTTATGTTGTCCATAGTCCAACACTAACAGTGTCATATGCCTTGGCCATGTCTGGTAACTGCAAGATATAGACAAGTCATTCCACATGGTTTTGGATGACAGCTGTCATGATGTCCCACTACCACGATGTGGTGTTGTGTCACGGCTTGGCAGTACTGATGCCATGAGGGATCATGTACAGGTATATCTTGTCTATGTTCATTCCTTATCTGACTGCATCAAACAGCAAGGTAACATTAATATGTACATAATGTTACAGATTACACATTCTTTCAAAAGGCATTACAACATGTTTGTTGCATGCAGCATTTCCACACCCATGATGTACTAACGTTGGAGTACACCTTCCATAAATACTTGTACACATTATGTATGTGTGCACATATTCACATACATACTGACACAGAAATGTACCTTTGACAAGTAAGCTTTCAGTGATGAACGGCTGATGTGCTGTAATGATGTTCACAGGGGTGTCCTCTGCTCCTTAATGAGCAGTGTGGTTGACATACACATGCATTTCTTTATTTGACATTTGCATGACAGTACATTAGTATGTGATTGAAAATTTTTAACTTACTTACCTATACATGTTGATGTGACATGATTGCACATTACTGTGTATGTGTGTTTTACATATGTAAAAACAAAAAAATGCAAGGCTCCAGAATACACCGGCTAAAAGAACCACTCTGTAAATTAAAAACAAATGAGCTTATTCCAAATATATGAGCGCTTTAGTTTTGACTTCAGTAAAACTTCCTCAAATACAAAAACACCCTCATAAACCACATTTAAATAGACAATAATCATATGACCCTTTTAAAATAGATCATATGACTTCTTTCCTGAAACTAGATATCATGTGATCTCATTCTTAAAAAAAATAATGTGAATATCACATCAGCAATCTACTACCTGTCTAAAACAATGTCTCCTAATTAATATAAAACAATTATTTTATTTCATTACTTATAAGTACTTCCTATATGGATCTTAATAAACATTTACTCAGCCAGTTCTAAAAAACATATTCTAAGAAAAACATAGTATCCACATGGGTCACAAGTCCATCACAGAGAGAAAAATATCTCTTCTACTACCTATTGGTGTTGTTTTGTCGTAATCACAATTATTTTTCTATCCATTCAAAGCTTTCAATTTTAAGAGGGGGGCAGTAGTTACACTATCATTCAGGCCTGGCCATTTATTTGGGTTTATCTTCACCTGCCAAAGAAGTTCCTGCTTTTCTAGCAATGTAGTCCAAGGTCAACCACGTGGGTTCTTTTCCACCTTATCCAAAATTAAAAACTTAAATCCATGGTCCCTATGCTCCTTTCTATGCCTAAACAAGGCATTCATTGTTTTCTCCTTCTTCATTTCGTATACATGTTCATATGTTCAATTGTGGAGCTTATGCTCCATTTTCCCTACATAAAAATCTTTGCAAGACTGGCATAGAGCCCCATAGACTACCCCTATTGTGTCAGAATTTTATTTGCCTTGGATAAAGATTTCCACCCCGTTAATAATGACCCTGTTACAATCCAGTATATACTTACACATGTTGCATCTCCCACATTTATACATTCTAGAATTATTGACCAACACCCTTCCTTTCCTTTGCAATAAGTCCTTCAAATTCTGTCCTCTCTTGTATATTATGATAGGCTTTTCATCCACCCTTTTATATATTTCATTATTTTCCCGCAAAATTTCCCAGTTTTTATTTAATATCCATCTAACTTTGAAACTTCTTAAGTTATAGGCAGTGATGAGGGCTTCAGAAGAATAATCAATGTTCGAACTTCCATTTACTATAATGCTATTCCGGTTATTACCAGAACTTAGAATGGAATAAAAGTGTCCAGTTTGTCTTTTCAGGGACACTTCCTTTATGAGTTCCTCCAGCATTACTCTAGGATAACCCCTTTTGCTATTATTATGCTTATCATTTTTACCCAACATAACTCTAAGATCCAATTCACATATTTTTTCGAATAAACTCAGAATAGGATGCAGGGGTGGATTACACAAGCTAGATATCCTAAGAGCATTATTATTTTCCAACACATCCTTAAATAAAATAGAAAAATTGAAGTTACGTACAAACACTTTTAAGTCCAAAATTACATCCACTAAATTAGCTGGCCGAGCCAGTACAAAATTGATTCCTTTTGCAAAAAGATCAGCATACAAGCAATCCAAACAGATGTCCGTAAAATTAAACTATTTAAAATCTCCTTCAGCTTTATACACTACTGTGACTACATTATCCACATATTCATCCTTTGGAGAAGAAATATTCATCTTCTCATTTGGGATGATTGATGAAAAATTACTCATAATTAAGTTCACCTCATATTGGGGTTAGTGGAGCACTGGCCCAGTAGAGTGTTGGCTGATTCTTCCTGTTGTACTGCCAATGGTGACTCGAACATTGATTCAAACTGGTTGAATTCTAGGGTTGCCGATTCCTGATTCACTCAGATTGTCTCAGTTTGAGAAAATCCTGCCCCTCCTCATATAATTCTTCCTGATAGGTACTTGTTCGATCTGACCCACCTCTTGTTCATCATGTTTATTAAAACGTGTTTGATTTTCTTCCACTAAGTCTGGTGAATATTCATTATGTTCAAAAACTCGTCTTCCCCATACCTGTGATTCAGAGGGTTTAAGGTAAGCTGTACCATTCATATAATCTTTTCAATCACATTCCAATTTCTTTAATTTATCAGTTTTATATAGGACAAAAAGCGGTGATCAAAGTTAATGTGTTTATTTTCTGGCCTGACTTTAATAAAGTGTTTTGTGTATTCCACGACTGAGTCAAATCATTCCTGGTGTGCTCAAGACTGTTTCTTGGTTTTGTTTGAACTTTTTGATCATTATTCCAAGCATTTTTTTTTGGTTTTGTGGTTTATTTCGGAAAATGGAAGGGGAGACTAGCTTCTGGGAGCCGATAAGGCAAGGAAGGAAGATGTGAGTGAAATACGCAAAATGATTGGCCAGTTAATGCAAATGGTCAATCTTCTTACTCCAACTCCAACTGGACAATCCTTGGTGTCCTTAGCTTCCTCGATTAATTTTTCAGTGAACCAGGAAATTACATCACGAGAAGGGCAAAGACTACCAAATCTGTGAGGTATGGATGCTATTAATGGCGCTAGACAAGCGTCTAATTCCACTGGAGATGATTTTGACTATTTAAGAACTCTGAGCATTTTAGCTGATGGGAGAACTGGAGAAGCTAATTCCAATGAACGAACACCGGAGCCAGGACAACATAACATGGCAAGACAAGGTGACTGTCATGTTAATAATGATCTAAATGGACTTGATAATTTAAGTGCTTGGCTTTTTAAAAAACACTCATTAAAACTAACGGAACAAGCAACAAACATTGATTCTGACACCTACAACAATAATATTAATAAGTTAAATGACGCTATATTAAAATATCCTCAAACCACCTGCATACAATATGCCAATGACTCTACATTAATCTGTGCTGCAGCATCTCGTGCTGAACTGCAGTCTAGCACCCAAAAACATTTACCTTAGTTGAAAACTGGTTCTACAAATGCTGTCTCCTCCTAAACCCTAAAAAAACAAACTCATACTATTCACCCCTACCCTAAAGTCTCCCTCCTATCAATTTCTCAGTAGTATCAAATAATGGCACTGTAACAGTACCCGATACAACAACTAAACTTTTAGGCATAACAATCGATCACAATCTTAGTTTTGACTCTCACATAAACTTGA
The DNA here is from genome assembly GCF_019279795.1 of Protopterus annectens. Lineage (NCBI taxonomy): Eukaryota > Metazoa > Chordata > Ceratodontiformes > Protopteridae > Protopterus > Protopterus annectens. Next base: position 1,300,238,231 of record NC_056733.1, read on the forward strand.
CCATTAAATCAGTCAATAGAAAACTTGGTTTCCTTTATAGGCTAAAAACCTTCCTTACACCTTCTGCCAGGACTACTATCGCCCAAACACACCTAATTTCCACCCTTCACTATGCCTCCCCAATTTACACTAATCTATCCAAAAATAATCTACATAAGCTGGCCACCACTTATAATAACATTGCCAGATTTGCTACTGGTTCTCCATTTCAGACCCACCATTGCCAAAAATCTGAAAAGGTTAGGATGGTTGGAACTGCAAAACCAACTTCTTCTTCAACAACTAACTATAACTCATAAGATCTTGTATTATCCTACAAATACTCCCATACTCTCTTGCCTTATTAGCACATATAAAAATCAGACAACCCTAATAAGTTACTAGTAGCCACCCCTAAATCTAACAACAAATCTGGAGACTGTCTATTTGCTAATACCATTGGAAACTCTTGGAACAAGCTTCCTAATAAACTAACATCCCTAACATCCACACCACTTTTCAAGAAGCAACTAAGAACCTTCCTAACTTCACAATGGCTATGCCCATGTACTAATCCTGACTGATATTTCCTCCTCTTAACCACCACCTTCACATGACCATAACATTCATCTCTGATGTAATTAAAAAAAAAAAAAAGAATATTTTGTTCTAATATGATCAACGTATACATGTATATATGTTTCTTTCTTTCTAATTTTGTCTAAGCTTCTCACATGTAAATCCTGGTATATGTAACCTATATGTACTTGCATATTCAAGTCATTTTGTTTCCTCTTAGGTTATATAAATCTACTTAAAGGGGTTTCTATGTTTAATTCATTTTTAAATATTATCCTCATGTCTTATACTTATGGATTTGTGTCAATTTGTATAATGCTGTAGTGGAGCTTTTCTCCCTGGGCCTGTACTGAAAATGGACATATATCCAGTTAGACTAGCCCGGTCAACAAATGTGAAATAAAATAAATAAATAAATAAATAAGACTTTGGATATTGAAAATACATATTTTAAAGAATGTTTGAGTTTAAATATTGTTCTGAAGTGAGTAAGGGTGTTTAAGTTCCCAAATAATGTAGAAGAAGGAAATTAATTTCATAATGAATTAATAAGCATATTTGATAGATATGGGAGTGATGTAATGAGAGCTATTATTAAATGTAGCGGAAATGAAATGTTGGTGTTGCAAAAGCAGATTGAAAAGATCAGTGATTGTATTATAAATTACATTATGTTTACAGTTAACTCTGAAAAGGACAAATATTTTAATTTAAGGAAAAATATTGAGGAAAAATGTATGGTTACTACCAACAGGAAGAAAAGGAAAATAGAGAGCGATCTAGTTGAATATAGAGAGAATAGGAGTTATCATACAGCCAAATATAAAAGGAAAAATATGAATGGGGCCAATGATTTTAGTAGGCCGCCGACAGTGGGTTATCAACAGGGACCATTGGTGGGACGGGATGATAGGCAATTGGAACAAGGTTTGGATAACAACCAATTGAACAGGGATGACCCTTTAGAGTACCCACTCCTCCACAGGTCTGTGAGACTGAAGAGCAGGAATCCTTCTTATTACAATCAGGATTACAGGTGTGGAGGGCGAAGGAAGGGAAAGTAAACACGACAGGGGAGATAGTTAATGGTTCCAGGGAAGATAATCAAATTTTGAAGGAAAACTGTAAGTTCACTTTTAACAGATTTAATATTTTTAATTACAGTAGTACTGACTTGAACAAGGGGCACTTTAACTTTTTTCTAAGGGACTCAAATTCATTCCACAAAGAAAATGTGATTTGATCTCAAACTGTTTCTGTGTAAAATTAATTTAGAAATACTAGGTGCTCATACTTCCGGAGGAGGTTTGAGTAATGAACTCAGAAGGAAGAGTACATTTGAACCCCCACTCCACCCGCAACTAAAAAATTTAGAGAACATAATTGAGAATGAGTTAAGAAAAGTGATTAATAAAAATATACTTAAGTGCAACCTCTCACAAGAAGAAAAATGAACTTTGGATGATATTAGGGCCAATAAGTATATAAGGGTGATGAAGCCCAATAAGGGAGAGAGAACAGTTTTAATGGACAAAATAATATACAAAATAAAAATGTTAGATATTGTTAGTGATAATAATAAATATATAAGAGTATCTAGAAACAAGATACATATTGCTTATAATAAAATAGATTTAATTCTAAATTATATGCTTATTGATGGATTAATAAATCTTAATACCTATAACTACCTGAACAATGAGAAACTAAGAATTCCTTCTAGTTTCAGTATACCGAAAGTTCATAAAAATGCTTTAGATCCACCTTTAAGACTCACTGCTTCAGGTGAAGGATCTAACACTGAACCACTGGCCAAATATATAGACTTTAAAGTGAAGCAGCTATGGATGAGGGAGCAGGAGATCCTAAAGGACTGCTGGGATTTTCTGAGGTGCGTTACACCTGATCTGTTTAACAAGGACATTTTATTTGTTACCATTGACATAGTTGATCTATATACAGTAATATCCAAGACAATGATATAGAATGGTTAAAGAAAGCCTTAATACAAAAGAGTGACCTTTCTAGCAATGATTTTCATGTCTGTTTAGACTTGATAAAATTAGTTTTGAAAAACAACTATATTTTCTTTGAAAGAGAGTTTTTCCACCAAGTGGGGGCCTGTTGTGCCCCCACTTATGCATAGTCTTATCTATGTGGGAACAAGCATTTATTTACAGATCTGGCTATGAATCTTGTTGGATACTATATAAAAGGTACCTGGACGACATTTGTTTCTTCTGGGTAGACACTGAAGAAAAGTTAAAAGAATTTATTAATTACATTCAGAATACTACAGAATTTTTAAAGTTATGCATAATATTAGTTTTGAAAGAGTAGATTATCTGGATGTTACGATTCACAAATTGGATGATAGGTTTCAGTCCACAGTGCACAGGAAGAAAACATTTTTTACCTCCTTCTTGTATTATTTGAGTGCACACGCTACACATCAAAACAGAGGTATAGTCAAAGGCCAGTACATCAGGGCTAACAGAATGTCTTCAGAAGAGATAGAGTTTAAGACAGAATGTAGCTTATTGAAAGATATGTTTATGGAAATGGGTTACCCACTGAGTTTAATTGAAGAAGTGAATAAGGAGGTTTGGAACAAGAGAAGTGATAGATATGCACCTATTTTAGGAAAAAGATCTGGGAGAGTTGAAGGGTAATGGGGTGATTGATGAATTAAATGAACATACAAATCCCTTTCTGAAAGCATTTATAACTGACTATAGCGGAGATTCTTATGTAATTAAAAATATAGTTGAAAGAGAATGGGATAGATTTGTAAGTTTGACAGATATTACTAAGATTTCTGGTAAACCAGTGAAGGTTATTTTTAGGAAATGATGTAATATAAAAAAACCTTCTGGAAAATCAGGGGGTGATGAATAATAAGTATGATAACAAAAGAAGGAAAGGGACATTTAAATGTGGTGCATGCCCACAATGACCATATATCAGTCACAAAGAGAGGGTGCATATCCAGAGTCGTAATAGATGCATTGAGGGGAAGACATATTCTAATTGTACCACCACAGGGGTGGTTTACTTACCTCAGTGTAAAGCCTGCAAAGCATTTTACGTTGAGAAGACTGAACGTACACTGAAAAGGAAAATATACGAGTACTATTATGACGTTCGAAATTGCAATGAGAACAATGCACTATATAAATACTCACTATGTTGCACACAGGCAAAGTATGAATGTTTTGTTTTATAAGGGATACCAAAGGATAGTAGAGGGTGGCCCTGGGAGAACACTATAGAATTTAAAGAACTTTATTGGCAAATAATTTTGGAAGCTTATAAAACCCCAGGGCTTAATGAGAATATTTTGCTTGCCCTAGTGTTAAAAAAGAGAATGGCAAAGTTATGATTGAACCCTTTGAAATAACCATTCATGGTTAGTTTTATTTCAACATAGTTTGTTTTTCCTTTTGGATTTTTAAAATCGCTTATTTAGGAAAAGTTGTTTAGTAAACACACTCCCACAAAAGCAAAAAAATTTTTTGGTGTATTGTACAATTAATCCACTAGATGGAGTTATAGGTACATTAATAAGGCTATTGCATTTTAAACATGAATATTAGCAATTACTATTAGTGAATTTAAATAAATCTTAGGACATTTTAGGGAAAATGCGAATTTAATTATTTTATGATTTAGTGGTTTAATTTTTTATGAATGTTGAGTTTTTAAGCAATAATTAAGCAACTCATTGTTTTTTAATTGGGTGATTTTTTTTATTGGTGGACTGTAATGACTAAAAGTATATAATGGCATTATATGCCTGGTTTATTTATCTGACGAAGTCTGCTTTATATAGGATGAAAATGCAGTGATCACAGTTAATACGTTTATTTTCTGGTCTGACTTTAATAAAGTGTTTTGTGTATTACATGACTGAGTCAAACCCTTCCTGGGGTGCTCAAGACTGTTTCTTGGTGTTGTTATAAGCTGTATTTAACCAGCTTATAATAACAACCTGCTAGATATATCATAGGATCTTCCCTCCAATATTTCAAAAATATGTCTGTTATAATCCTGCTTGTACATTATAACCATCCCATCCCATCTCCCTTATCTGGTTTCATGGGGGTCATAATTCCTGATAAAAATATTTTTTCATAGTCAGTCTGTTCAAATTTTGTACTTGTCCTATTATTATGCTTATCATTTTTACCCAATATAACTAGACATCAAATTCACATATTTTTTTCGAAAAAACTCACAACAGGATGCAGGGGTGAGGGTGGATTATACAAGCTAGATATCCTAAGAGCATCATTATTTTCCAACAAATCCTTAAATAAAATAGAAAAATTTAACTTGCGTATAAACACTTTTAAGTCCAAAATTACATCCACTAAATTAGCTGGCCGAGGCAGTACAAAATTGATTCCTTTTGCAAAAAAATCAGCATAAGAACAATCCAAAGGGATGTCTGTAAAATTAAACAATTTAAAATCCCCTTCAGTGTTATAAACTACTGTGACTACATTATCCACATGTTCTTCTTTTAGAGAAGAAATATTCATCTCCTAATTTGGGATGATTGATGAAAAATTATCCATAATTAAGTTCCCTTCATATTGGGGTTGCAGCATGGTACAGCACTGGGCCAGTAGATTGTCCACTGATTCTTCCTGTTGTACTGCCAATGGTGACTCAAACTTTAATTTGGATTGGTTGAATTCTGGGGTTGCCGATTTCTGATTCACTCGGATCGCCTCAGTCTGTGAAAATCCTGCCCTTCCTCATATAATTCTTCCTGACAGGTAGTTGTTCGATCTTTAGTTGTTTGATCTCTCCCCGGCTCTTGTTCATCATGTCTATTAAAACGGGTTTGATTTTCTTCCACTAAGTCTGGTGAATGTTCATTATATTCAAAAACTTGTCTTCCCCATACTTGTGATTCAGGGGATTTAGGGTACGCTGTACCATTCATATAATCTTTTCTATCACATTTCAATTTGTTTAATTTATAATTTTTTAAATGATTGATGGTTTGCTCAATACTACAAAAAATATGAGCATGTTCACTCTTATATTCCGGAAAGCAACTATCCTTTATAATACCCTCATTCAAACCATTCATCTCCTCTGTTATTTTATCCATTAACTTCACATTATGTCTTACCACCACCTCCATGAACTCACATTCCCGTCTATCAAAAAGGTCCATGAGCTCCTTATGGAGAGGTGAATCTTTCTCGAGTCCCGTTGGAAAATGCCATTGTCTAAGACCCCTAGGGACATGCTTAACTCAAATACATTCCATAAAATAAGAGTTCTCCAACTGGAGCTTCTTCAACTTTAATAACTTCTAGTCCAGTTCAGTAAGTTTAGAACACAGGTCCTCCCTAGTGTGGTTTAATGAAACATTTTCAAATCCCACACAAGACACAAGCCATTCATTTAAATTAGGTATTCCATCTTGCCTATCCTGTACATTCAACTGATTGCCTCTTCTAGATGAAATATTGATGGTCTGAATCATCTGCAATCCTGGAGTATCCCAAACATCCATAATCATAGTATGCTGATGAGGTCGCATATTCTGCTGCCCTGGCAGAGATCCCTCCAGTAAAACTCCCTCAATACCCTGGAACAGTTGCTGAACTAGGAAGGTGAGATTCCCGACCATACTCTGCAGTACAGTCAATTCTCTGTTCACATCCATTTCACTGTTACCAGAGCAAAACAGTTGTGAAGAAGCTGTAATATCCATTGCCATGGCGTAACCACCAAACTTCGAAAAGGCAAACTCTTACCAACAACAAACTAGTAAAAACAAAGAAAAATGCAAGTCTCTGGAATATATAGGCTAAAAGAACCACTCCGTAAATTAAAAACAAACGAGTTTATTCCAAATATATGAGCGCTTTCATATTGACAGCATTAAAACTTCCACAGATACATAAACACTCTCGTAAACCACATTTAAATAGTCAATAATCATACGACCCTCTTAAAATAGAGCATATGATTTCTTTCCTAAAACTAGATATATGTGATCCCATTCCTAAAAAATGAAAGCGAATACAGAGCCTATTCCCACCAAAAAAATACTGCCCATGCCCCTCTAACTTTCCCTCAGATTTTCCTATTCCAACATCCTCTTGTTTGTAACCAAGCCAAAGAGCCGAAAATCCAGTAAAGCTGCTTTATTGAAACCAACAGCAACAGTAGAGTTGTAGAGTTAAGCGTTTTCATCCATCAGGACATCATCAGAACTATAAACCAGCCCGATCAATCAATTTAAAAAGTAATTAAAAACAGTCACATGACTCATAAACTACTAATACAAATACACTAAAACCAATTCCATTTTAAATATTTACAATGTTTTAATTACATCAAGAAAATACAAAATAAACAATAAATAATAATAGAAGAGAATGCATTAACATTCTAAATTTTTCAAATGTAAAATAGATGAAATGGAGCAGGTATCATTTAGTCCAGGCTCTACTAGGGAATTGAGCCTGAGTTGCCATTTTAACTCCCTAACTAATAAATGTTCCTCCACAATTCTACCCCTATCATCCCTCTTAAGTTGTTCTATGACAAAATACCCAAATTTATGACCAGAGTTTTTTTTCAACATGCTTGGACAGTGCATTTATGTCTTTTTTATTTCTAATGTCTCTTTCGTGTTCGTATATTCTCTCTCTCACCCATCTTATAGTTTTACCTGTATAATAGACAGAACAATGCAAGCAACTGGCAACATAAATAGCCCATCTTGTATTGCAATTCTATTTCTTCTTGATAACAACCTTTTGTCCATTGAGAAAAAACTGGCAACCTACCAGTATACAAGGACACATTTTACAACACCCACACTTAGACATACCTTGTATTCCAAAAGAAGTACACTTACTGTCACTACTCTGTTGTTTTTTTCTCTTCTTCTTCTTTCAGCTTTTCCTGGTTAGGGGTCGCCACAGCAGAACTCTGGTCCGCTAATGATTGGCAGTAGATTTTTTATGGTGCCAGCTCAACGCCCAACCTTCAACGAAGGCATGCCCTACGCATGTTTTTCGAACGCCACTCGACTGCGGGGAGGACATGCAGAATCCACACAGAATAACTGTTTAATACTGGAATCTTTTCTGTAAGCCACTACTGGTTTATCCCCCAAACTTCTACCCAATTGGGGATTCATAGATATCAGTGGCCAGTTGTGTCTTAATGTATGGACAATATCATGACTATGCAAGGAATAGGTACATATAAAGGATCAGTTGTAGTTATTACCACTGGCCATCTGAATTTCACACCATCCAAGGGGTACATTAGGGACCAAACCACCAGTCTCAGTACCTCTATCTTGTAACCCCCTTCTTCTTCTTTCAGCTTTTCCCAGTTAGGGGACGCCACAGTAGATCATCTGTCCACTCATAATTGGCAATGAAGCTTTACGGTGTCAAGTTACCAGCCAGGCACCCAACCTTCCACAGAAGACACACACATGCACACACTGACACCTAGGGCAATTTAGAGTGTCCAATCCGCCTACAGCATGTCTTTGGGATGTGGGAGGAAACCGGAGCACCCGGAGGAAACCAACGCGACCACAGGGAGGACATGCAGACTCCGCACAGAAAGCATCCCAGCCAAGGATCGAACCGGAGAACCTCTTGCTGTGAGGCGGCAATGCTAACCACTGCTCCACCGTGGCCACCCTAGCTTGCAACCCCCTATTACTGTAATATAGCAAACGGAGGTAAACACCATTTTTTCTCTTACTAGCCACTTCATCAAATGTCAGTCTTAAAAATTCCATGGGGTACTCCCGCTTAATAAACATTTCCAAAAGAATCTGACATTTGTCATTAAAAGACACAGCTTCAGAAATCATCCTGGCATGTCTAACCAGTTGGCCTTTTACCACTGATTTCTTCTGATAATATGGATGGTGGCTCTCAGAATGTAAATAACTATTAGAAAAAGTTTCTAAATATTTCGAAAAATATTAGATACAAAACACTTTTTTTCTATAGTCCTTGGTAATAGTTACATCCAAAAAAGGAATACTCACTTCAATGTGAACATGTACAAATCTCAAAAATGACATTGTAGAATTAATGTAATAAAAAAAACTTTTGAGCCTATCTTCACTAACTTTCCAGACAATAAAAATATCGTCCAGAAAGCGGGTATAGAAGGCAAATCCAGAGCTAAACGGGGAATTGCAGGCAAAATGTTTTTCCCAAAAACTCATAACTAGATTTGCAAAACTGGGGCACATGCTGCCCCCATTGCTATACCTTTAATTTGTCTAAGCAATTGTCCTTCAAAGAACAAAAAATTCTTCATCAGGACCATTTCCATAAGGGCACTGATAGTATTAATACGATCTTGGGACAAAATTCCAATTTCTGCCAAAATGTCCTCAAACCATCTAAGCCTCGTGTCATGGGGAATGACCGAATATAAATCACAAACATCAACGGTAACTAGAATGTAATCAGCCTGGAAAGGTACATTCCCTAATTTTGTTAAAAAATCCCAGGAGTCTTTACAAATCTGTAAAAAATGTAATGAGTGATGTGAATATATAAGTATTACAAATAGCCTTGCAACTTTGAAGCACGTATTATAAGTTAGTGGATGGTATATGGAAATATCTGTGATTGTCTAATACATTTCTGTGTGTACTCCAGAAAATTTATATTGCGTTTGCCATGCGGATTACTTTGGGATACTTGGCATTTTTAATGTGCTTGTGTTTTTGATTTGGTCTGTTGCTATGGTGTCAGTAACATTCCGTAGTTGTCCGAACCTTACTGTACTGATGTTATCTTTCTAAACAACTATCAGGATTTTTTTCAATTTGTTTGGTAATGTACAACGTTACTGGAAAACCATTTCTTATAATTACAGATTACTTACGCATTTCTATAATGAGCCATTGGAAATGAGGTACTCCATTGTCAGCTGAGGTACTCTGAGTTTCTTGTCATAGATTAGCATATTACAATGTTATCTGCAGGTTTTGCACTCATATTGGAGTAATATGCTGGATTCTGCAAGCTTTAAGGAATCCTGCCCAATATACCCTATAACTGCATCAGAATAACATGCACTTTATTTAAGAACAAATATGTTTTAAACAGTCAGAAAAATACCTGAAATATATAAAGCATTCATTGCAAAAATAAGATTGCTAATCTTCCCAAAGTGTTATTCAAATGCTTCCTTTTGTGACTGTAAAACAATAACAATAATTATGTATTTTACAAATCTCATTATTATTTTTAAGCACATTATTGCAACTACCTACCCAAACCTGTCTACCTCCCTATTAAAAGCTTTCTTCCTCTGTTCTCCCAATCCCTACCTAACTCTTTTCATCCCTCAGTAATCTTAACAAAGTGTTTAGCGCTGCAGAACTCGGTTCTCTATCTGCCAGCTCCACAGAGCCTTTTAGTGCTCCCATTATTCTTGACACCCCAAGAACCTTGTGCATACTGCAGTAGGACTTTTCCCATGTAGTTTATTCTTTTACCAACAACACCTGAAACTTAATTTAATTGAAACACTCTCCTAGTTTCTTCCCTGATTGTTTTTCTTTTCTTGCCGGCTGTGCGATTTGATTCTACCCCACTGCGCTCGGGGTCACTCCGCTCCCTTCCCCTTCCCCCATTTCCACCCACCCCCACTTCAATTACATTTATTTTCACCTTAGGACCACCCCCTCATTATCTCCCATCCAATCACACCCCACTACACACTCCTCCTTTGTAACCTTATAGCTTCTATTGGCTATTCCTAATACCTCCAGTTACACACTACCTCCTCCTCCACCTTCTCTACTTCTTACACTTCCTTTATTACTCCTCATTCAATAACCTACAAAACTCTACAACACTTTTACCTACTGCAACACTATGCCACGTAGACACACTCTTATACCCCCTCACCCTCTTGTTATCATTAACCTTCCTATTGCAACGTACCCCACTTCAACTTATAGACTTCTACCAAAAACCCACCTCCACAACCTCCACCAATAGTTTACCTTTCACTACCTACCATGACATCTCACCTAACCTACACCATACAGACAGCATTTTCTGCTTTAAATGAAAACTACCCCCCCCCCCCCAAATTGTAAACTCAACTCATTCCCATCCTACTCACCTATACCATAACCTAATGGTCAATGCCAAAAAATGTGTCATCATCCTCTTTGGGAAAAACCTGGTTCCCATGAATTACTACATCGATGGTAGTCCACTGAACATAGAAGGCGTTATAAGAGATCTGGGAACACAGGTTGACAGCAACCTCTTTTTTGACCACCACATTGCCACTGTGGTCAGACAGTTCTTCTGTGTGGCACATCTCATTACTAAGGGTTTTGCATCCAGGAAGAATGAGGTCATTGTCTCCCTCTACTCTTCCCTCATTAGGCCAATCATCGAGTACAATGCCCCATCTAGCATGTATCTTACTAGACACCTGCAACAACTGGAGAGGCTGCAAAAGTACCTGACAAAGAGGATCCTAGGCCTTAAACACTTGTCCTATATGGACAGACTCAAAAAACTCCCAACTGTTCTCTGCCTCATATCGCCTTAGAGGCAATCTCTGCTTGACTTGCAAAGCCATGTCTGACCCAACTCTGTTAGAAATGCTGCATCTAAAGAAATCCCAATCCTTCCACACCACACGCTCCAGACACCTCAACCTCATTACCACAATCAACAGAACGTGCTGGAGGGACAGGTTCATAACCCAGGGACTGCCCATGCTATGGAACAGACTTCCCATACATGTCAAACAGAGCACCTCACTGGCCTCTTCAAGAGAAATCTTGATGAGTGGATGGGAAATAGAAAATTCACCCTTGTGATCACTCCAGTGGCTCTACTCGACAGAGGCACTAGGAACTAAGGTCTGGTGGCACGATGCCAGGGTAATCCTATGGGCTAGGCTTATAAAGGCTCCAGGGCCATTAGCCTAGTACACACCTATGAACCTAAAAAAGCTAGAACTCTCCTACATAAGCTCTCTAAACTAACCTTATGCAGAGATATCCATCCTAATCCTGTTCTCCCAACTTCATCTCCTAACCCAGACGGCTCCCTCAAATCCTTAAATCTAACAACGGTCAACCTTCAAAGTATTCATAATAAGGTCCCTGAATTCCATGTCTGGGTAGCACATAACAAACCCGACATTATCACTGCAACAGAAACCTGGCTAAAACCATACATTAAAAACTGTGAATCCCCCCCCCCGGTTTTACATGCCTATGCATAGATAGGCCCCACAAAAAAGGTGGTGGAGTAGCTCTGATCTATCCCAACACCTTCAATATAGTTTGATACAATTCATCTATACCTAACTTCTCCACTGCTGAAATCTTAATAACCTTCCTCAAAATAAACAAATGCAAAATTTTCTGTATCATTGTCCTGTACATTTTTTCTGGCAATTCCCATATTAGTGGCTATCCTAGCTTGGACATCCAGCAATATAACCAGAGAAACTATAATTCTTGGGGATGTTAATATTAATTGGTTAGACATCTCACAACAGCACCCCCCCCAGCATAAACCTATTCAGCTACAGCCAGCTAATCACCGATATTACTAGACCCAAGAAAAATGGTAGCTGTGGAACAATCTTAGACTGGATCTTGGTCTCTGACCCAAAAAAAAAATCCCCACCACAGGAACTTTCCCAAATAGAATCAGCGACCACTTACCTGCCTTTATTATACATAACACCTCAACATCATTAGTCATCTATATAAGAATGTTAGAACTCTATCTAACTTCTGCCCTTCATCTTTTAACAATATTCTAAACAACTTTGACCAGGCTCCCCTAAAAATACTTCCCCTCCTACATTCCTAAATATCTTAAACAGGCTAGCACCCTCCCGACTAAGAAGAGTAAAACCTAAACACACCCCATGGCTCACTAGAGCTACTTAACAGAATATGGCCACGAGAGACAAAGCTTGGAAGCTTTGGAAAAAACACAAAAATAACTCTGATCTTATAACCTATAAACAACTTTGCAACCAAGAAAAGTGCCTAGTTATTAAGGACAAAAAAGAGTACTACCACACTTTATAAAACCAACACAAACTAAATCAAAGCAGTTCTGGAGCTCAATATACAACCTTCTTCACCCAGGAACTAACAGTAACCCCTGTCCCAATCCAGAAAAAACTCCCAATGAAATAGCCACCCTCTTCAACACATATTTCATAAACGTTGTAATTAACCTCACAGCCAACTTCCCCCATAATCCAAACCCATCTGACCAGACTACTAATGCCCCTCCCACATACATAACTTATTTCTTGCATCTATGCCTACTGCCACAGTAAAGAAACTACTTCTGAAATTAAAGACATGCACCAATGTCCCTGATGACCTGCCCCCAGAATTCCTTCAAATAGCAGCAAACTCCATAGCATACCCTGTCAGCCTACTGCCAAATAGGTCCATTCAAGAGTCCTATGTTCCCACCATTTGGAAAAAAGCTTTCATCCTTCCACTGCACAAAGGCAGAAACAACACTGATATCTCCAACTTCCAACCCATTGCTATTCTATCCTCTATCTCAATGATCCTTGAAAAATGTATCCACACCCAATTCCTTAACTATCTTCAAGACAATAACCTACTATCAGTAACCCAGCATGACTTCAGACCCAGACATAGCACCACTATAGCTATAATATCCTTCTGTGACTCTGTAAATTGAGCTTGGGATGCCGGAAAGCTAGTCTCCTCTCTATTTCTAGACCTTTCCAAAGCCTTTGATACTATATCCCACCCTCTTCTGCTTAGTAAACTCACCAAATTAGGAATGTCCCACTCTACCTTTCTCTGGTTTTCCAACTACCTCACAAGCAGACAACAAGCTGCAAAATGGCTATACTCTCTCCATTCCTCAATACTATTACTGGTGTTCCCCAGGGATCTATCCTACGGCCTCGGTTATTCAGCATTTTCATCAATGATTTCCACTCTACTCCCTCTCAAGGCACAGACATCCAGTACGCAGATGACTCTACTATCATTTGCAGCGCCAACTCTCCTCCTGAACATCTGTAACTTACCCAGTCAGCACTCACCTCCACTGAAAGATGGATGACTAACAACTATCTTGCCCTAAACCCTAAAAAAACAAACTTATGCTATTCACCCCAAGAAGACCACTACTATAAATAAAGACCCTTTCTCCATATTCTCCCAGGATAACACTACTATTGAGGTTGTCACACATACCAAGCTATTAAGAGTCACCACAGATGAACACTTATCCTTCGACTTGCATATTCACAACAATATTAAAAAAGCTCACCAAAAACTGGGCATGCTATGCTGCCACAAATCATTCCTCAATTTCTCCTCAAAATTATCAATTGCCTCCTTCTTCCTGCTCCCATCTCTCCTCTACAGTGCTCCTCTATTTACTAACATACAGGCTAGTCTAAAATCCAAGCTTAATTCTTGCTATAACAAAATTGCAAAATTTGTCACTAACAGAAACAATTCATCCCACCAGTGTGCCTCTCTTCACATACTAAACTAGCTAGAACTTCCCCATCATCTCGCATATATATGACTAACAGCAGCCCATAAACTAATATTCAACCCTGCCAGCTGCCCTGCCCTTTCCTCTCTGTTTAAACTGTATCACCCAAACAGACCCCTCTGATCAGAGAATCAACAAACCTAACCTTTCCACTGGCCAAATGCTCCACTCTTTCCCCACTGCTAAATTATGGAACTCTCTACCACAAACTAAGATCCACTAGCAGCACATCTCTCTTCAAAAAATCCTCAAAATAACATATGTCCTCACAGTGGCTATGCTTTCACACTCCATAACTTGACTTTTTTTCTCCCACTACCACCTCCACTTCACTCCTCCATCCTACCTACCTCCCTCCTTAATCCTTCCTATCTCCTGATTAGTAATCCTTTGCTGCTATTTATACTAGTAGAATCAGTAGAGAGTCTTATTTAAAACTGTATTGCCTCATTGCCTAATTTTTCTTTGTTAAAAAACCTATTTCATTGCCAGCTCTTGTTGTAGTTGATAGATATATTGTTGTTTGTATAAATCACTATTGAGCTTTTCTCCCTGGGCCTCCACTGAAAATGGGCACTTTTTGGCCCAGTGGACCATCCCGGTAAACAAATGCAAATACATAATAAAAAAGCAAGTTTGCAAGGTTTGACATTTTAGCAATATGAAATTGCTAGCAAACAGCAAAGCTCCTTATTCATGCTATGTTAATGGATAGTGAAAATAAAGCTCAAACAAATACATTTTGGAATTAATTATTATTTAAGTAAATAATAATAATAATAATATATAAGAGTAGATGGATGGTTTAAATAAAATTATTATTATAATGATTGTATGATAAAACAAATATTGCTCTAAAGCCCGTAAGCCTATAACCTTTGGAAGAAACATGAAATGCTCAAGAGACATCATTATTTAACATCATAATGCTCCATCCATTTTAGTTTAGAAAATGATTTGAATGCAACCTCCTAGTTCTATACCCTACATCAGTCTTCCATAATCTCCTTTCTTCCATACACGACAGCACAAAATAAAAATAAAAAAACCCTCACAAATCAACATTATAAAAAACAATGTCAGGCATGTCCCCCACGTCCCATTCATCTTCATATGTCAACATAACAACTTAAAGTCAAAGACAACCCAATCAACCATTCAATTTCGGAAAACAACCATTTTGTTCATCATCCACAAGGAAACTCACCATACCACAGCTTAACATCACACCAATTTAATCCTGACTACATCCATTAAGAAACAAAATTAAGTTATCCTTCACCAACAGAGAGCCTAACATCGGATAAAATCAGCCCAACAAAATGCTATACTAAATTTACTCATGTCCAAACATATCCAACAAACAGAACTAGATCTGAACTCAAAACATTTCAATCACGTTTCAAAACCACAAACTTTCCTCTGCATCCATGTGCCATGATCTCAAGTATCAAAAATGGAAAGTAGCTAAGCTCTACCACACTTCCTTCATCAGCAAACAAAACTGTATCATATGTGAATCAAATTAGATGACTCCCTACCCAGGGGATGCAATATTTGCATGACAAAATCTCTGCTAAATTGAAAAGAAAAAAAAAAAAAAACAACAGGAGAACTCTGGAGCGAAATAAGACAATTCCCTCCCTCTGAAAGACCCACTTGCAACTGAAAGCGACTCCCCCTCCCAGAACCAGCAATAAATCTATCCCATTAAGTACTAACCATAAAACATACCAACATTTTTAAACAGTGTCACTTCTCTGACAATGCACTTAGCACATAATGAATTAAAGTCATACATGGGAATGATTGTAGCTATCAGAAATACCAGTCCAAGTAAATTAGGTTAACTGTATTTTAATAAAAGAACAATTCAGTATATTTTAGACAGGATCTATGGAATTACGTGAATGAATTTTGTAGAACACAAAGGAAATGACAATAGGTGAACCAACTGATAACAATAATGCTATTTCCAGTCAGATTATCGTAAGACTAGTCAGCTGTAGTTTATTTTTGTGAGAACATTTTGAAATGGAGAGCTGATTAAAGACAAAAAGGAAAAGCCAGATGGGAAAACCCAAGTATACAAAAGTCAGAACATATTTAAATGTAATTTTTGTGTAGGCTTACTATTGTACCTTTTCATAAATAATGTGTATCTTTTCATATAAATTATGTCACACACAATAAATATTTAAATTTATTATTATTTTACCTTGAGAAAGCCCGGTAGTGACTGGGAGAAAGCGCTTGGTTTTAATTTGGAGATCTAATAAAAGCTTTTCAATAAGCTGCGTTTGTGTTGGTATTGGCCACGCAAAGGATTTACAGCATTATATTTAATTGTTGCTTTCTGGGTCCTGTTGTGCTGGACTTTGTTTTTTTGGCTTGGGCTACATTTTTTTCTGAATTTAAATTTTATATTTATATCTTATACAGTGAACAAATATGAACCAGGAATCTCAGGTGGATATTGCAGTGAGTGGGAACTAAACATACTAACTAACTGAATACAGCGCAAATGTCTAGCATAACATTGGAAGCTCAATTTCACTTTTTAATATCACAATAACTAACAAAGGATCATAACAGAGAGGGGAATTTGAAAGCAACAGCACTAGCATCATCAAGGAGATCTTATATAAGAGAGAGTTTAATTTGCAAAATCAATAATGCAAATTAAGAAAAATGTTTGCCTTAACACACCAGTCAGACAAAGCTCTCTGTAAAAGGGCCATTAAGACAGCTCACACTTAAAATGATGATTCTCACTCATCATTTTTTCCAAATATGAAAAAATTCAATGTATATTAAAAACAAAAATAAAAATGTTAAATGATTTTCTCAGTACGTAAAAGATTTTATGATAATATGATTACATACATATAGTTAAAATATATATATTAACTATTACTTTAAACTACAAAATAATGTAATTAACTGTTTGAATGTTATACTGTGATTTATAGTGAGGAGAATGATTGAATGTTATACTGTGATTTATAGTGAAGAGAATGAAATGCCTTACATATCTACCTAATCTTCTTGTAAATATTCATTAAAAGTAAATGACGATTGTACCATTATTATGTGATGAAGAAAAGCACATACTTTTTCGCTTCTTGGATGAAGTTCATTTAGTACTGTGTGTTTTCTTTCAAGAAATATTTTCATATTGCTTGTAGAAAATTCCATAATATCCTGGGATATTATGTGGTATTATTAGTAGGTTATTATATGAAAGAAAATTCCTAGCTTCTAGAACAGTATTTACCTGAGTTTTTACCTAAGAGAGGACATATTATGTATAGCAGGATATAAAAGCCAAGCTCTGATATTATTTTAAGAGATTCTGTAACTGGACAAAATTATCTGCATTTTTTTAAACTTTCGGCAACACAGCCATTATCAATTCTTATTAAATTTTAATTTATTTATTTGACATTTGTTTACCGGGGTGGTCTGACTGGGTCTACAGAACCCACTTTCAGCAGAAGACTGGGGAGAAAAACTCCACATACAGTACAATACAAATACAATATAATCCAATACAATAAAAATTACATTAGAAATACTACACAAAAATAAGTTGAAAGAACAAACTCCTACAAGATGTTGCAATATATTACTACACATCTAGACAATTCTATACAGTTAAAACATTACAGACAATAATAGTCACTCTCACCATACATGATGGAGACCGTGTCCAAAAAAGTAGTATGTAGGTAGTGCAATGTATGACACTGACTGTAACATTACATGCAAAATAGAATGTTAATTTCAATTAGGAAAATAGCAGCAAGAAAGTTAGTGATGCAGACAGACAGTGAGAGAGAGAGAGTTAAGAAGAACAGAAGCAATAAAGCCTGAGCAGTAGCTCAGGCTTTGAAATGGGTTAGGCCAGTCATAGACCTGATAGCTACAGGAAGTGAATTCCAAAGTATAGAGACGGAGTATGAATACAAAGAGTGACCAGGTTTTCTTGTGTGTTTTGAGATAGCTAAGAGATTTTTGTCTTCTGATGATAGGGATCGATTTTGTGTGTAAGGTGTGACTATATTGGCTAGTGCAGGGCAGGCAGTAGGCTTGAAAATAAGGTTGTGCAAGGTGGATAGCTGAATAAAGGCAAGTTGGTTGGAGAGTTCAAGCCAGTTTAGTTCTAGGAGTGGTTTACAGTGGTGTGTGTGATATTTAGTAGCAAACTTTGCAACTTTGTTGTAGCACTGTTCCAACTTGCTTAGGGTAGAATTCTGTAAGTTAGTTAAGACGGGGTAACCATAAAGAAGGGAGGGAAGTAAAAATGTTTTTGCAAGGGTAGTTTTGGTTCCTGCAGTAAAGAAATGTTTGTTTCTATATAAGAGTCCCAGTTTTTGATGAGTTTTCTTTATATTTTGCTGTATATGGGGGTCAACATTTGTCCATGATAACACCTAGAAGTTTGTTTTCCTGTACTATTTCTATGACAGTGTTGTCAGATGCAAGGATGTTGAAATGATCAGTGGCAGGGGAAGTGTTTTTGGGATGAAAGAGTACAAGTTTTGTCTTCTTTGGACTAAGAAAGAGTTGGGCATTTCTTAGCCAGGATTCAACTGCAGTAAAGGACTGTTGAGTTTTTGAAAGTAGTTCTGGTAGTGATTGAGGAGTGCAGATTATGGTGGAATCATCAGCGTACTGAATGAGGGTCCCAGGGTGACAGACAGTGTGAAGGGTGTTTGTGAAAATGTTGAAGAGTAGGGTTCCCAGGATGGAGCCTTGGGAGACTCCAATAGGGTTGTGGAGGAAGGGTGAGAGTTCATTGGACCATTTCACTGCTTGTTTACAATCCTTGAGGCACTGAAACCATTTTACTGTGTTATGTGAGAAGCCTAGGTTAGACAGTGTGTTCAAAAGTAAGAGGTGAGGCACTGTGTCAAAGGCCTTGGAGAGATCAAGGAATAATGAGGCTGTATAACATCCTGCATCTCTGGCCTTGTTCATGGTGTCTGTAAAAAATAACAGGGCTAGCTGTGCTGTGGCTAGATCGGAAGCCATGTTGGGTTTTGGTTAAAAGGTTGTTTTGCAATAGATATCTCATTACCTGCTGATGGATACCTCTCTCGAGAATTTTGGATATGGGTGACAAGCTGGATATAAAATAGAAATTGGATGGATCAAAAGATCTGCCTCCTTTGTGGATGGGGGTGATGTGAGATTGCTTCCATATGGTAGGTACTTCTGATTTGGATAAAGACCTATTTATAAGGATACTGATTGGGTAGGTGACTGAGTTAGCAGCCAGTTTGAGGTAGTACTTAGGGGGGATTATCGGCTAAGGTAGAGCAGGGTTTTAGTTTTTGTAACAGTTTCTTAATGGTGTCAGTGGGTATAGGCTTAAATGAGAATGGGGTTTGTATGACATTTTGTTGAGTGTGGGGGGGAGGGTTAGGTATGACAGGATTAGAAGTAGTTGATGGCCTGGGGTTGATGTCTGAATAGGTTGAAGGGTGGGGGGGATCCAGCATTAGGGGTGTTAGTTAATAGGTCTGAAATTTATTTAATGAAATGCTTGTTAAGGTTTTTGGCTATTTGTGATGGGAGGGGTATCTGGTAATAGGGTGTGCTCTGCATTTCATCCAGGGTTATGAAGAGAAGATATGGAGTGCCAAAATTTACTGGGGTTGATTTTATGCTGGAGTTGAAGCTGGGAATAATATGACTTCTTATCTTTGTTGATTAGTTTTGTCACTTTGTTACGTACTATTTTGAAAATAACATGATTTTGTTCATTTTTGTTTTGTTTTGTTTCCAGGTTGCCCAGGCTAGGTCCCTTTGCTTCATCAGGTGTTTACATTCTTTAGAGAGCCATGGTGCCGAGTCCTTTTTGATTCTTTTCATATGAATGGCAGCTAGTGTATTAAGTATGTGAAGGAAGGTGTTAATAAAGTACAGTACATCATCATTACGGGGTAGTTGTTTAAGGGGTGTCCAGTCGATTTCCTGTATGATATTGTTGGATTTATGCTGACAAAAATTATTTCAGTTTCTAACTGAATTTATAGTGTGTACTCTTAGTTGTTGGGAGTTTGTTCTAAGGGAATAAGCTGGTAGATGATCGCTCAGAGAGTTAGACAGTATACCAGAAGAGGGGTAATAGGCAGGGTGGGATACTACAATCCAGTCTAAGGTGGATTGGCAGATAAGATCTTTTTTGTATCTTGGAGCATTGACAAGCTGAGAAAAAACATACAGATTTATACTATTTGTGTGGGAGTCGGAAGCTATGATTTGCCAGTCTATATTTACGTCTCCTAAGATTATTGTTTCAAGGTTTATTGTTTGGGATGTCCAGGATAAAATATTTTCTAAAACTGGTATATTGTTACCTGCTGGGATATATATTACTATTACGCAAATTCTTTTTTATATATTGAGGTTCAAAAAGGAGATTAGTACCTCAGCATTAGAAAAGATGGGTATATTAATGGTATAGGATGTGACGGCCGTGCCCTGGCCCAGCAATCAAGGAGCCTCAATCCTCAACACTAACACCAGGGAGGGAATCTCATATGAGAGGAAAGGATAACAAATACACACAGTAAAGTCCATTTTCCCTTACGTGCACACACAGAGATCACAGTCAGACTGGGGCTGGCTGCTCCCTTGCTCCCCATGTCCCCAATAAGACTCCCCACTGGCACAGCTATAGGGTCCAGATCGCAGCCTAGCTGGCAAGCTAACCTCCAGTACCCTCTTTGTCCCACCAGTGCTTCGTGTCCCTGCCTAGGTAGCTGACATACCACACACACTTTGAGATAAGTATTCTGCCTGGGAAAGGCTGACACAGATTATCCAGATGTGCCCCTTTATCCAGACTGTATGGTAGTAATTACTGCCACCACCAGCTAATGCTTATCAGCTACCCAAAGCCCTTAAAAGGGTGTCCAATTATTACTGTGCAATATTACTATCCAATTGGTAATGTGACTAATCTGACTAAGGCTTATTAGAGTAGCCTTGTACAATAAACTCTATAAATATGCAATGTACTCTAGAGCTTACTTATCTCTACACAAACCAGCCACAGGTAAAAGGTTTTAAAATATTTAATAATAAATAATTAAAAACACAAGACAATACTACTTCACCACAGTGATATCTAAGAGTTCAGAGATCACACAAAAACTCTGTTTAACCATATTAAGGGGTTGTGATCTGTCATTACAGTGAATTTTCTTAGATACAGATAAGGCTGAAGTTTTTTGCAGTGCCCACACTATGGCTAGACATTCCTTTTCTATGGCTGCATAGCATTCCTCCCTGGTTTGCAGCCTACAACTGAGATAAACCGCTGGGTGCTCTTCCCCCTCTGAAGAAATCTGGCTAAGTACAGCCCCCACCCCGTGGTTCGAAGCATCCACCTACACAACAAATTCTTTGTTGTAATCTGGACTGGCTAACACAGGGGGTCCTCCCAAAGCTTCTTTAAGCTTCTGGAATGCCTGCTCACATGCTGGGATCTACACTACCTTATCTGGCCTGTTCTTTCTTGTCAGGTCTGTGAAGGGAGCAGCTATGGTACTATAACTAGGGACAAACTTTCTGTAGTACCCTGCTGTCCCTAAGAATGCCCGCCCTCACCTGCTTTTTGGTAAAAGGTGTAGGCCATGCCTGAATAGCTTCCACTTTGGCAAGTTCTGGCCTTATCTTACCACTCCCCACTCTATGTCCTAGGTAGGAGACCTCTGCCATACCCACCTGACATTTGCTTGGCTTAATGGTCAACCCTGCCCTCTGTAGTCTGCCCAGCACCTCCCTGACATGCTGAAGGTGCGCTGGCCAGGAATGGCTGTAGAAGGCAACATTATCTAGGTAAGCAAGGGCAAACCCTCTTGCTCCTACTAGGATATTATCCACCAGCCTCTGGAAAGTTGCTGGGGCATTCCTCATCCCAAAGGGCATCTTTGTGAACTCGTACAAGCCAAAAAGAATCACAAAAGCTGATTTCTCTCTAGCACTGGGAGTCAAGGGCACCTGCCAGTAACCCTTGGTAAGATCAATGGTTGTAAGATACTTAGCCCCACCCAGCTGCTCTAAGGCCTCATCTGTCCTAGGCATGGGGTAAGCATCCGACTCTGTGTGACAATTTAATTTCCTGTAATCCACACAGAACCTGGTGCTGCCATCTTTCTTTGGCACCAGCACCACTGGGGAGGCCCAGGGACTGTTGGACTCTTAAATCACCCCTAGTTCCAACATCTCCTGTACCTCCTCCCACAGAGTCTGTCTGACTCTCTCAGGCACCCTATAATGGGTCTGCCTAATAGGCCTTTGGGGTCCTGTATCCACCTGGTGCTGCACCAGGTGGGTGCACCCTGGTTTCCCAGTGAACATGTCCTCAAATTCCTGCAACACTGCTTGGATTTCTCAAACCTGGGTAGGAGATAGCTGCTGGGATATTGCTACACCTTCCAACAAGGTGTCAGCCCAAGCCTCACTGAGGATATCAGTCCCCAGATCTCCCTCAGACTCCTCCTGCAATCCACTGCAAATACTCAGCACAAAGGTCTCCCTATCATGGTAAGGTTTCATCATGTTAACATGCTACAATTTGTGCCCCTGCCATCTACCTAGCAGTTCCACCATGTAGTTAACATCACTTACCTTTCTTACCACCTTGTAGGGTCCCTCCCAAGCTGCTTGCAGCTTGTTGTGTCTGACAGGAATGAGAACCATTACCTGCTGCCCCACAGCATACTCTCTAGCTTGAGCATTCCTGTCATACCACACCATTTTCTGTTGTTGGGCTTCTGCCAGGTTCTCCTGGGCAAAGCCCATGAGTTCCCCGAGCCTTGTCTTGAGGTTTAGGACATATGCCACAACAGACGCCTTGTGAGGTTCACACTCACCTTCCCACTCATCACAAATTAAATCTAGAGGTCCCCTCACCCTATACCCATACAGCAACTCAAAGGGTGAAAAATGTGTGGATTCCTGGGGAACCTCACTGTAAACAAACAACAGATGGGGCAAATATTTGTCCCACTCCCTCTTAAACTAATCTGCAAATGCCCATAGCATGGACTTGATTGTAGAGTTTAACCTCTCAACAAGACTATTAGTCTGGGGATGGTAGGGGGTGGTTTTCATGTGCTTCACCCCACAGGACTTCCACAGACAAGCCAACACGTCTGACATGAAATTGGCACCTCGGTCAGTCAGTATTTCTTTTGGGAAACCCACCCTGCTGAAAATCTCTAACAAAGCATTTGCCACCTTCTCTACCTCAATGGAGGACAAATCCACTGCCTCAGGGAATCGTGTGGCATAATCCACTACAATTGCGATATACTTTTTTTCCCTGTGGAACTTGGGGTACTCAGAGGACCCACAATATCCATAGCTACCCTCTGAAATGGCTACTCAATCACAGGCAAAGGCATCAAAGAAGCTCTCACCTTGCCTTCTGCCTTGCCTACCTTTTGGCACTTCTCACAGGTCCTGCAGTACCTTGTTACATCTCTGGAAATTCCAGGCCAATAGAAGTTGTGCATACTATGCCTCTTTGTACGTTTTATGCCCATATGAGCTGCAAAGGGAATATCATGGGCTATGGCTAGAAGTGCCAGACGGTACTCTAGGCACTAGCAACAGCTGTACTCTCTCACCTTCTAGCCCTCCCTTAGGGGTCCACTCTTTGTATAGTAACCCTTTGTCCCAGTATACAGATTCCCCTTCCTTTGAGAATCAGGTGCCTCCCTAGCTACCTGCCACAGGCCTTGCAATGTAGGGTCTGAGAGCTGAGCCTGTCTCAACTCTCTCCTTGTAACCCTATCCAGCTCACCTTCCACTGGAAGTCTGGCATCCTCTGACAGTGGTGCCTCACTGCCAGCCTGGGTACTACTACTCACCTCTACCTTTGTAGTTACCCTGTCCAAGGAAACATCAGTACCCACAAGCAGCTGTGGCTCACCTTCAGTCTCACTGCTACAGAGTAGATTCCCTCCCTGAAGTAACCACCTCAGCAGTCCTGGCTGCAAGTATGCAGTCTGTCTGGGTCTCTACCAGGCCCACATGCTTGTCTCCTAGCCTCACTGTGTATAACTGCATAAGTACATAGTACTGTCTCATCCAAATCCTTCCCTCTCAGGACATCTGCAGGATGATAGTTTCATACCCCTGTTGTCTCAAGACAACCTGCTATTGGCATTTTGTCTTTCCCACTTACTGGCTCCCTCACCATTGGTTCCCCACCTTGCCTCTGTGGACATCTGTATGCCACATGGCCCACTGGTTGCATTCAAAACATTTCACCCTAGGTCCTGGATGTGTACCTGGACTAGTGGCTTCCCCTGCTACTGGTAGATTCTGTCGGGGCAGTCTGTGCTGCCCAACATGGGTTCCTATAGACCCATGAGCAGTACTGGGGGTCCCCTTCCTGTGCAGGGCTGCCCTGCTTGCCAGGTGTAGGACTCTCTTCTTCCCCAACTCATCTGAAGTAGCACATTGTCTATCAGCTAACCAGATCCCCATGTCCTCAGGCAAAGTGCTAAGGTCTTGTTCCCTCACCAAAAGGTCTGCCAGCCCTTCAGAAGTGGTGATCTGACATCCACTCATCCAGCTATGAAAATAAGTGCTCAGTTCAGCAACATATTCACATACATTTTCATCTGCCTTGCGTCTGTGCTCACGAAAGTTTTTCCTATACATTTCGGGTGTTAGCTTAAAACATTCTAAAAGACATTTTTTTTACAGCAGTATAATCAAAACAGAGTCAGACATTTGTGATATACAAGTTACAGCTTTCACATGGAGTAAGGAGATCAGGAACCATACCCAGAGCCTTTGGTCAACACTATACTGTTTGCATACACTCTCAAACATATGAATGAAACTATCAAAATGATCCCCCTCTTTAAATCGTGGAAAAAATTTACTGATCTGTTGTGCTTCTGGGGACAAGTTACTCCCTTCCCCATTATCTCGATGACTCTGGTGAAGAGTCAGCCTTTTCCTCTCATGCTTCCTCTGATGCTCATTTTCTTCGGCTTCTATCTCCAAACACCTGGCCTCCAACTCGAGTCTATTTAGCTCCAGCTGGATTTTTAGGGCCACTTCAGAAAGGTTGAGCTGTTCATTCTCTTGAGGATATTGTATCTCCACTGCCAGTCTGACTGTCTTTCGCAGAAAGGTTGAACTGTCCATTCTCTGAGGATATTGTATCTCCACTGCCAGTCTGACTGTCCTCCTGGATGCTGTTTTCTGATGCAACTGTAACCAAGGCTGCAATCAGGTCTGCCTTAGTCAGGTTTGCATGCACCAGTCCCCTAGCCTGGCACATCTCCACCAGCTGGCTCCTTGTCAGCTTAAAATACTCCTCTGCTGACGTGCTGCCTCCTCACCCTGACTAACTAAGCTAACAAAAGAAATAAAACAATTGTGATCTAAATTCTGAGTATTCACTGCGTGGCTGATTTAGAGTACAAAACACCTTTAAAGATCACTGTACATAAGCTACAGGATTCACTCTACCCACACCCAAACCATATCTTATCCCAACCACTGCCAACCACAATGTGATGGCCGTGCCCTGGCCCAGCAATCAAGAAGCCTCAATCCTCACCACTAACACCAGGGAGGGTGTCTCATATGAGAGGAAAGGATAACAAATACACACAGTAAAGTACAATTTCCCTTAGGTGGACACAGAGATCACAGTCAGTCTGGGGCTGGTTGCTCCCTTGCTCCCCGGGTTCCCAATAAGACTCCCCACTGGCACAGCTATAGGATTCAGATCTCAGCCTAGCTGGCAAGCTAACCTCCAGTACCCCTCCCTGTCCCACCAGTGCTTCGTGTCCCTGCCCAGGTAGCTGACACACCACACACACTTTGAGATAAGTATTTATACAACTTCACAGATACTCCTGGGAAAGGCCAACACAGATTCTCCAGATGTGCCCCTTTACCCAGACTATATGGTAGTAATTACTGCCACCACCAGCTAATACTTGTCACCTACCCAAAGGCCCTTAAAAGGGTGTCCAATTATTACTGTGCAACTTTATCCAATTGGTAATGTGACTGATCAGTCTAAGGCTTATTAGAGTGGCCTTGTACAATAAACTCTATAAATATGCAATGTACTCTAGAGCTTACTTATCTCTACACAAACCAGCCACAGGTAAAAGGTTTTAAAATATTTAATAATAAATAATTAAAAACACAAGACAATACTACTTCACCACAGTGATATCTAAGAGTTCAGAGCTCACACAAAAACTTAAAACAATACAGTAGGAAAGTTCTGATATAACAGAAAAACACTTAGTCTAACTTTCTTCTAAGTTCCCAGCTATTACTACAAGAAAACATACTTCTAAGATACTACTTACATAAAGAGGGCATAAGGCAGTGCTGAGAGTTGGATATCAAGATCAAAAGGCTTACAGTCTCTCTCTGAACAATAGTTTTTAAACTCACTAACAAACATCTCTGCTGGGCCCTCCCAGATTACATCATTTTGACACTTAGGTTTTCCCAGTATACACATTACATCATTTTGACACTTAGTCTGGAGTTCCCAGGCCTAAAGGCTAAATTATTTAACAATCTAACACCTGCTCAGGAAACTACAACAATAACAGACATTTCACATGTACACTTTAGTAATTATTCCTTAAGTTAAAACAATAGAAATAATGTGTTCAGTTAGCCACTTCAGCAACACTATCTAGATCAAAAGGGTATACAAGACATCATTTTAACTTCAAAAGTACAGATGAAATGCTTGGCTTAGTTTTCCTTACAGCAGATGGCAATGATGCTACAATCCTGAAGTTCACATTTTACAGTGTTTTCTTTCATTTAAGATCACGGCTGTATTTTACATTTATATTTACAAATGCCAGAATTATGTATCAAATTCTATTTGACTAGGCTGGCAGCCTTCACCCATCTTCCCCCAATCTTCACATAGGGTATGATGTTGAGTGTAGAGGAATATAGACGTGCTATCCCTCCCCCTTTATTTTTTAGATCTATCTCTTCTGTTTATTGCAAAGTTTGGAGGTATTATTTCTGAGTCTTTTACACCAAGGTGTAGCCATGTTTCTTTAAAGGCTTGTATGTCAGGTTTATTTTGATCAATCCAGGCATGCAATGGGGCTATTTTTATTACATATACTTCTAAGGTTCAGCATAAGTATGTTTAAATTGTTGGGGTTACTCTTTTGGTTTGGATTTGTGGGTGGGCCAGGGTTGGATGTATGTCTCCACATTTGAGTAGGTAGGTAATGAAGAAGGAGTACCATGGGAAGTATTTTTTATTCCTAGGTGATGACATTGGTGTCAAGTGTGGTTTTGTAGGAGGTGAGGAGGCTAATTTGTGGCTTGAATAATATGGGAGGGTATAGAGGAAAAGCTGAGAGGAGATATGTGAGAAGCTGTGTTGTTTACTGGGGTGATGGTTGGAGAAGGTTGCTGATGTGTATTGATGTGTGGGGGTAAGCGAGGATATAGCTGTAGCGAGGTTGAGAATTAAGAGTAAAGAAGCAAGGCAGGTTAGGAGGAGCATGTCAACTGTGATAGTGGGTTTAACAATAGTAAAAGTGGTATTTATGTGTTTATAAACAGAGATTTTATCTTGTGATATGTGTGCAGCTGAAGGTAAGGCTGGAAATGTTTTGACTTCAGGGTGGGCTTTGACAATGTGGTTAGGTGTTTTGCCCTGTGGTTTGTGACAAGCAGGGGTAGGGGAGATGTGACTGGTCAGTAGTACAATTACGCGCAATGTTAGTTTATGTGTATAATAGAAGAGAAGGTGATAAGCCTGGAGTTAATCTAACAACAGTATGAGTTGTTGATAGTATTGTGATAGTAAAAT
The DNA here is from genome assembly GCF_019279795.1 of Protopterus annectens. Taxonomy (NCBI): domain Eukaryota; kingdom Metazoa; phylum Chordata; order Ceratodontiformes; family Protopteridae; genus Protopterus; species Protopterus annectens. The sequence goes on from NC_056733.1 coordinate 1,300,266,233, forward strand.
AGAGTAAAATGCTAAGAATTATAGTGTGGGGGGATGAGAATTCAAGCTGATGGATGTAAGGGGAAGCAGATAAGTTTGGTTAAATAAAAGTAGGTAAGGTGTGAATGAAATGTGGGTGTGGACAAGGCAGAGTTGTACATAATTGGATCAGAGGAATGAGGGGGAGTGGTTTGCCTGGGAAATGAGTAGAGGTGCTGGGGAGGGTGGGGTATGGGGGAAGGGTAGGGGAGTGGAGTGAGCGAAGCGAATGGAGCAGGAAAAATACCCATAGATAGTTTATCACCAAAAACAATCAGTGAGGTAGAATGTTCCTGAATACAAATGCAGGGTGAGTGAACTCTAAAAACTTGACCTGAGTCACAGCATCTAATTTTATAGTTATGGGCTTTTTAATGTATTTTCAAAGGGATCTATTACACTGTTAAGAGTAAAATATGCTGAAGTGTTAATGTAGCTTTACCTTCAGCAGTAAAAGGTCTGTGGGTGTGGGTAAGTGGGGGTGGGGATATCCTTCCAGCAGATTCAACACTACAAACAGAACACACTAGTGCATGACTTAACAAATTAAATCATTAATCTGAGTCTATGAATTTGTCTTACATAAATTTAACTCTGTGTATTTTTCCTTGTGAACTTTTGCAACTGTAAGTGAACTTCAGCTGTGCAAGTTCTTTAGGTAGTGGGTTTTTTCAACAGATTTAACTCAGTGTATTTTTTCCTTGGGAACTTTTGCAACAGCAAGTGAACTTCAGCTGTGCAAGTTCTTTAGGTAGTGGGTTGTTTCAATAGATTTAACTCCGTGTATTTTTTCCTTGTGAACTTTTGCAAATGCAAGTGAACTTTAACTGTGCAAGTTCTTTAGGTAGTGGGTTGTTTCAACAGATTTATTTATTTATTTTACATAAACTCTGGGTATTTTTTCCTTGTGAACTTTTGCAACTGCAAGTGAACTTCAGCTGTGCAAGTTCTTTAGGTAGTAGGTTGTTTCAACAGATTTAACTCAGTGTATTTTTTCCTTCTGAACTTTTGCAACTGAAAGTGAACTTCAGCTGTGCAAGCTCTTTAGGTAGTGGGTTGTTTCAATAGATTTAACTGTGTATTTTTTCCTTGTGAACTTTTGCAAATGCAAGTGAACTTCGGCTGTGCAAGTTCTTTAGGTAGTGGATTGTTTCAACCGATTTAACTCTGTATTTTTTCCATGTGAACTTTTGCAAATGCAAGTGAACTTCAGCTGTGCAAGTTCTTTAGGTAGCGGGTTGTTTCCATAAATTTAACTCAGTGTATTTTTTTCCTTGTGAAATTTTGCAACTGCAAGTGAACTTCAGCTGTGCAAGTTCTTTAGGTAATGGGTTGTTTCAACAGATTTAACTCAATGTATTTTTTCCTTTGAACTTTTGCAACTGTAAGTGAACTTCAGCTGTGCAAATTCTTTAGGTAGTGGGTTGTTTCAATAGATTTAACTCAGTGTATTTTTTCCTTGTGAACTTTTGCAACAGAAAGTGAACTTCAGCTGTGCAAGTTCTTTAGGTAGTGGGTTGTTAAACGTCTTGTAAAGTGATGCAGCTGGGTGGAGAGAACACTTGGGACAAGGGTTAGTGAAAATTTTTGACCTATCTTTATAAGAGATTTAAACCAGACAGATTTTAAAATCAGTTTGTTGTTCAGAAATGACAAATACTTTGTGACTATAGATCTTGGTGAAAGATTAGGATGTGTTAGGACTGGTTAACCCACAACTCTATGATCCATTTCAATACCTTCTTCTAAATTGAGGACATAAGGAAAACACTTGGTAAGAAATGCAACCATGCTACTTCCTTTGGCTTTTTCAGGAACACTGAAAATCCTCACATTACAGCTTCTTTTTGTATTTTCTACATCTTTAACTTTCTCAAGTAGCCATTTACTGTGTTTGATAAGCAAGTCAGTTTGCATTTCTTCTTCATTTAAAGCTGTTTCCATTTCTTTTATATGAAGACCTTGCGAATCAGTCATGTTTTTTAACATATCAATTTAAATAACAGTATGTTTTTGGAGTCTGTCATGCTTAGACTGAAAGTTGCCCATTTTCAAATTAATTTCTTTTAAAGATGACAGCACTTACTGGAAATCTTTATTACATAGCCATTTCTCCCAAGTTAGCTTTAATGGTTCTTGTTTTAATAAGTTCCACATCCAAATGAACAGGAATTTAATCTCACAAGATTAATATGTTTACTAAAACCACATGCAAAATAATAATGTCAGAGCTAACAGAGATACAGATCTCCACAAAAAGCAGCTACACATCTGCCATCTTGGCTCAGAACTGTGGTGATGAACTTTCAAGTAATGAATCACTGCCAAAATCTCTTTTAGGTTTTTGTGCTTTGGCATGTTCTGGGGATCCCATAAAGCTTGAACTTGAATTCCCATGAACACTGCTTCCTATGCAAAATCTAAAGAGCCCATCTGGACAAATTGGACTGGGGTCTGAAGAGAGAAAGGAATATTGGATTCAGAGACAGCTGATCCCTCCATGAGAGCAGTACTCATTTCACAAATCCCAATACCAGTACTTGGAAGTCAAAGGATGAAGGTGCTGGCTCTAGCAATTCTTCAAGTACCACTACATTTTTCTCATGTGCAGTCTGCCTACTGGTATCATGATGATCACTGATGCTATTATGTCTAGAATTTTGAGCAATTCTCTGACTGAGGCCACATCTATAACACAGAAATCAAAAAAATGCCCTGATAAGCCAGAACTTTGTCTTCGGTAGGAAGGGAATCTTTTTTTACTGCTTCTATTCAACACCTCAGGAAAACAGTTCCTTGAGTGGGTGTGAGGATGGACTTTTGAAAGTTCAGTTTGAAGACCAGGTAGGAAAGAAGGGATGTGACCTTACCTAAGGACTACAAGTACCTGGATACAGAATCTGCACAAATCAGCAAGCCACCTAAAAAAAAGAAAAACCTGGATGCCTAGGGTTTTGCAGTCCTCAACCACTGGGGCCAGACACTTTGTAAACATTTGAGATGTAGTGGATAGCCCAAAAAGTAATACAGAAAACTGATAAGACACAGCAAATCACAACAATTATCTGAAACTGGGAGCAATATGAATATGATAATAAGCAACCTTGAGATCTAGAGTCACCATAAAACAGTAGTCTGGAAGCAATGTTAGGACTGACTATATGGCGAGCATTTTAAATTTCAAAACTTTTACAAAGATGTTTAGAAAGGACAAATCTAGAAAGGGTCTCCAAGACTGCTCCTTTTTTGGTACAAAAAAGATTCTGGAGTAAAAGCCTTTGCTTTGGGTATTGCAGGCTATGGTTCTATGACAACTGCTTCTACCATGTGATGGAGCACTGGAGGAAACAGCTCTGTCTGGTTTCATATATGTGGAAAAAATCCCCTGAAAGGGGGAGGATTTTCTATATCCTGCCAAGTGTATCATCTTTCAATTATTCTCAGAACCCATTTGTCTGAGATTATTTGTGTCCAGACTCTAGGGTTACGAGAGAGCTTGAAGGAAGGAGGAAAAGCAGAAAGGGCAGAAGGGGGGATTGGGTGGGGAGGGGTGCTGTGTGACTCAACATGGTCATTCCTTTGCACGGGGTTGATCCTTTTCGGAGGGAACTCCTCTTGTTTGGTTTCAAAGAATTATTGTATTGCCATTTCCTTTTGGATCCCTGACTTTTATTTGGCTGTGACCAAGACCTGCAAGAATATTTAGGAGTGGCCTATACAGTGTCACCAAATACATATGCAAATACTCTAAAAGCTTAAATATGTCTCACAAATATCAGCCACAAAGAAAGGTTTAAATATATTTAATAATAAATAACAAAAGAACAAGTTAATACCTAATCAACACAATAACTGCAGTTTTCAGAAACACAGGAAATATTTTAAAACAACATTGCAGGACAGTCTCAAATAAACACAGAAAACATCTAAACTAATCTTTACTACATTCCTATCTATATCTAAGAGAGATACTATGCCCTAAGTATTACTTACAGACAACATGCTCGCAGAAGTGCTGATGATGGATATTTCCAAGTCAAAGACAAAATACAAAATGTGCAATCTCTCTCTGAGAGAGTTCTTAAATTACTATCAAACATTACTAGTGGGTCAGCTTGGATGACATCGCTCTTTGCCACCTGCCTTACATTCCCTAACTAACAGAAATTAACATCTCTGTGTTAAAAATACATATCTGTCAGATGTTTGCAGAACTTGGAAGTCATAAAACAATAAAACACTTTTAAATTTGAAACCTAGTAATTATTTCTGTTTCTAGACAATAAAAAAAACTCTAGTTCTAGACATTGTGTCTGCTGTTGAACTTAACTGAGAAATAACACAACTGTATAATACTTTAATTTCAACTTATTTTCTTTTGCAAGCCAACTCTGTATGTTTCAGCTTCTAATATTAAAATATACATTTGCAAAGGTGTATACTTTATATACATGTTCGTTCTTTTCCAGTAAGGTACACTGTGGACACATCCTTGAAGCTCAGTACTGTACAAACCCTGTTCAAGACACAGTTCTGCATCACGTGTTTAATATACACATAACATATAGTTCTTTTATATTTGTAAGACAAGCATATGAATCATGTTGATATTCACAAATGACATATGATTATTTACAAAATCCCAGATAGTTGGGCTGGCAGTGTCACAATTCTGCCCTCCCTCCCTGAAACCTCAACTAGTTTTTCAAGTAACCCTTAAGAAATGTTGGTTGAGAGGTTGAGCCTATCTGGGAATACCTTACCCCATTCCCTGTCTTGACAGCTCCATCTGCATTGGCACTGCTAACCTCACTGCAGCGCTGCACTTAGTAACTTGGCATTTTGCTGGCTGGCTCAATGTGGCCATGTTAAGGGATTGTGGTCTGTAAGTACAGTGAATTTCCTTCCATACAGGTAAGTCTGAAGCTTCTGCAGTCCCCACACTATGGCGACCCATTCCCTTTCTACAGCTGCATAGCATTCCTCCCTGGATTGGAGACTACAACTGAGATAAATCACTGGGTGCTCTTTTCCCTCTGAGGAAACCTGGCTAAGTAAAGTCCCCACCCCATGGTATGAAGTATTCACCTGCACAATAAATTATTTGCTGTAATCTGGACTGGCAAACACAGGGGGGTCCTCCCAGAGCTCCATTAAGCTTCTAGAATGCCTGCTCATATGCTGGGGTCCACGCTACCTTATCCTACCTTATCTGGCTTGATTTTCCTTGTCAGGTCTATGAGAGGATCAGTTATGGTACTATAATTGGGGACAAACTTACTGTAGTACCCTACTGTCCCTAAGAATGCCCTCAGCTGCTTTTTGGTAACAGGTGCAGACCATGCTTGAATGGCTTCCACTTTGGCAGGTTCTGGCCTAATTTTACCATTCCCTACTCTATGTCCCAGGTAGGAGACCTCTGCCATACCCACATGACATTTGCTGGGCTAAATGGTCAACCCTGCCATCTGTAGTCTGCCCAGCCCCTCCCTGACATCCTGAAGGTGCTCTTGCCAGGAATGGATGTAGATGGCAATATCATCTAGGTAAACAAGGGCTAAATCTCCTGCTCCTGCTAGGATACAACCTACCAGCATCTGGAAAGTCGCTGGGGCATTTTTCATCCCAAAGGGCATCATTGTGAACTCATACAAACCAAACGGAGTCACAAAGGCTGACCTGTCTCTAGCACTGGGAGTCAAGGGCACTTGCCAGTAACCCTTAGTAAGATACTTAGCCCGGCCCAGTTGTTCTAGGGGCGTTGCAGTGTTATAAGATAGTGCTGCATTATATTTTTCTTCTATTTACTTGTTTCATTGAATACTGTGTTAAAGATAGTACTGCATTGTATTTTTCTCTGTATTTATTTGCTTCACTAAATATTGTGATCTCTCTGACTCTCTGCAGTAAATGGCGGGTTATTACTCTCACTTCATTGATATTTGGTGTTGAACTCTTAGCCTAGAGGGTTTCTCTGTGCTTATAAGTCTTAGTCACGTATCTCTGAATTGATTTCTGCTGAATAGCTAAATATCTGAGCTATTTGGCTAGCTGTTATATACCTACATTAACTTAATTACAAGCTGAGATAAGTACAGACTTGCAGTGTTATAAGATAGTACTGCATTTTATTTTTCTGTTATTTGTTTCATTGAATATTGTGTTAAAGATAGTACTGCATTTTATTTTTCTGTGTATATATTTGCTTCACTGAATATTGTGATCTCTCTGCAGTAAGTGTGGGGTTATTATCCTCACTTCATTGATATTCTGTGTTGAACTTTTACCCTACAAGGTTTCTCTGTGCTTATAAGTCTTAGTCATTTATCTCTGAATTTATTTCTGCTGAATAGGTGAATATTTGAGCTGTTTGGTTAGCTGTTATATACCTACATCAACTTTATTTACAAGCTGAGATAAGTACAACTTGCAGTGTTATCAGATAGTACTGCGTTTCATTTTTCTGTTATTTATTTGCGTCATTGAATATTGTGTTAAACATAGTACTGCATCTTGCTTCACTGAATATTGTGATCTCTCTGTCTCTCTCCAGTACGTGGGGGGTGGTTAATATTCTCACTTCATTGATATTCAGTGTTGAACTTTTACCCTAGAGGGTTTCTCTGTGCTTATAAGTCTTAGTCACTTATCTCAGAATTTATTTCTGCTGAATATCTGACTATTTAAGCTGTTTGGTTAGCTGTTATATACCTATATAACTTTATTACAAGCTGAGACAAGTACAAACTTGCAGTGCTATAAGATAGTACTGCATTTTATTTTTTTGATCTTTATTTATTTCATTGACTATTGTCTTAAAGATAGTACTGCGTTTTATTTTTCTGTGTATTTATTTGCTTCACTGACTATTGTGAACTCTCTGTCTCTCTGCAGTAAGTGTGGGTCATTATTCTGACTTCACTGACATTTGGTGTTGAACTCTTACCCTAGAGGGTTTCTCTGTGCTTAAAAGTCTTAGTCACTTATCGCTGAATTTATTTCTGATGAACAGCTGAATATTTGAGCTGTTTGGTTAGCTGTTATATACCTATATCAACTTTATTACAAGCTATGTACAAACCTGCAGTGTTATAAGATGGTACTGCATTTTACTTTTCTGTGTATTAATTTGCTTCACTGAATACTGTGATATCTCTGTCCCTCTGCAGTAAGTGGGGGCCTATTATTCTCACTTCACTGATATTCGGTGTTGAACTCTTAGCCTAGAGGGTATCTATGTGCTTATAAGTCTTACTCATGTATCTCTGAATTTATTTCTGCTGAACAGCTGAATATTTGAGCTGTTTGGTTAGCTGTTATATACCTATATTAACTTTATTACAAGCTGAGATAAGTACAAACTTGCAGTGTTATAAGATAGTACTGCATTTTATTTTTATGTTATTTGTTTAATTGAATATTGTGTCAAAGATAATACTGTGTTTAATTTTTCTGTGTATTTATTTGCTTCACTGAATATTATGATCTCTCAGCAGTAAGTGTGGGGGGTATTGTCCTAATTTCATTGATATTCGGTGTTGATCTTTTACCCTAGAGGGTCTCTTTGTGCTTATAACTCTTAGTCAATTATCTCTGAATTTAATTCTGCTGAATAGCTCAATATTTGAGCTGTTTGGTTAGCTGTTATATACCTACATCAACTTTATTACAATCTGAGATAACTACAAACTTGCAGTGTTATAATATAGCACTGCATTTTATTTTTCTGTTATTTATTTGTTTCATTGAATATTGTGTTAAATATAGTACTGTGTTATATTTTTCTGTGTATTTGTTTGCTTCACAGAATACTGTGATCTTTCTGTCTTTCTCCAGTAAGTGGGGGTTTATTATTCTCACTTCATTGATATTCAGTGTTGAACTCTTAGCCTAGAGTTTTCTCTGTGCTTATAACTCGTAGTCACTTATCTCTGAATTTATTTCTGCTGAATAGCTCAATATTTGAGCTGTTTGGTTAGCTGTTATATACCTACATCAACTTTATTACAATCTGAGATAACTACAAACTTGCAGTGTTATAAGATAGTACTGCATTTTATTTTTCTGTTATTTATTTGTTTCATTGAATATTGTATCAAAGATAGTACTGCATATTCTTTTTCTGTGTATTTATTTGCTTCACTGAATATTGTGATCTCTCTGTCTCTCTGCAGTAAGTGGGGGTTATTATTCTCACTTCACTGATATTCAGTGTTGAACTCTTAGCCTAGAGGGTTTCTCTTTGCTTATAAGTCTTAGTCACATATCTCTGAATTTATTCCTGCTGAACAGCTGAATATTTTATCTGTTTGGTTAGCAGTTATATACATACATAAAAAATAGAGAAAGCGAAAAGCCACCAGCCGGATATAAAACGTAAATTATTTTATTTAAAACGACAAACTTGTAACTAAACAAACTTAAAATAGGCAATCGAATAACTTCACATACACAAACGATAAACCATAAGCGCTTTCGTTTAAAAAGTTTTAAACTTCATCAGATAATCAGTTAAATTACATCACTTCCTCATATAACCTTCTCATTTTTCAAAAAATCCCGCTCACATGACTCATACAAATCGAGCATGCCCAATGATGAAAAAATGACTGTTTGAAAATATTTTGATTTGTCTCACATATATATTATTATAAGTTCTTATATTGCATTAAGAATTATAAATCTTCTTTTAACATTGATACACACTTAAAATAACTGATGCTATTAATATATACTATTAAATAAATTATATAAAGTCACTATAAACATTACATATGGTATCAGCCTACTTGGAAACAATAATAAATAAATTTAATATACACTACTATTTCATTTATATTATAAAACCTTCTTAAATTATTAATTAAATATATTAATACTTTCATTATATAAAAATTAAAAACCTATAAATACATAATTTTACAAAAAAACTTATTTTTACCATTCTAGAAATCTATAAGACATATTAAATGGTATTAAATCTATAACCTTATATTTATATTGTATATTAGATATATTTCAACCATTTCCTTTAGTTTTCATCCATTATCTAAAAAAATCTCCACCTATTTTAATTAATGTATATATATATTTATATGTATATTATTACTGATATTAACTAAAAAGCTTAAATTTTATAATACTAATTAAAATTACTAATTTTGCAGAATTTCAAATTGAGTGCAACTTTTTACAAAGTATGTTTATTAATAAAAATTATCCACCTGTATTAATTGATAAACTGATTACTGAAGTAACACAGAAGAGAATAAATGGTCATTTTCGCCCAATTTTAAAGGGGCCTAATATGACGTTTAATACCCTTGATAATGGAGATTTAAATACAATAACTACTGTTAAAGGAGATATTATAGAAAACCCTACATCTGCTAATAGTTTAAGACTGCAAAATAAAACGACAGCCAATTTACAAAAGCATTGGTTATCACTTCCACGCAGGAACATCAAATTATAAGGGAAATATTCATGAATAACTGGGTGATTTTAATGGATGACTCCCAGTGTAAAAAAACATCTAAATGAGTTCCCTAAAATTGTATATAGAAAAGGGAAAAGTTTTAAAGATTTGTTAAGATCAAATATTCAAAATACAAATAAAAAAGCAATGGATGGAATGCTAAGTGTGGTGCTTGTAACTGGTGCCATAAAATTTATTTAGGACAGAGCTTTTTGTAAAATTATGTATTCATAGGTTTTTATTTTTATATAATGAAAGTATTAATATATTTAATTAATAATTTAAGAAGGTTTTATAATATAAATAAAATAGTAGTGTATATTAAATTTATTTACTATTGTTTCCAAGTAGGCTGATACCATATGTAATGTTTATAGTGATTTTATATAATTTATTTAATAGTATATATTAATAGTATCAGTTATTTTAAGTATGTATAAATGTTAAAAGAAGATTTATAATTCTTAATGCAATATAAGAACTTATAATAATATATATGTGAGAAAAATCAAAATATTTTCAAACAGTCATTTTTTCATCATTGGGCATGCCCGAGTTGTATGAGTCATGTGAGCGGGATTTTTTGAAAAATGAGAAGGTTATATAAGGAAGTGATGTAATTTAACTGATTATCTGATGAAGTTTAAAACTTTTTAAATGAAAGCGCTTATGGTTTATCGTTTGTGTATGTGAAGTTATCTGATTGCCTATTTTAAGTTTGTTTAGTTACAAGTTCGTTGTTTTAAATAAAATAATTTACGTTTTATATCCGGCTGGTGGCTTTTCGCTTTCTCTATTTTCTAGTTTGTTGTGTTTCATTTACAATATATACATACATAAACTTTATTACAAGCTGAGATAAGTACAAACTTTCAGTGTTATAAGACAGTACTACATTATATGTTTCCATTTATTTGTTTCATTGAATACTGTGTTAAAGATAGTACTGTATTTTATTTTTCTGTGTATTTATTTGCTTCAATGAATACTGTAATCTCTCTGTCTCTCTGCAGTAAGTGGGGGGTTATTATTCTCACTTCATTGATATTCAGTGTTGAACTCTTACCCTAGAGGGTTTCTCTGTGCTTATAAGTCTTAGTCAAGTATCTCTGAATTTATTCCTGTTGAATAGCTGAACATTTGAGTTGTTTGGTTAGCTGTTATGTACCTGCATCAACTTTACTACAAGCTGAGATAAGTACAAACTTGCAGTGTTATAAGACAGTACTGCATCTTATTTTTCTGATATTTGTTTCATTGAATATAGTGTTAAAGATAGTACTGCATTTTTTTTTCTGTGTATTGATTTCCTTCAGTGAATATTGTGATCTCTTTGTCTATCTGCAGTAAGTGGGGGATTATTATTCTCACTTCATTGATATTCGGTGCTGAACTCTTAGTCTAGAAGGTTTCTCTGTGCTTATAAGTCTTAGTCACGTATCTCTGAATTTATTCCTGCAGAATAGCTAAATATTTGAACTGTTTGGTTACCTGTTATATACCTACATCAACTTCATTGCAAACTGAGATAAGTACAAATTTGCAGTGTCATAAGATAGTACTGTATTTTATTTTTTGTTTCATTGAATATTGTGTTAAAGATAGTACTGCATTTTATTTTTCTGTGTATTTATTTGCTTCACTGAATATTGTGATCTTTCTGTCTCTCTGGCATAAGTGGGAAGTTATTATTCTGACTTCATTGATATTCGGTGTTGAACTCTTAGCCTAGAGGCTTTCTCTGTGCTTATAAGTCTTAAGTCACATATCTCTGAATTTATTTGTGCTGAATAGCTGAATATTTGAGCTGTTTGGTTAGCTGTTATATACCTACATCAACTTTATTACAAGCCGAGATAACTACAAACTTGCGGTGTTATAAGATAGTACTGCATTTTATTTTTCTGTTATTTATTTGTTTCATTGAATATTGTGTTAAAGATAATACTGCATTTTATTTTTCTGTTTATTTGTTTGCTTCATTGAAATTTCTTATCTTTCTGTCTCTTTGCAGTAATTGGGGGGTTATTATTCTCACTTCATTGCTATTCGGTGTTGAACTGTTAGCCTAGAGGGTTTCTCTGTGCTTATAAGTCTTAATCCCCTATCTCTGAATTTATTTCTGCTGAATATTTGAGCTGTTTGGTTAGCTGTTATATACCTACATCAAGCTTTATTACAAGCTGAGATAAGTACAAACTTACAGTGTTATAAGACAGTATTGCATTTTATTTTTCAGTTATTTATTTGTTTCATTGAATATTGTGTCAAAGATAGTACTGAATTTTCTTTTTCTGTGTATTTATTTGCTTCACTGAATATTGTGATCTCTCTGTCTCGCTGCAGTAAGTGGGGGGTTGTTATTCTCTCTTCATTGATATTCGCTGTTGAACTCTTAGCCTTGAGGGTTTCTCTGTGCTTATAAGTCTTAGTCACATATCTCTGAATTTATTTCTGCTGAATAGTTGAATATTTGAGCTGTTTGGTTAGCAGTTATATACCTATATCAACTTTATTACAAGCCGAGATAACTGCAAACTTGTGGTGTTATAAGATAGTACTGCATTTTATTTTTCTGTTATTTATTTGTTTCATTGAATATTGTGCTAAAGATAGTACTACATTTTATTTTTCTGTTTATTTGTTTGCTATATTGAATACTGTAATCTCTCTGTCTCTCTGCAGTAAGTGGGGGGTTATTATTCTCAATTCATTGATATTTGGTGTTGAACTATTAGCCTAGAAGGTTTCTCTGTGCTTATAAGTCTTAATCCCCTATCTCTAAATTTACTCCTGCTGAATATTTAAGATGTTTGTCTAGCTGTTATATACCTATATCAAGCTTTATTACAAGCTGAGATAAGTACAAACTTTCAGTGTTATAAGACAGTATTCATTTTATTTTTCTGTTATTTATTTGTTTCATTCAATATTGTGTCAAATATAGTACTGCATTTTCTTTTTCTGTGTATTTATTTGCTTCACTGTATATTGTGATCTTTCTGTCTCTCTGCAGTAAGTGGGGGGTTATAATTCTCACTTCATTGATATTCACTGTTGAACTCTTAGCCTAGAGGGTTTCTCTGTGCTTAAAAGTCTTAGTCACATATCTGAATTTATTCCTGCTGAACAGCTGAATATTTGAGCTGTTTGGTTAGCAGTTATATACCTACATCAACTTTACTGCAAACTGAGATACATACTAACTTGCAGTGTTATAAGATAGTACTATATTTTATTTTTCTGTTATTTATTTGTTTCATTGCATATTGTGTTAAAGATAGTACTGAATTTTATTTTTCTGTGTATTTATTTGCTTCACTGAATATTGTGATCTCTCTGTCTCTCTGCAGTAAGTGGGGGTTATTATTCTCACTTCATTGATATTTGGTGTTGAATTCTTAGCCTAGAGGGTTTCTCTGTGCTTATGTCTTAGTCACATATCTCTGAATTTATTCCTGCTGAACAGCTGAATATTTGAGCTGTTTGGTTAGCAGTTATATACCTACATCAACTTTATTACAAGCTGAGATAAGTACAAACTTGCAGTGTTATAAGACAATTCCACATCTTATGTATCTGTTATTTGTTTCATTGAATAAAGTGTTAAAGATAGTACTGTATTTTATTTTTCTGTGTATTTATTTCCTTCAGTGAATATGGTGATCTCTTTGTCTCTCTGCAGTAGTGGGGGATATTAATCTCACTTCATTGATATTCGGTGTTGAACTATTAGTCTAGAGAGTTTCTCTGTGCTTATAAGTCTTATTCACGTATCTCTGATTTTTTTCCTGCTGAATAGCTGAACTGTTTGGTTACCTGTTATATATCTACATCAATTTTATTACAAGCTGAGATAAGTAGAAACTTGCAGGGTTATAAGATAGTACTGCATTTTATTTTTATGTTATTTGTTTCATTGAATATTGTGTTAAAGATAGTACTGCATTTTATTTTTCTGTGTATTTATTTGCTTCACTGAATACTGTGATCATTCTGTCTCTCTGCAGTAAGTAGGGAGTTACTATTCTCACTTCATTGATATTCGGTGTTGAACTCTTAGCCTAGAGGCTTTCTCTGTGCTTATAAGTCTTAAGCCAGGATTGGGAGGGTTGCCTAATGGTTAAGGTGTTTGCCTTGCAAGCACAAGGTGCAGGGTTTGAGTCTCACAAGGGATAATTGGCTAGGCTTAAAATGGCTTGCAAGGGCAGTTAGCTTAGTACTAATCTATGAACCTAAGTCACATATCTCTGAATTTATTCCTGCAGAATAGCTGAATATTTGAGCTGTTTTGTTAGCTATTATATACCTACATCAACTTTATTGCAAGCTGGAGTAAGTACAAGCTTGCTATGTTATAAGACAGTACTGCATTTTATTTTTCTGTTATTTATTTGTTTCATTGAATATTGTGTTAAAGATAGTACTGCATTTTATTTTTCTGCCATTTATTTTCTTCACTGAATATTGTGATCCCTCTCTCTCTGCAGTCAGTGGGGGTATTATTCTTACTTCATTGATATTCGGTGTTGAACTCAGCCTAGAGGGTTTCTCTGTGCATACAAGTCTTAGTCATGTATCTCTGAATCTATTTCTGCTGAATAGCTGAATATTTGAGCTGTTTGGCAAACTGTTATATAACTACATCAAGTTTATCACAAGCTGAGATAAGTACAAACTTTCAGTGTTATAAGATAGTGCTGCATTTTATTTTTCTGTTATTTACTTGTTTCATTGAATATTGTGTTAAAGATAGTACTGCATTTTATTTTTCTGTGTATTTATTTGCTTCACTGAATATTGTGATCTCCCTGTCTCTGTGCAATTAGTTTCCTACCCTCCCTCCCTGTTCTTGTAGTATTAATCTTGGTGTCTGTGGAATACCCCGCCCACCCCTGTAGATTTGTGCTTGAACACTCCTCCTGGGCCTATCTCATTTGCTCACTCAACCGAGTACAGTGAGATCATATTTTGATTTCAGACGCTCCTACCAGTGACATCTGTTCAGCTCTATCCCAGTCAAGTGTCATTAGCTCATTCTACCTAACACAGAGAAAACACTTGAGTAGGCCAACCGACTTAGGCCCTTAACCTTGATTTATCTTTGGTTTCTCCTTTCTCTCCTTCCACTTTACTTTGTGTTCTGACTGAGTGTGCTTTGCAGGTGATAAGTATATTTTTGGCAAGTTTTAACTGTTCAGAGTTGAGTTAAACAATAACTGAATTCAGTTCTGAATACAGTTTGAATAAATTGCTTTAATATTCCTACATACTCAAGTGTGCTAGGTTGCACTGCACTTGAATTGTTTTTAGTGCTGTTTTAGCTGCTATTCTGTAATAAAAAATAAATAAATAATTATGTCAAAGCTTGTTTCCTACCTTTCCTGTATCTAGTCTAGTTCAGTTACAGATTTGCTGTATCCAGAACTGTTTGTAAGCTTCTGAGCCCCCTAAGCCTTTCTGTGTTGGAGGGAAGCCTTCTAGCTTATCAGTGGGAGTGGTAAGCATTAGGTAGCCTATCTACCACAAGAGTGGTTTCTGGCACAGAAATTGAAGTTTATTGGTCGTTAGGGTGTTTTTTCCATCTCTTTCAACTTTCTGGTCTAAAAGGCCATGTCTACGCTTGTTTCCCGCATTTCCTGTAGCCAGTCTAGTCCAGATACAGTTTTGCTGTATCCAGGACTTTTGTAAGCTTCTGAGCCCCTCAAGCCTTTCTGTGTTGACAGAAGTCTTCTAGCTTATCAGTGGGAGTGGTAGCACTAGGTAGTCTATCTACCACAAGAGGAGTGGTTTCTGGCCCAGAAATTGTAGTTTTTTGGCTGTTTGAGCACTTTTTTCATCTCCTTCAACTTTCTGGTTTAAAACCCGCATGTGTGCTTGTTTCCCACCTTTCCTATAACTACAGTAGTCCAGATACAGATTTGTTGTATCTAGATTGTTTGTAAATTTATGAACCCCCCCCCCAAGCCTCTATGTGCCGGAGAGAAGTCTAGCTTGTCAGTGGGAGTGGCAAGCACTAGGTAGCCTACCTACCACAAGAGGAGCGGTTTCTGGCCCAGAAATTGTAGTTTATTGGCTGTTTGGGCAGTCTTTTCTATCTCATTCAATTTTCTGGTCTAAAAGCCCGCATTTGCACTCTTCCCACCATTCCTGTAACTAGTCTAGTCCAGATACAGATTTACTGTATCCAGGAGTGTATGTAAACGTCTGAGCCCACCAAGCCTTTCTATGTTGGAAAGAAGCATTCTAGCTTATTAGTGGGAGTGGTAAGCACTAGGTAGCCTATCTACCATAAAAGGACTGATTTCTGTCTCAGAATTTGTAGTTTATTGGCCGTTTGGGCAGTTTTTCCATCTCTTTCAACTTTCTGGTTTAAAAGCCCACATTGCGCTTGTTTCCTGTCTTTCCTGCAACTAATCTAGTCCAGATATAGGTTTGCTGTATCCAGGACTGTTTGTAAGCTCCTGAGAGATGCCAAAGTCCGCTCTTCAAAATTTCCCTTAGGTCTGCTAGTTCTCTCCTGTCCTGCACTTTTACTAGTTTATTAGTCTAGCACTTTACCATACCAGACTTCTTGTAGTAATTATAGTAGCACACAAAAGTGCTACCAGCACTAAACATTATACAAGGAAATGCTCATCACTCCAGGCATGTGTAAAGGTCAGTTCCCTGTGCTTTCTCCTGTTAACCTGGTGAACTTTGGCATCTTGAGGCAATGAGGCAACTGCCTCATGTACACCAACAACCCTCTCCTCTTACTTCCCAACACTCAGACTTGCGAGTGATGCACTTATATATCCAAACTGGAAGCCACACACTCTCCAACCAAGGTTGGAATAGCTGGTCAAGAGGAGAAGGTCAACACACCACATAGAACACATAGCCCTCCAGAACACACACCAGCACTGCCTTCACATAAATACACAAACCACACACCCACCTTCACGGAAGCTTTCAATAAAAAGCTACCTCAACAGCAAAGACCTCCAAGGCAGAAATGCACTTGACCACCACAATACAACACTAATCATGAGACATACAACTCTCCTAAACAGTGTGCCATTCAACCAAAGCCCCTAAGGCAAAACAGCATGGCAAGCACACTAGTCATAGGTGACTTGACAGTGAGACACACTGAAGTCCCACTCATTAGGATGAATAAGGGTAAAGTAACAGTAAGCTGCCTGTCAGGTGCCAGGATCTGCCATATAACGCACGCACTCAGGTCCCTCAACAACAGGTACAAATATGACTCAGTCATTGTACATGTGGGTGTTAATGACCTGAAATGCACCTCCCTGGACTACATGAAAAGAGACATGGAGGAGCTCTCGGATTACGTAGACCAGGCAGGTACCACCTTAGCCCTGAGCAGCATCCGGTGACTGTTGCACTATACTAACAGTCAGCGCCACCCTGGTTAGATCTGACCACAAACTAATCACCTTGGAAATCCAGCCCCCCCCCCCCCCCGCAAAGGTAACCACCATGGAAAAACTTCTCCAAAGCTAACACTGGTCTCCTAAGAACAGAGGTGGCTAACTACATGGTACCCATGCAAATGGAGAACAGATGCATGACTGCCGAAACATACACCAATGCACTGCACGAATACGTACACAAATGCATGTATCTCGCCATACCCAATAGAACCAAGACGCTCTCCATCAAAAAAGGGATGGCAATTTGGTGGTCCCCTGCCATAAACAAACTCTACAACAGAAGTAGGAAATTGATGTGGAATAAGGTGAAGTCCCAAGACTGGAAAAACTCCCTCAACAAAAAGTTGATATCCCTCATCAATCCTCTAAAGCTAGCTATGAAAACAGATTTGCAGCAGATAGAAAAGACAACCACAAGGCCTTCTATAGCTATGTAAAAAATCTCCACGGCAATACCCAGATTTGCTCTGAGCTATTGCACAATAGTACGTCCTATACTGAGCCAACAGATATTGCCAATATACTGGCCGACAGATTCATAGGTTGGTACTAGGCTATCGACCCTATGGTCAATACAAGCCTAGCCATAACAATTCCCTGGATATTTCTTCCCACAATATTTACTTCTCTGGACCCCTGTCAAGCAGGGCGACTGACATGATCCCTGGGGTGAATTTCCTATCTCCCATCCAATCATCAGGGTTCCTTTTGAAGAGTGCCAAGGAGGAGTAATGCTTGACATGCATGGGCAGTCTATTCCAGAGTATGGAGAGTCTCTGGGTCAGGAATCTATCCCTCCAACATGTTTTGTTCATTGTGATGACAAGGTTTAGATCCCTGGAGCGTGTGGCTCTGAGGGATTGGGATTTCTTTAAGTGGAGCATGTCCAACAACCCAGGGTTTGACATGGCCTTGTATGTTAAGTAGAGATCGCCTCTGCATAGACGATATGCCACAGAGTATAGCTGGAGTTTTTTATAGACAGTCAACATATGGCATCTGCTTTAGGCCTGTGATTCTTTTAGTGAGGTATTTCTGTGGCCTTTCCAGCTGCTGCAGATGTCTTGTGAGGTACATACCAAATGGGGCATTATACTCTATAATGGGTCTAATGAGGGATGAGTACAGTGGGACAATGACCTCCTTTTTTTCTGGATGAAAAGCCCTTAGTGATGAGGTGTGCCACATAGAAGGATTTCCTGAATGTTGTGGCGATGTGGTTATCGATGTGGGCTGGGAGGGTGGCCTAATGGTTAAGGTGTTTGTCTTACAAACACAAGGTGTAGGGTTTGAGCCCCTCAAGGGATAACTGGCTAGGCTTAAAATGGCTCGCAAGGGCAGTTAGCCTAGTACTAATCTATGATCCTATGATCTATGAAAGTGAGACCACTGTCCACCTGTGTCCCTAAGTCTCTCATCACACTTTCGATGTTTAGTGTACTGCCACCTATGCGGTAATTCATGGGTACATGTTTTTTTCCAAAGGGGATAACTATACATTTCTTGGCATTAAGCTTGAGCCCACGGCTCTGGCTCCAGGCATCAGTTTCTGTAAGGCCCTTTTGTAGTATATCCACATCATTTGGGGATTCATTAATGGCTCCCAGTTTGCAGTCATCTGCAAACTTTGTTAGCCAGAGTCCCCTAGTGTTGGCCTGTACTTCAGAGAAGTAGATGCAAAACAAGAGTGGTCCCAGGAATGAACCCTGAGCTACTCCACTTGTCACTTGTCTGGAGCTGGATTTGGAGTCGACTACTTTTACAGTCTGGGTTCTGTCAGTAAACCAGTTGGCAACCCATTGAGTGACATAGGGATTTATGCCCAGCTTAGTAAGTTTATCTATGATTCCAGAGTGAGGGATGGTGTCGAAGGCCTTGGCGAGGTCCAGATAGGCTGTGTGGACAACCTTACCCTTGTTCTCAGCTCTGGAGACTGATTCGAAGAAGTCAGTCAGGTTTAGGAGACAAGATCGGCCTTTCACAAATCCAAACTGGGTGGGGTCCAGTGTTTGAAGGTTGCCAATGTTTTTGTTTATAAGTTCCATGATAATGCGTTCCATGCCCTTGCAGATCAGGCTCATCAGACTGATGGGACGGTAGTTCCCGGGATCCAAGGTGGATCACCCCTTGTGGAGTGGGATAACTGTAGCTGCATGCCACTCAGTGGGCATGAAGCCTGAGGTGAGGCTATGATTAAACATGACACTTAGGTGAGCTGCCAGTTCATTTTGTAGTTCATGTAGTACACAGCCTGGGATGTCATCTGGTCCCATGGATGCTGTATTCTTAGCTTTGGAGAGTGTGGTTTCTACCTGTGTGGCCGTGATTACCGGAATTTGGCAATCTGTTGGTATTGAGATGGGCCCTTTAGGGGGTGAGAGGGGGGTGAAGTTGGCACTAAATTGATCTGCCAGGATATTGGCAATATCCTTGGGATCAGTATATTTAAAGCCATTCTGTTAAAGCTCAGAGCAGATGTGAGCAATGCCATTTAGATTCTTGACATAACTATAGAATGCCTTGTGGTTGTCTTTGGAATCTTTGGCAATTTTATTTTCATAACTAGCTTTTGAGGATTTTATGAGGTATCTCAGCTTCCTACTGAGGCTGGTGAGGGAGTTATTTGCATCCTGGGATTTTCCTCTTTTCTGCAACAGTTTTTTTCCTTCTGTTGTATAGTTTGTTTATAGCAAGGGACCATCAGATTGGCTTCCTTTTTTTGGAGGAGAGCATATTGGTCCTATTTGGGATGGCACAATTCATGCACAAATGGATGTGCTCTTACAGTGCCTTAGTGTAGGATTCTGCAGTCGAACTTTCAGATCCCGTCTGCATGGGTGTCATGAAGTTTGTCACTTCTGACTTCAGTAGCATGAAGTTGGCTTTGGAGAAGGTTTTTAAGGAGGTTTCCTTACTGGGGGGGGTGGGGGTGGGATGTGGATGTCAAGGGTGATTTGCTTATGGTCAGACCTGACCAATGAGGGGGTGACCACTGGTGTGGAGCATCTATCTCCCATGTTGGTAATGACCAGGTCTAGGATACTGGAGCCCCTGGTGGGACAATGGATTAGTTGATCTAGGGCATTGGAATGTATGAATTCCAGGAACCGTTGGGAAAAGGAGTTGGTACCTGAGTAGTTTTCCAAGTTAATGGCAGGGTAGTTGAAATCACCCAGTATTAGAGTGTTTGGTTGTATTTTCCAGTATGTTTAGAAAGGTGCAGTGAGAATCTTGGGGCACGGTGGGGGATATGTAGCAAGCTACAATTTGGATTGCAGTCTTACCTAGTGTTAGTTGCACCTGGAGAATTTCAGATGCATTGTGTTGGGCAACTAGCCTGGAGGTGTGAATATCCTTGGTGAATATGGACACTCCTCCACCTTTAGTGTTTCGGTCTTGGTTTTGTGGCCGAAAAGTGTGGTAACAGTTGTAGCCTGGTACTGCAGTGGTGCTCTCTGGAGCCAGTGCCAACTTTTCTCCTCTCCCCCCAAAGGACAATCACAATACCAGTAGATTGTCAGGCACCCAGTATTACTGCTGCACAGGTTAAAACAGCACTGTTGAAGGCCAGGAATACAGCCTCTATGGGACTTGACAATATCCCTGGCTGTGTTCTACATGAACTACAGAGTGACCTGGCACCTCACCTGTGGCCCTATTCAATCACAGGCTCACCTCAGGCTTTGTCCCTACTGAATGGCGCACTGCTATAGTCATCCCTCTCCAGAAAGGAGGAGCGACTACAGACCCTGGGAACTATTGCCCCATTAGCCTTATGAATCTGATATGCAAAGCTATGGAACGTATCATCATCATCATGGAACTAATAAACAAGAATATAGGGAATCTCCAAACTCTGGATCCCACACAGTTTGGTTTTGTGAAAGATAGAGCATGCCTGCTCAACTTGGTCAACTTCTATGAGTCAGTCACCAGAGCTGTGGATGAAGGCAAGGTGGTTCATACAGCCTACCTTGATCTGGCCAAGGCCTTTGATACCATTCTCCACTCAGGAATCATAGAAAAACTCACTAAGCTAGGCATCAACCCCTATATCACTAGGTGGGTTTCAAACTGGCTCACAGATAGAACCTACAGTGTGAAAGTAGCTGAATCCAAGTTAGACTGCCGACCAGTCATGAGTTGAGTCCCACAGTGATCAGTCCAGGGTCCTCTCCTGTTTGGTATCTACTTCTCAGAAGTCCAGTCCAACATGAAGGGACTCTGGCTGACAAAGTTCGCAGACGATTACATGTTGGGTTCCATTATTAACTCCCTAAGTGATGTTGACTTCCTACAGAAAGGCCTCATTGAGACCAATGACTGGTGTCAGAACCATGGCTTTAAGCTCAATGCCAAGAAATGTGTCATCATCCCCTCTGGGAAAACCCCAGTTCCCATGAACTACCAAATCAATGGTAATCCACTGAACAGAGAAGCCATTATAAGAGATCTGGGAACACAGATTGACAGCAACCTCTCTTTTGACCACCACACTACCACTGTGGTCAGAACGTTATTTTATGTGGCACATCTCATTACTAACTGTTTTGCATCCAGGAAGAAAGAGGTCATTGTCTCCCTCCACTCTTTCCTCATTAGGCCAATCATCAAGTACAATGCCCCATTTGGCATGTACCTCACTAGACACCTGCAACAACTGGAAAGGCCGCAAAAATACCTCACAAAGAGGATCCTAGTCCTTAAACACTTGTCCTATATGGAAAGACTCAAAAAACTCAAACTATTCTCTGTCTCATATCACCTACTCAGAGGTGCTCTCTGCTTGACTTATAAAGCCATGTCTGACCCAGCTCTGTTAGAAATGCTACATCTAAAGAAATCCCAATCCCTCCGCACCACATGCTCCAGAGACCTCAACCTCATTACCACAATCAACAGAATGTGCTGGAGGGACAGGTTCATAACCCAGAGACTGCCCATGCTATGGAATAGACTTCCCATACATGTCAAACAGAGCACCTCACTGGCCCTCATCAAGAAAAATATTGATGAGTGGATGGGAAATAGAAAATTCACCCCGGAGATCACTCCAGTGGCTCTATTCGACAGAGGCACTGGAAACTAAGGTCGGGTGGCACAATGCCAGGGTAATCCTATGGGCTAGGCTTGTAAAGGCACCAGGGCCAGTAGCCTAGTACACATCTATGAACCTATACCAAAGTTTTTTTCTGCTGCTGGGATTCTGCCACGTTCTCCTGGGCCAAGCCCACAACTTCTGAGCCTTGCCCTCAAGTTTAGGACATATGCCACAACAAACTCCTTGTGGGATTCACACACATCCTCCCACTCATCTTGAGTCAAATCTCAAGGTCCCCTCACCTTATGCCCATACAGCAACTCAAACGGTGAAAAAAACTGTAGATTCCTGGGGCACCTCTCTGTCAGCAAACAATAGATGGGGAAAATATTTGCCCCACTCCTTCTTAAACTGGTCTGAAAATGCGCGGAGTATCGTCTTGAGTGTAGAGATTAACCTCTCAACAATACCATTAGTCTGGGGATGGCAGGGGGTGGTCTTTAGGTGCTTCACCCCACAGTACTTCCACAGACAAGCCAGCAGGTCTGACATGAAATTGGCACCTCTGTCAGTCAGTATTTCTTTTCGGAAACCTACCCTGCTGAAAATCTCTAACAAAGCATTTGCCACCTTTTCTGCCTCCATGGGAAAAAAAAGCCGCCGCCTCAGGATATCTGGTAGCATAATCTACTACCAGTAGGATATACTTTTTCTCTGTGGAACTTGGGGTACTCCGAGGCCCCACATTATCCATAGCTACACTCTAAAATGGCTTCTCAGTCACAGGCAAAAGTATCAAAGGAGCTTTCGCCTTGTCTCCTGCCTTGCCTACCTTTTGGCACTGCTCACAGATCCTGCAGTACCTTGTTACATCTCTGGAAATCCCATGCCAATAGAAGTTCTGCATAATACGTCTCTTTGTACACTTTATGCCCATATGACCTGTAAAGGGAATATCATGGGCTATGGCTAGAAGTGCTAGAAGTTAGGCTCTGGGCACTAACAACTGATGTATTCTCTCACTCACTAGTCCTCCCTCAGGGGTCCACTCTCTACACAATAACCCTTTGTCCCAGTATACAGATTCCCCCTTCCCTTGAGAATCAGGTGTCTCACTAGCCACCTCCCTCAGGCCTTTGTAATGTAGGGTCTGAGAGCTGAGCCTATCTCAACTTTCTCTTTATAACCCTTCCCAGCTCCCCTTCCACAGGAAGTCTAGCATTCTCTGACAGCGGTGCCTCACTGTTAACCTGGCTACTACTACTATTCACCACTGCCCTTCCATTCACTCTGTCCAAGGGAACATCAGTTCCACAAGCAGCTGTGGTTCATCTTCAGTCTCACTGCTACACGGTAGCTCCCTCCCTAAGTAACCACCTCACCAGTCCTGGGTGCAAGTGTGCAGTCTGTCTGGGTCTCTCCCTGGCTATCAGACCCACATGCTCGTCTCCAAGCCTGACTGCGTGTAACTACATGAACACACGGTACTGCATTATCAAAATCATTCCCTATCAGGACATCTGCAGGGATATCCTCAAACACACCTGCTTGCTGGCTTCCTTTTCCACCCTCCCAGTCAAGGTGAACCCTAGCCAAAGGTATTTGAAATGGCGTCCCTCCTAAAGCTCTGACTGGAGTAGACTGCCCAAGCAAGTAGTGTTCCTCTGTAACCATTGCAGGCTTCACAATGGTTAGTTCAGAGGCTGTGTCTCTCTTAGCCATGGCTTCTTTCCCATTCTTGCCTCGAGACAACTTACTGCTGGCATTTTGTCATTCCCACTTACTGGCTCTCCCACATTTTGTTCCCCACATTGCCACTGTGGACAACTGTATGCTACATGCCTCCACTGGTTGCATTTAAAACATTTAACCCTTGGTCTTGGACGTGTACCTGGAGTAGAGCCTTCCCCTGCTACTGGTGGACTCTGTTGGGGCAGTCTGGACTGCCCACCATGGGTTCACTTAGACCCATGAGCAGCACTGAGTGTCCTGTTCCTGTGCAGTGATGCCCTGCTTGCTAGGTACAGGTCTCCATTCTTCCCCACTAATCTGCAGTAGTGCATTGTCTATCAGCAAACCAGATTTTCATGTCCTCAGGCAAAGTGCTAAGAGAGATTGTTCCCTCACCAAAAGGTCTGCCAGCCCTTCAAAAGTGGTGACCTGAGATCCACTCACCGACCTATGAAAATAAGTGCTTAGTTCAGCAACATATTCACACATACTTTCATCTGCCTTGCGTCTATGCTCACAAAACTTTTTCCTATAAGCTTCAGGTGTTACATTCTAAAAGACAGTTATTTACAACATTATAATTTAAACAATCAGTATCAGACACTTTAGAAATTACAGTTATAGCTTTACAATTTAGTAAGGAGGTCAGGAACCGTACCCAGAGCCCTTGTTCAACATCATACGTTTACATACCCTCTCAAACATATGAATGAAACTATCAAAAGTATCCCCCTATGTAAACTGTGGAAGAAATTTACTGACCTTTGTAGCTTCTGGGGTTCAGTTACTCCCTTCCCCATTACCTCCATGACTCTGGCAAAGAGTCATCATCTCATTTTCAAGTTGCCTCTGACTCTCCTTCTCCTCTGCTTCCAAGTGTCACAGTTTCTCATATTCCTCAGCCTTCAGACATTGCAGTTTCTCATTTTCCTCAGTCTCTAGATGTCTCAGTCTCTCTGCTGCCTCTGTTTCCAAACACTTGGCCTCCAGCTCAAGTCTCTTTAACTCCAGATGGATTTTTAAGTCCTCTGTGCAAAGGTTGAGCTGTCCATTTTCTGAGAGTTGTACATCTTCCAGGCCAATCTGATGGTCCTCCTGGTTGTTATTCTGTGATGCAGCTGTGACTAAAGCTACAATAATGTCTGCTTTAGTCAGGTTGGCATGCACCAGTCCTTTAGCCTGGCACATCTCACCCAACTGGCTCCTTGTCAGCTTGCCATACTCCTTTGATGACATGCTTGCCTGCTCTCCCTGACTAACTAAGCTAACAAAAAAATAAAACAATTGTGATATGATCTCTGAATGTTCACTGCATGGCTGATTGAGAGTACAAACACCTTCAGTGACCACTGTATACAAGCTACAGAAATTCAATATCCATGCCACTACAAGCCAATTAATATGGGATGTGGCTAACTCACAATATCAACCAATTCATACGTGATGTGGATATCCCACTACTATCCACCAATTAATATGCGATGCCCCTGCACTGGTCCAGTAGTCAAGGAGACTCAATCCTCACCACTGGCAACAGTAAGAGATGTACACAATGGGAAGATTACAAGTACACACACAGTAATGTACAATTTCCCATAAGAGCACACAGAGATCACAGTCAGTCTGGGACTGGTTTCTCCCTCTTTCTCCAGATCCCCAGTGCGACACCAGGGTTCCAAGTCAATCCTCCCAACACTCTCTCTGTCCAACTAGTGCTTCCTGTCCCTGTCCAAGTAGCACACACACACACACACACACACACACACACTTTGAGATTTTATTTATACACAGATACCTGGGAAAGGCTGGCACAGGTTTACTAGCTATGCCCACTTCTGCCAAGACCATAAGGTAGTTATCACTGCCACCTGAACCCCTTACCAGTTACTTTAAGGCCCTTCCCAAAGGGTGACCAATCCTACTGTGTGATGTTACTATTATCCAAATAGTAAGTGTGACCAAGACTTGCAAGGCTATTTAGGAGTGACCTGTACAGTGTCACCCAATACATATGCAAGTACTCTAACAGCTTAAATATGTCTCACAAATATCAGCCACAAAGATAGGTTTAAATATATTTAATAAGAAATAACAAAAGAACAAGACAATACTCAATCAACACAGTAACTGCAGAGTTCAGAATCACAGGAAATATTTTAAAACAACATTACAGAACAGTCTCAAATAAACACAGAAAACATCTAAACTAATCTTTACTATATTCCTATCTATATCTACGAGAGATACTATACCCTAAGTCTTACTTACAGACAACACGCAGGCAGAAGTGCTGATGACGGATGTTTCTAGATCAAAGAGAAAATACAAAATGCACAATCTCTCTCTGGAAGTTGTAAAATAATAAAATGCTTTTACATTTGAAACCTAGTAATTATTTCTGTTTCAAGACAAAAGAAAAACCTCTAGCTCTAGATGTTTTGTCTGCTGCTGAACTGAACTGAGATATAATACTTATTTTCTTGACGTTTTGCAAGTTAACTCTGTATGTTCGGGTTTCTACTATTAAAACATACATTTGCAAAGGTATATATTTTATATACATTTCTGTTCTTTTCCAGTAGGGTATACTGTGGACACATCCTTGAAGCTCAGTACTGTACAAACATTGGTCAACACACACTTCTACACCAGCAGTTTAATATACACATAACATACAGTTCTCTTACATTTGTAAGACAAGAATATGAATTATGTTGATATTCACAAATGACATATGATTATTTACAAAAGTCCACATAGCTGGGCTGGCAGTGTCACAACATACAATAAAATAATATTGCTATGACAGGAACATGATAGCTGAAATATCAGGAGCTCAAACAGGAAAGCACAGTTGTGTAAACGTACCATAAATGTATATGTTCAAGTGTATTCACTGTTGCAATCCTGACTTGTGGGGATTTCCTACTGTGAAAGCCCTTGGTTGGCTGACTACCAGAGAAAAATTCTCCTCCTCCTTAGGCTGATGGACACCCAAACTGATGCCAGTGCGCTATGGTAAATAGGGAGCCAGCCGGTGTCATATTAGTTTTTTCTTGCCCCAAAATGGGCAGTAAGGGGCTAAGGAGGATGGAGGGAGGGAGGGAAAGAAGACTACAACAGTGAATACACTTGTACATCTACAGTTATGGTAAGTGTACACAACTCTACTATGTTCTTCGTGTTTCACTGTTGCAGTCATGGCTTGTGGGAAGATTCCCAAAGCTGAAATAAGGGTGGAAGGTTAATAAGGAGAGAAGGGGATGCCCTGCAGGATGGCAGTGGTGAATCCTGCTCTGGACCTGGGAAAGGCTGTTAGGTGGTAGCGTTTGGTGAAGATGTGCACAGATGACCAAGTGTCAGCTTCCAAAATGTCTTTAGTAGGGACTCCTTTCAGGAAGACAGCAGAGGTGGCAGTAGCCCTAGTACAGTGTGACCTGAGAGCCTCAGGTGACTTTTGTAATGATGGCTGTAACAAAATGAGATGAAGTGGGAGATCTACTTTGAGATAGTCTGCTTAGAAGCTAGTTTTCTCCGACAGCCATGGGCAAAGGTCAGAAAGAGTTAGATTTTTCTCAAGGCTTTTGTTTTGTCAAGAAAGTAATGGAGCTGCTTATGAACATCCAAAGAATGAAGTACTCTTTCCCTTTGGTTCTGGGAGTTAGGAAAGAATAGTGGGTAGCTGGATGGCCTGATTAAGAGAAGTGTCTGTCACCACCTTGGGCACGAAGGAAGGGTTAGTTCCGAGGGAAACCCTGTCTGGGTGGAAGATGAGGAATGGCTCCACTGACATAAGAGCCTGCAGCTCATGGACTCTCCTAGCAGAGGTGACAGCCAGCAGAAGGGCATTTTTCCAAGTTAGAAACTTTAGATGGACAGACGCTGCCAGTTCAAAAGGAGGAAGAATCAGTTTTTCTACAGCAAAATTAAGGTCCCATGGAGGTGGTGGTTGCCTCCTGGGAGGTCTGATGTGGATGACTCCCCTAAGAAATTTTCTTAACAGAGAATGGGAAAAGACAGGGGGAACAGTAGATATATGGGACGAAATGGCAGATACACGGATTTTATTATAAGAATAGGAAAGGATTATTAGTCTAGCATTTTACCAGACTCCTTGTAGTAATTACTGTAGCACACAAAAGTGCTACCAGCACTAAACGTTCTGCAAGGAAACAGCTCCAGTACTTATTATTAATGCTCACCCCTCCAGGCATGTGTAAAGGTCAGTTCCCTGTGCTTCCTCCTATTAACCTGGTGAACTTGGGCATCCTGAGGCAAAGTTGCAACTGCCTCATGTACACCGACAACCCTCTCCTCTTACCTCTCAATACTCAGACTTGCGACAGATGCACTTATAGATACAAAATGGAAGCCACGCACTCTCCAGCCAAGACCGGAATAGCTGGTCAAGAGGAGAAGGACAACACCTGCCCATACCAGATGGAACACATAGCCATCCAAAACAGACACCAGCACTGCCTTCAAATAAAAACACAAACCACAAACCCACCTTCGCGGAGGCTCTCAAAAAAATCTACCCAAACAGCAGAGACTTCCAAGGCAGAAATGCACTCGACCACCACAACAGACCACTAATCACGAGACACATAACTCTCCTAAACAGTGTGCCACTCAACCAAAGCCCCTAAGGCAAAACAGCATGCCTAATACACTAGTCATAGGTGACTCAATAGTGAGGCACACTGATGTCCCACTCAACAGGGTGAATAAGGAGAAAGTAACAGTCAGCTGCCTGTCAGGTGCCAGGATCCACCACATAACGCATGCACTCAGGTCCCTCAATAACAGATACAAATATGACTCTGTCATTGTACATGTGGGTGTGAATGACCTGAGACGTACCTCCCTGGACTACATGAAAAGAGACATGACGGAGCTCTCGGATTATGTAGCCCAGACAGGTATGACCCTAGCTCTGAGCAGCATCCTACCATCACCCAGAATGATACCACAGTACAAGCAGAAAATGATTGATTTCAACAACTGGCTAAGTTTCTGGTGTCATTCTAAGGGGATCCAGTATTTGTCTGCCTGGGATGACATGACTGACAGACTTCGATGCTTTGCCAGAGATGGCCTGCATCTGTCGCCCCTGGGCTTCCGGAAACTGGCCAAGGGACTTGCCACCCCTATACTGCCTTTTTTTAGGCGGTGTTCCAAAGACCAAATTACCACCGTAACAGCTACAGACAAATGCAATCTGAGGGTCATGCTGCTCAACGCTAGAAGCCTAAATCTCAAAATGCACTCGCTTGAAGCACTCCTTAAAATGGAGAACATCGACATTCTGCTGTAACAGAGACCTGGTTCAAGGCAGCAGAAAGCACCCCTGCACTACCAGGCTATACCTCATTCCACACCTTTCGGCCCCAGAACTTGAACCGAAGCTCCAAGGGCGGTGGTGTTTCCATATTCATAAAGGATGTGCACACCTCCAAAATGGTAGCCCAACATAACGCATCAGAGATACTTCAGATGCAGCTAACACTGAGTAAGACAGCGATTCAGGTCGTAGCCTGCTACAGGTCCCCAACCATGTCCCAAGACTCACACTCCACGTTCCTAAGCACTGGAGAATAGTAGGGTCCAACCTAACACTCTCATACAGGGCGACTCCAACTACCCCTCCATTAACTGTGAAAACTACTCGTGTACCAATACACTTGCCCAACGTTTCCTGGAATTCATTAATTCCAATGCCCTGGACCAGCTCGTTCTTATGCCCACTAGAGGTAACAATATCCCTGACCTGGTCATTACTAACATGGGTGACTGCTGCTCTACACCAATAGTCAACTCCACCCTGGTTAGATCCGACCACAAACGAATCACCTTGGAAATCCACATCCCTCCCACCTCCCCCGCAAAGGTAACCACCATGAAAAACTTCTGCAAAGCTAACTTTGGGCTCATAAAAACAGAGGTGGCTGACTTCATGGCACCCATGCAAATGGAGAATAGTTGCATGACCACCAAATCATACACCAATGTACTGTATGAACATGTACATAAATGCATGGATCTCACCATATCAAAAAGAACCAAGATGCTCTCCTCCAAAAAAAGGAAGCCAATCTGGTGGTCCACTGCCATAAACAAACTCTACAACAGAAGGAGGAAACTGATGCAGAATAAGGTAGTCTCAAGACTGGAAAAACTCCCTTACCAGCCTCAACAAAAAGTTGAGATCCCTCATCAAATCCTCTAAAGATAGCTATGAAAACAAAATTGCAGCAGATAGTAAAGACAACCACAAGGCCTTCTATAGTTATGTAAAGAATCTCCACAGCAGTACCCAGATTTGCTCTGAGCTACTGCACATTGGTACCTCCTATACCGAGCCAACAGATATTGCCAATATACTGGCCAACAGATTCAGTGACAACTTTACCCCTCTCTCTCCCCAAAGGACCAATCACAATACCAGTAGATTGCCAGGCACCCAGTATTACTGCTGCACAGGTTAAAATAGCACTGTCCAAGGCCAAGAATACAGCTTCTATGGGACCTGACAATATCTCTGGCTGTGTTCTACATGAACTACAGAGTGAACTGGCCCCTCACCTGTGTGCCCTGTTCAATCACAGTCTCACCTCAGGCTTTGTCCCTACCAAATGGCGCACTGCTACAGTCATCCCTCTCCACAAAGGAAGAGTGACTACAGACCCTGGGAACTACCGCCCCATTAGCCTGATGAGTCTGATATGCAAAGCTATGGAACGCATCATGGACCTAATAAACAGGGGTATGGGGAATCTCCAAACTCTGGATACCACACAGTTTGGTTTTGTGAAGGGTAGATCATGCCTGCTGAACTTGGTCAACTTCTTTGAGTCAGTCACCAGAGCTGTGGATGAAGGCAAGGTGGTTCAGGAAGCCTACCTTGATCTGGCTAATGCCTTTGATACTATTCTCCACTCAGGAATCATAGAAAAACTCACTAAGCTAGGCATCAACCTCTATATCACTAGGTGGATTGCAAACTGGCTCACAGAAAGAACCCACAGTGTGAAAGTGGCTGACTCTAAATCAGACTGCCGACTAGTCACAAGTGGAGTTCCACAGGGATTGGTCCTGGGTCCTCTCCTGTTTGGTATCTATATATCTGAAGTCCAGGCCAACACGAATGGACTCTGGCTGACAAAGGTCACAGAGGATTGCAAGTTGGGAGCCATTATTAACTGCCCAAGTGATGCTGACATCCTACAGAATGGCCTCAATGAGATCAACGACTGGTGTCAGAACCATGGCCTTAAGCTCAATGCCAAAAAATGTGTTGTCATCTCCTTTGAGAAAAACCCAGTTCCCATGAATTACCACATAAATAGTAGTCCACTGAAAACAGAAGGTGTTATAAGAGATTTGGGAACACAGGTTGACAGCAACCTGTCTTTTCATCACCACATTGCTAGTGTGGTCAGAAAGTCCTTCTGTGTGGCACATCTCATTACTAAGGGTTTTGTATCCAGGAAGAAAGAGGTCATTGTCTCCCTCTACTCTTCCCTCATTAGGCCAATCATCGAGTACAATGCCCCATTTGGCATGTACCTCACTAGACACCTGCAACAACTGGAGAGGCCACAAAAGTACCTCACAAAGAGGATCCTAGGCCTTAAACACTTGTCCTATATGGACAAACTCAAAAAACTGCAACTATTCTCTGTCTCATATCTCTGCTTGACTTACAAAGCCATGTCTGACCCAGCTCTGTTAGAAATGCTACATCTAAAGAAATGAGAAGTTATGTACCTACCATAACGTTCCATGTTAATTGTCTTCTCTCGCCTTCTTTCTTGCTGGATGGGTTCGGAGCCTATCCTCTTACTAAAGCTTGAGAGCTTATTTTACCGGCTCGAGGCAACCCTATATCCCATGATACTAGGCAATAACTCCCCAAATCTCGTTTGGAAGCTGAAAAAACCTAGCATAGGCCAATAAAACAAAATCCTCCAACTGGAAGAAGGAGGAAGAGGAATAAAAACCTCCAAAGATAATTATTTACACTATATAAATATCCTAGGACACCTAGATAGTGAACAAAGGAATAAAAGTACCCTTCAAAGAAGGGAAGATCTTCTCAGTCTGTCCAGGCTAGGGGGATGGTGGGTGGGATGCAAGAAAGAAGGCGAGAGAAGACAACTAACATGGAACGTTATGGTAGGTACATAACTTCTCAATGTTAAGTTGTCAATCTCGCCTTCATTCTTGCTGGATGGGACCGCGTCCCTAGCACCTTCATCCTGGGTGGCTTATTGGAACAGACTCTTAAGAATGGTGGAACCAAATGTTGCTCTGTCCCTGGAGGCCATGTCCAATTTGTAATGCGAAACAAAGGTATGAGGAGAGGCCCATGTGGCTGCCGCACAGATAGTGTCTATTGGTAGTCTAGCTTGAAAAGCTGTAGATGTAGCTAGTGCTCTAGTTGAATGGGCTTTTGGCTTAGAAGATAATTCCCTGCCTCTGAGTTGATACAGCCATCTAGATAGGGTTACCTTGGAAACAGGAAGGCCTTTCTTATTTTCTGCATACGATAAAAACAGTTGATCAGATTTCCTTATTTGTTTAGTTCTATCCAGATAGTACCGGAGCTGGCGGTGAACATCTAGATAATGTAGCTTTTGCTCCGCTCTATTAGTATAGTTTGGGAAAAAAACTGGGAGATCAATTGATTGATTCAAATTTGTCTGCAAAGCCACCTTGGGTAAGAAGGATGGATTAGTCCTTAGAGAAACTCTGTCTTTGTGGAAGATTAAGTAGGGAGGACAAATGCAGAGGGCGTGAAGCTCTGATACTCTCCTAGCAGAAGTAATGGCGACTAGGAAAAGTGTCTTCCATGAAAGAAATTTCAATGAACAGAAGACCAAAGGTTCAAAGGGGGGGAGAATTAAGGATGTTAAGAATAAATTAAGATCCCACTTGAGGTGGAGGATCTTTGATCGGAGGCCTAAGTAAAAATACACCTTAAGGAAGGCTTTGCAAAGCTTATTGGACATGATATTGTGGTCTGATAAGCCTGTATGAAAATTCGATATGGCTGCTAACTGAACCTTTACTGTAGAGGCAGAAGACCCTGAATGAAAATTTTCAGCTAGGAAGTCTAAGACCGAATGAATTGGGGCAGTAAAAGGATCTATATTCCTTGCCTTTGCCCAGAAGGAGAAACGTTTCCATTTACTAGTGTAAATCTTTCTGGTGTAAGATTTAAGGGAAGCTACTATGATATCCCGGACGGGATTAGAAATCATAGGAAGCCTGGCTAAGGACGGAAGTGGAGCAACCAAGCAGTGAGGTTGAGAGAATGTAGGGATTGGTGCAGCTGCCCCAACTGATGGGTCAACAGATCTGGAGCTGGGTCCAGATGCCAAGGCTGCACCAAAAGATAATGATGTAGGAACGGAAACCATATCTGGCGAGGCCAATAAGGGGCAATGAGAATCAACTTGGCTCTCAAGGCGGTTGCTTTCTGAATTACTTGTGGAATTAGAGGAAAAGGTGGATAGGCATACAGAAGTCCCCAAGGCCAATCTTGGACTAGAGCGTCTCTGAGGGGATGGCCTGGAAGGGGGAAGAGGGTGAAGAAGTCAGGGCATTTGCTGTTTTGGGATGTAGCAAAAAGATCGCAGCAAGGAAGACCCCACTTCTGAAAAATGTCTTCCGCTACCGATTGTTTGAGAGACCACTCGTGCGGCATGAGTATGGCTCTGCTCAACCTGTCCGCTATGAAGTTGGACTTCCCGGGGATATGCATTGCTATCAGAAACCGCTGAAAGGAGATCGCCCATTGCCAAAGTCTGAGTGCCTCTCGACACAGGGGATAGGACTTGGTTCCGCCTTGCTTGTTGATGTACCACACTACAGACATATTGTCCGTTTGAATTGCAATAGTTCCTAGGGGAAGAGAGTCGTGGAGGGCTTGCAACGTTAAAAGCACTGCTCTCATCTCTAGGACATTTATGTGCAGGTGGCGCTCGAAATGTTGCCAAGTGCCATGGACCGTCCTGCCCTGAAAATGCCCCCCCCCACCCGATCAGGGAGGCGTCCGATGTCACCGTGGCGACCGGGGGAGGAGGAACAAAAGGTCTGCCCTGATAGACCTGAGGGGACAATATCCACCAGGACAGATGACTTTTGCAAGTTTGAGTTATCATGATCTTGTGGTGCATGGGGAGTTGCTGAAAAGACCATTGGGCGAACAGCATCCACTGTATAAGACGCATGTGAAAACGTGCAAGGGGAAGAAGTGTTATGGAGGCCGCCATAAGACCCAATACTTTCAGGACATACCTGGCCTGAATTTTGTCGCTCTGAAGAAGAACTTGGACATGGTTTTGAATATCTAAGACTCTTTGGTCTGTTAACTTTGCTGAAAGTTGTACGGTGTTCAAGTTGGTGCCTATAAAGATAATAGACTGACAAGGCGACAAGGCAGACTTTTCGAAATTTTTAGATATTCCTAGCCCTCTGCAAATGTGAATGGTGTAAGCTTTGGCTTGGAGAAGTTGATGCCTGGTGGTGGCAGTGAGGAGCCAGTCATCTAGATATGGAAACATCTGGAATCCTTGCTGTCTCAGGTGAGCCGTAACCGCTGCCATATATTTGGTGAACACTCTGGGGGCTGTAGTGAGACCAAAGGGCAGGGCTCTGAATTGGTAGTGACTGGCCCCCAGCCGAAAGCGGAGAAACCTTCTGGGGCGCCTGTGAATTTTGATGTGATAGTACGTATCCTGAAGGTCCACGGAGCACATCCAACTGTCCTTGCCCAGAAAGGGCAGAATGGACTGTAGCATGACCATCCGGAATCTTGTTCTCTTTACAAACTTGCTTAGTTTGCTGAGATCTAATATTGGTCTCCAGTCCCCTGTCTTTTTCGGTACTAAAAAGAACCTTGAGTAGATTCCAGATCCTAGTTGGTCTGCTGGGACTGGCTGGATGGCTCTTTTTGCTAGCAGTTTTGATATTTCTGATACTGCTAGTTCCCTTAGACCGGGTGGAATGTCTGGAAGGGTTCCCTTTTGTTGAATTGGGGTTTGGATAAAGGGAATTTTGTAACCCTCGGATATGATCGACTGTACCCATTTGTCTTGAGTAAGGGAAAGCCAGGCTATTGGGTACAGCAACAATCTTCCCCCGACTGCGTCCGAAGGTGGACAATCGGGCAACATCTCAGGGATGCTGGTAGGGTTTGTCAGAGAGAGGCTCCCTGCTACCCTGGTTTTGCGGACCCCCTCTGCCCCTAGGGTGGCATCTGTTTTTGTTACCCCCTCTGCCTCTGGTGGTAAACTGACCTCTTGCGTCAGACGTGACTCCTTGAGATTTGCGGAACCACATTTTCCCACCCTTCTGACCCTTAGGGTATGGTCTTGAAGGGGTGGAGAAACTCCTACAGCAGAAAGAGTCTTGCCATCTTGCTCGCATCTGGTCAAGGTGTCTTTCACTTGAGGTCCGAACAAAGCCGAACCATCAAAAGGGGAATTTGTGAAGGACACCTTGAAAGGGTCCGTGAAATTACACAGCCGCATCCAGGCGTGACGCCTTAAGGCCACTCCTGTGCCTGCGGCCCTACTCGCTCCATCGGCTGCATATGAAATCAGACGCATGGAGAAGTTAACAATCGAGTTCAGGGTTCCAAGCTGTGAGTTTATTTTATCCTGGGACCCAGCAGCTGATGGATCCTGTAAGACTTCTCCCAACTCTTTGAGAATATCTCTCTGAAGGCGGGTGAAGTGACACAGGTAATTCAGCGACTGCATGGCAAAGGTAGCTGAAGAAAACATCCGCTTACCATACCTATCCATGGTCCTAGAATCCTTATTAGGAGGATGGACAGGTACTGAAGGATCAGCTAGTTCCTTCTTGGTGGCTGCAGCCACCACCATGGCATCTGCCGGTACACCTTTTGTCAGGAATTGCTTGTCGACTGGTGCTGTAATGAATTTAGATGGCCTCCGAGGGGTGGGTTCCACCGAATCTGGGGCCGACCATGCCTTCCGAGCCACTACTTCCATAAGGGGATTGAAAGGCGGAGACACCCAGGAGGTTGAGGGTCGAGAACCGAACGTCTCCAGGTACACCAACTCGTCCTCGGAAGGATTAACGGAAGACCAGTTCCCCCTCTGCTTCAGGATTTCCAGGATGTCTGAGAAAGAAACATCCTCAGAGGGGGACTTTGGGGATCCCTCCGACTCATCCAAGTCGGTGTCAGATGTAATAGACTCAGGGGAGTCCACATGCTTCCTCTTACATGTCCTCTTACGCGGAGGCTCCGCTGACAGGTCAGGAGAAGCCTTGGAAGAGGAAGAAATTCCCAGTGGGGAAACCTGAGGCGTTGGATCTCTGGGTCCGGGAGCAAGAGAGTGAGAAGAGACATCAGCAGGCACTGTAGTGGGAGGAGCTGATGGAGCTGACCATTGACTAAGCCCTGGGCCTAGTACACTCCTCATCACCTCGAAGGCTCCCCTATCAGAAAGGTCAGAGGGCCCCCGCTCCGAAGAAGTAGGAACCCCAGGCTGCATCGACAGGGAAGGCTCCGAGGCTGATGGGGCCGAGCTCACCAGCGCCGACGCTCCGAGAGGGAGAACGGGGTCGGACAATGGTCCGATGCCACTCGCCCCCTCGGAGCCGATGAGAGAGATCAGGTGCCCGGATCCCTCCAATGAAGGTATCAAAGAGGAGATTGGAGCGGAAGACGAAGGAGCCGAAGGGGAGGTATCGGCTCCGACGCCACAATGGTCACGACTCCGAGGAGCTCCGGCTCCGAACTCTGAGGGAGAGTCGAAGGAGGAAAAATAGGTGTAGTCGAAATAGCCACCGTCTGATGAGATGGGCTAGAGATCATCTGGGCCAATGCCTGAGACTTTAACAGCCTACTTACCACTCTCTCAAGGTCCTGATCTGAAAGTCTGGACGACCGAGAAGATCGGCTCCGATGGCTCTGCTCCGAGAGCAGGGAAGACCTCGGAGCCGAATGGATGGACTCCAATGAAGGGGATCTTGACCTCTTCTTAGATGTAGCCAACGG
Organism: Protopterus annectens; assembly: GCF_019279795.1. Classification (NCBI taxonomy): domain Eukaryota; kingdom Metazoa; phylum Chordata; order Ceratodontiformes; family Protopteridae; genus Protopterus; species Protopterus annectens. Next base: position 1,300,302,982 of record NC_056733.1, read on the forward strand.
AGCCGAAGACACGTCAGCTCCAGCCGGAGCCGACAGCGCAAACATGGGCTCAGAGGTATCGGCACCGAGTGGTGCCGAGACCGGAACTTGTGACTCTAAGGGATCTGCTCCAGCCGGAGCCGATCTAGGCACAGACAAGGAGCCAGCAGCCGAAGGCTTAGTACTTGGAGCCAACGGTTTTGCAGGCTTCGAGGGCCTCCCCGACGCAGACTTAGTCGGGGAGCCCTCGGGCTTTAACAAGTCCCTAAGTATCAGTTTATTCCTGCGCTCCTGCAGGACTCTTGGACTGAATGCATGACATACTGAACAAGAGTCCTGCAGGTTGCAGGGGTCACAGGCAGTAAACAAAAGAAGTGTGACCGTCTGTCAGAGACATTTTCTGACAGCACGAGTCACACTTCTTAAAGCCTGAGACCTTAGCTTCTTTAGGTTCCTTCGACATAACAGTGTCGAGGGTTACACAAAAGAAGCAGAAAACACATACACACTCTCGAAAATTATTATTTAACAATAAAATATTAATAGGGATTACTGACACACCCAAACACTCCACAGGATCCCTAAGAAAAAACAGGAAAGGGGCAGGCTTAAGGCCTAACCTAAATGTGGAGGGGGAGGGATATAAGGGATAAAAAAGGGAAGGTATAAAAAGTAATAAAGTTAAGGGTAGTTACTTAACTATTGAAAGAAATAACTAGGTAGAAAAATTTTACTCAAAAAAAAGGTGACTGAACACTCTATATTTAAGACTTACCAGGAGCCGGTAAAAAAACGCACCTCGCAAGCGAAAGCAGCAAACGAGATCTAGAGAGTTATTGCCTAGTATCATGGGATATAGGGTTGCCTCGAGCCGGTAAAATAAGCTCTCAAGCTTTAGTAAGTGGCCGAGTCGGAGCCGAGGATCGGCTCCGAACCCATCCAGCAAGAATGAAGGCGAGATTGACAACTTAACATTCCCAGTCCCTTCCCACCACATGCTCCAGAGACCTCAACCTCATTACCACTATCAACAGAATGCACTGGAGGGACAGGTTCATAACCCACAGACTGCCCATCCTATGGAACAGACTTCCCATACATGTCAAGCAGAGCACCTCGCTGACCCTCTTCAAAAGAAATCTCGATGAGTGGATGGGAAACAGAAAAATTCACCCTGGGGATAACTCCTGTGGCTCTACTCTACAGAGGCACTGGGAATTAAGGTTGGGTGGCACGATGCCAGGGTAATCCTATGGCTAGGCTTGTAAAGGCCCCAGGGCCATTAGCCTAGTACACACCTATGAACCTTTATCAACCAGACAAGTTAGGTAGTCTAGAACGACAGAAATCTGGCCTGAATAAGGATTGTGGTGCTGCTGCTGGCACCAGATGAAAAATCTTTTCTATTTAGCTGAGTATGACTTTCTAGTACTAGTCCTTCTAGCCTCCTTAAGAATGTCCTGAACCTGTTTGCTCAGGGCGGGCTTGGTCCTGAATGCTGTGGAATTATCCAAGCTGAAAGGCTGAATGTCTTCAGGTTGTGGTGCACAATCCTTCCCTTGTCCTGAGTTAGAAGGTCAACTCTCTAAGGCAACAGCCATGGACTCTGTTTGGTGAGTTCATGAAGAAGAGGATACCTGTGCTGCCTGAACCAGTCTGGGGCTATCAGCATTGCCCTTGGGCCCTCTTCTCTTATCTTTAAAAGTACCCGAGAGAGAAGAGGCAAGGAAAGGAATGCATAAATGAAGAGATGAGTCCAAGGGAAGGAGAAAGGATCTGTTTTCCAGGCTGATTGCTGTTTGTTCCTAGAAAATAATCTTTTCAGTTGAGTGTTTTCCGTGGTGGTGAAAAGGTCTATCTGTGGAACCCCCTACCTCTGGGCCATGGTAAGAAATATTTCCCAATGCAGATGCCAATCGTGGGGGTCCATCAGGTTTCTGTTAAGATGATCTAGTATTATGGACACCTGAAAGGTATTGTGCCAGGAGGGTGCAACCCCAGAGAGTAAGCAGTTTCCCAAACTTGCATTGCTAGACATTATATAGGGCAACAGTGGCTGACCCCCTGCTTGTTTATGTACCATATGACTGTGGTGTTGTCTGTCTTGACTAACAGGACCCCTGGCTCATATTTTTCTTTGAAAGCTACCAGGCCTTTCTGCAATGCCATGAGCTTTTTCCAATTTATGTGCTTGTCCTTGAACTGAGTCTCCCACTTCCCTTGGGATTGGAAGTGTTGGAAGTGAGCCCCCAGGCTGTCTCTGATGCATCTGTGGTGAGAGTTTGGCTCTGGGGAGTGAATCTGAAAAGAAGGCCCTGACTTTGTGCACATGCATGTGCCCACTTTGCAAACTCCTCCTAGAGACAAGAAATCAGCTTTATCTTGGTCACTATATACTGGTTAGAACCAGGGACTGAGAGTGTTGGCACCACACATTTTTGAGGTACCAATGGAGTTTTCTCATGTGCAGCCTGGCCAGGGGAACCATGAGGATACAATATGCCATGTAGTCCAGTGACTGGAAGAACTCTCTGCCTGAAATGCATTGTTTCTGCTGGATTCTATGGAAGTAGTGGGTCAAAATGGAGACCTTGTCTGGAAGAAGGAAGGCTTTTTGAAGAAAAGTGTCCAGGAGGGCCCCTGGGAAAACGATCCTGGTGGATAGGACAGCATTGGATTGTTGCAGATTTATGGTGAAGCCCAGGGAGGACAGGAAGTTCTTGGTAAACTTCAGATCCTTGTGAAGTTTGATAGCTTTGTGGCCTGTAGTAGACAATCATCCAGGTAGGGGTAGATTTGGACCTCTCTGGTCCTGAAAAAAGTAATTACAGGAGTTAAGCACTTGGTGAAAACCCTGGGAGCAGCAGACAAGCCAAAGGGCAGTGCTGAAAATTGAAAGTGACTGGTACCTGCTCTGAAACAAAGAATGCTTCTGTGTGATTCCTGAATGGGAATGTACAGGTAGGTATATTTTAGACTGAGACAGACCATTAGGGCCTGTGGAGCTATCATGAGCAAGAGTTTTTGAAAATTTTGGAACCAGGAGGGACTGGTTGAGGTTGGACAGGTTTAAGACAGGACACTAAGAGTCTTCACAGAAATAGCTGGAATAGAACCCCTTTCCTTTCTGATGTTCTGGAACTGGTTCCACTGATCCCTGAGAGCACAAAGTCTGGATTTGAGAGACGGCCTCTGTTTTTTGACTTACAGGAATATCCGGACACCCTGAGTATTTTAAAGGCTCTTTGAAAGTGAGTTTGTAACCATCTGAAATAATGTTTAGAACCCACTTGTCTGAAGTGATGAGGGACCAGTTTTGTTTGAACAGGGGCAGCTTCCTCCTGGTCTTGTGGGGGGGGGGGGTGCAGAGAGCGGGGTGGTTGAGTCATTTTTGCTCTCTAGCAGATGCCTGTGCCCTAGAACTCCCTTGCCTGGAAGTTTCCAAGGTCCATTGCCAAGGTCTCTGTAGCAGTGGCTTTGTGTCCTTTCCCACTAGGGTTTCCTCTGCCTGCTTCTAGATTTGGAGGAAAAGAACCAGTGTTTAGTGAGGAAGTTCCTAGTAAACCCTGGTGGCTGACCTTGAAGGAAGTCTTTCGCAATCTGCATAGACTTAGCTTTGTTTTCCATCTTTTTAAGGACAACCTCAGCTTTAGACCCAAAGAGGAAGTCCTTGACAAAGTTACATTTAACATGGTCAGGAAGAGATTGTTCCATAAGCCATGCATGCCTTCTAATAACAGAACCAGTGGCTGCTGCCCAGCTAGAAGTCTACATAACATCAAAACAACAGTGTAAGGAATGCCTAGCTACCTGTGAAATGGAGTGGCAGAGATCTAAAAGCTCCTTAGGAAGATTTTTATCCTCACGGGAAAAGACTTTTTGTTTTAGCTGATGCAGGATGGTTTGCTGATATTTGATCACATGAAGTTGACAGCTGAGAGCCCTCATGGTTAGGCTGGCTGAGGTGTACACTTTTTGCCCAAATCTATCAAGGGCCCTGCTCTCTTTATCTGTAGGTAAAGTGTTTCTACAGGAACTGGCTTTAGCCCCTTTGGGTCCTGGGGTGACCACCTCCAGATCAGCAGATGGATTCTTGAAAAGGTATCTGTGGGTGTCCTGTACCCTATAAAACCTGTCTGATTTTTGAGGGGCTGGGGGAAGAGAGTCAGAATTCAAGAAGGAATCTAGGAAGACATCCTCAACCAGTTCTAAAACAGGAGGAATAACAAGAAGTTTGTGTTCTGGCAGATCCAGAAACTCCTTAATTCGCTTTTTAGGCCGATAGTATTCCTGTGCTTCTTACTGGAAATTTTCTTGCATAGCATGGAGATTCTCTCCAAAGGTAATATCCTCTGTGGGGGAAGCAGATGTCAGGTTCTCCTCAGAATCGGATTCCTCAAAAGAAGTGAAGGAAGATCTTTCTTCAGAATCAGACCCCTCACAGGTCAGAATCCTCAGCAGATTCAAAAGGATCTGAAAAACTTCAGAAATAGGATCTCTCTACCTTTTTCCTGGGGAAGAATCCACTGGCGCTTGTCTACATCTGACTCTGGAAATCAGGTCTTCAGCTAGCTTAACCAAGTCTTGCTGATATACCTGAGAATGTGAGCCAGTAGGCCAAGGAGAAGGCCCTGCAGAAGAATCCCTCTTAGGAGTCACTTTGGCCTTGGACCTAGGGATGTCCAAAATTCTACCACCTGTCTACCTGGAGGAATGAGGAACTGGTGTAGGCTGAAGCCACAAAGGAGCGTCACCGGTTAAAGTGCGCTCATTGGAAGCAGAAGCCTGCTGAGTAGCCCCAGACCCGACCAACGAGCTGAAAGCAAGGACCTGTGCAGAAGTAGAGGGACCCGACAGCATGTCAGACTCTGGGCGGGTCTCAAAAGAGGCCTGTGCCACTACCTTAGACATAGAACGGGGCTGCGAAAGCACCTTGCCTTGCTTCAAAGATCACAAGCCTAGAAGAAGAAACAGACAGAGAATGGTTGTCATCCAAGACCCTAAGCTTGGGTCTCTTATCTTTCTCCCTTGTACGCCTAGGGCTGCTCAACCTCTAAAAGACTGGCAGAAGCCATCAGAAGCTGATGGGAAGATTCAAGTCTAAGGAATCTAGCTAAGATCATGGCCCTACGTCTGACTGTCCTATAATTAAAGTGGGCACAAAAATGGCAATTAGAGACATGATAATGTGGGCGTAAATAGGTGATACAAAGTGAATGGAAGTTTTTGTGTGGGATCTGCTTACCACAGCGGAGACAATTGTTTACCTTATCTGATATGAGTTAAAGTAAGAGAAAAGATCTCCCCAATTGGGTACTTATCTTTCCAACTACTTCTCTCTGGTGCAGATCAACTGATATACTGAAACACTGCTTCAGGTACCGACAGCAAGAAAAGCCTAGTATCATGATGTTGTCTGGCTCCCTACATACCCTAGTGCACTGACATCAATTTGGGCATCCGCCAACCTAAGTAAGAGGGACGTTTTCTCTGGTAGTTGGGCCAGCCAAGGGCTTTCACAGCAAGAAATCTGTTGTCATTTTCATTCGTTCCTCAACAAATGGAATAGAGTTCCCAGCTACAGTAACCTTGGGTGGCCCTCATGGAAAGATGTTCTGGAGCATCCTTGAACAAAGGCAGCTCTGTTTCTGAAAATAATGTCCAATTTGTAATGTGCAATAAATGTATGAGTATTAGACCAAGTGGAAGCAGCACAAACATCATCAGTAGAGGTTCTAGCCCAAAAAGCTGCCAATGTAGACACCTGGTTGAATGTGCTTTGGGTTGTTTTGGTAAGGGCATACCTCTCAAGGAATAAACATAGGAAATACAATCTGTAATCCATTTAGCTAGGTAGTTTTTGAAACTGGTCCCACCCATCTTTTAGCAGTGAAGAAGAGAAATAACTGGTCAGTTTTTCTAAGTTCCTTGGTCCTGTGAAGGTAAAAACGCAATTGCCTATGTACATCAAGAAGATGAAAAGTCTATTCACCTTTGTTTACAAAACTGGGGAAGAAAACTGGTAAATTGATGACCTGGTTGATATTGGTTTCAGAGGTAATTTTTGGTAGAAAAGAAGGATATGTTCTTAAAGTAACCCAGTCTGGTCATGTGAAATACCAAATATGGTGGTTTGGAAGACAATGTTTGTAGTTCAGATACTCAACTTGCAGAAGTTAGAGCTACCAGAAACACAAGTTTTCTAAGAAAGAAATTTGAGATCCACTTTAGCTGATGGTTCAAAGGGAGAGAATACTAAGGTTTGTAAAATCATAGTGAGATCCCAAGGTGGAGTAGGGTCCTTTATAGGCGGTCTAAGTAAGATGGTGCCTTTAAGAAAAGCTTTACATATTTTTGATGATGCTAAAGGAGAAGTACTGTCACCAATGTGATAGTTAGAGATGACTGGTAACTGGACTTTAATAGTAGAAAAACTAGCTCCACTCTGGAAAATCGAGGCAAGGAAATCTAAAACAGCTGGAAGTGGAGTGGTAAAGGGATCTAATTCTCTCTCTGATGAGCCCAAAGAAAGAACCTTTTCCATTTACTTTTGTAAACTTTTCTTGTTGAAGTTTTATGAGAAGATACTATAGCAATAACCCACGCCTGAGTGTGGGTAATGCTGGATTTACCCACGGTTGGCGTGGTTTGGTCACTCGGGCGAAGCCCGAGTGGCCAAACAAAGCCAACCGTGGTAATCCAGCATTACCACACCTAGAAGTGAGTTATTGCTGTATCTAATGACATTATTTAAGAAAAAAAATAATTACTTTTCTTAAATAATGGCATTGTATAATGCCTCCTTGCTGCCCTTCTGCAGCTGTCTGGTATTCTGCGGCAGTTCTGATGTACTGCGCATGCGTATGCCTACTAGGTACATCAGAGCTGTGGGTAAAAGCAACGGAGAAAGCAAGATCTCCGTTGCTTTTTACAAACTGTTTCGCTATGTTAAATGGGTTTAACATAGCGAGACAGCTTTAAAATAAGCAACGGAGATCTCTGTTGCTTATTTTAAAGCTGTCTCGCTATGTTAAACCCATTTAACAAAGCGAGACAAGTTTTAAAAAAAAGCAACGGAGAAAGCAATATCTCCGTTGCTTTTTACACACTGTCTCGCTATGTTAAACTCCTTTAACATAGCGAGACAGCTTTAATAAAAGCAACGGAGATCTCCGTTGCTTTTTTTAAACCTGTCTCGCTATGTTAAACTCCTTTAACAAAGCGAGACAGTGTTTTAAAAAAGACTTATACTAATGGAAAAAGTCTGGGCGACCGGACCTTTTTCCATTAGTATAAGTCGATTTACAACATGCACGCTGACCAATCAGCGTGCAAGTTTTGGAATATTAATGGCAGGTCATGGTATAATAGGATTTTTTGGACTGGGAAGGAAAGCTTGGAATGTCTAGCCATTATCAGAATTGCAGAAACCATACAGTCATCTTGGAGGCCTGCAATATCTAAGTGAACTTGTCCTGATGAGTGAGATAGGAGGTCTAGACTGGATTTTAGCATCCAAGGGGGATGTACTATATGAGACCAAAGAAAACCACACACATCAATGCCAAAAGGGAGCAATGAGGATTACTCTCCTCTTCAACTGAAATGTTTTCTGAAGAAATTTGGGAACGAAAGACAAGGAAGGATAAGCATAAAGGAGACCAGAGGGCCAAACATTGACCAAAGCATCTCTCAGTAACTGTCACTGAGGTGGGATAAGGGCAAAGAACCTGCTGCATTTGCTGTTGAGGGGAGATGGAAAAAGATCACAGCAAGGTTGACCCCATGTGTGGAAGATCATGTTTGCCACTGATTGGTTGTGAGACCACTTGTGAGGCATGAGGATGGTCCTGCTGAGTTTGTCGACGGGAATGTTGGATTTCCCCGATATGTGCATCGCTACTAGAAAGCAGTTGGATGAAATCGCCCATTGCCACACTCTCATTGCTTCTCGACAATCCTAACGATGGGATTTGGTTCCCGATGTTTGTTGATGTACCAAACTACTGACATGTTGTCCGTTTGTATTGCAATAGTCCCTAGAGGGGGAAAGCTCTGAAAGACCTGCAATGCTAGAAGCAACGCTCTCATATCTAGGACATTGACATGCAGACTGGTCTCTTGTAGGGACCACGTGCCTTGAACAGTAGGTATCGAGTAATCCCCCCATCCTAAATTGGAGTCATCCGTGGTAAAAGTGGTGCTGGGGGGGAGGAAGGATAAATGGACAACCTTGATCAATCTCTTCAGAGTGGACCTACCAAACAAAAGAATTTCCACAAACTTGACACAATTTTATTGGGTGAGTCAAGGGATAATGATGAAAGAACCATTGCATCGCTAGTGTCCACTGGAGATTTCTCATGTGTAAGCAGTCTGCAGGAATCAAAGTTATAGTAGCAGCCATCGACCCTAATGCCTTGAGGACCAGTCTTGCTGAGGGTGCTGGAATGGAAAGAATCTGTTTGATGTGTGTTTTCAATGTAATAATTCCGTTCTGAAGCAGAAAGATTAGACAACTGATTGTGTCCAAGCGAGCCCCTATAAAGTCTATAACTTGAACTGGTTGAAGATGAGATTTGTACATGATGATGGTGATTCCCAGTGAGAGTGCCAGGTGAAGCAAATGACCTCTGGCTTTTACTAGTAAATGCCTGGTTGGTGTAGTAAAAAGCCAGTCGTCTAAACAATGAAACATTCTGAATCCAAGAAGTCTCAGGTGAGCTACTACCACTGCCATGCATTTGGTGAACACCCTGGGGGATGTGGTGAGACCAAAAGGACAGAGCTATGAACTGATAATGACGGCTTCCAGCCAGAAACATAGATAACTTCGAGAGTGCCTGTTCCTTTTGATGTGATAGTACACATCTTGAAGACTGATTGAGCACATCCAGTGGTCCATCTGTACAAAAGGCAGAATGGACTGAACCGTGAACATCTGAAATTTGAAATTTTTTACAAACTGGTTCAAATAGCTTAGATTCAAAATTGGTCTCAGGTCCCCTGTCTTTTTTGGCATGCAAAAGAAACTTGAGTAAATTCCGGATCCTGTTTGGTCTGGTGAGACATCCTGGATGACTCTTTTGTCTAGCAACTTTACAATTTCTTGAGCTCCTAGCTCCCTCTGACTGGGTTGCACATTGGGGAAATTTTTCCTAGGTTCTACTGGAATTTGTAAAAAGGGAATGAACCATCCTCTGGACATTATCCTTTGCACCCAAAGGTCACTTGTGATGTCTACCCAGGCATCTTAGTGCAAGGATAAGCACCCTCCAACTGCCTCCAGAATGGACATGTGGGAAACCTTTCAGGAATGCTGGAAGGATCTGTCTGAGAAAGAATCGAGATCCTTGGTTCTGCAGACCCCCCCCACTCTGCTGTATGGGTGACACCTACTATTGTAATTATTTCCCCCTCTGCCTCTGGGGCAAGATTCCCTGTGTGCCTCCTGGAAAGGACCTAGAGACTTCTTGAATCACAATTTCTTACCACCATGTTGATTCCTGGAAAAATGTCTCTGTGGGTAGAAAAGCGAATTCCAGTGGCAGAAAAGGTCTTTCCATCCTGTTCACTTTGTCTCCTTCACTGCTGGCCCAAAGATGGATGATCCATCAAAGGGAGCATTGATGAATGATGCCTTGAAGGGTTTCACGAAATTGTACAGCTGAATCCAGGCATGTCTCCTTATGGCTATGCCTGAACCAGCCGCCCTTCAGGTACCTTCTATGGCATGCAGGATCAACCTCATGGACGCATTTGAAATTGATTGCACAGTAGCCACTTATGAGGAAAAGGACTTCGGTTCCTCTGCAGACATGGACCCTGGGGCAGAATTAGACAGGTCCTTTATTAAGTCCCAATGTAATCTGGTGAAATGTGCCAGGTAGTTCAACGATTGCAAGGCAAATGTCACTGATGCATAAACCTGCTTCCCAAATCTAGCCAAAGCCCTAGACTCTCTGTTAGGGGGATCAACAGTGGAGCTCTGTTCAGCAATCTCCTTTTCAGTGGCTGCCTCAATAACCATGGCATCCAAAGGAATACCTTTTGACCAGTATCAGCTGAGGCACTTAATATTTTATCAGGGGATTTTGGAATAGGTTCCATGGAGACCAGTTCCTTCCATGCCCTGCAGGAGACAAGATCTATAAGCTCCTCTGTGTGTGTGTGTGTGTGTGTGTGTGTGTGTGTGTGTGTGTGTGTGTGTGTGTGTGTGTGTGTGTGTGTGTGTGTGTGTGTGTGTGTGTGTGTGGGGGGGTAATCCAAGATGTAGATGGGCCAGACTTGAAGGCTTCCAAAAACACAGATTCCTCCTGGGAAGGGGTTTGGGAAGACCATCCACCTTTTTGGCAAAGGATCTCTAGGATGTCTCCTTTAGCATGTCCTCTTCCGAGGGACCACCTCAGTGGGGTGTTCTGGGGAGGTATCAGAAGAGACAGAGTGTTCCCTCAATGGAACTGCTTGGAAGATCTTCTGGGTTGGATGCCCTGAGGTGTAGCATATGAAGGGTTAGACACAGGATCCAGAGAAGAAGTAGGGTATGGATCCAAATAAGGGAAGAGCCAATACTACTCTTGATTGAGAGAAAATCCTCTCCATCACCTCAAAGACAGAGGGGGCCCAGAAAGGCCAAGGACAATCCCACTGGAGCCTAGGCTCCCAAAGCAGATAATCCCCAAGCCTCCCCAAACCCCCATTCTGAGGGAGGAGTCAGAGCCAAGCTATCAAGTGCTGAGGCTCAGAGGGGAAGCAATGGCTCTGAAAACAATGGAATTAAAGTCAGCCCCTTTGACCCGATGCTTAAGCTTCGGCTCCGAAACCCGTCATGCTCCAACAATGTCAGAGCTGACCAGGTCAGGGAAGTAGTCAGAGTCAAGAATGGAATAACCTTCAGATCTGAGGTTTTGACTCCCAGGGCTTTCAGATCCATGGGCTCAGAAATGGGAGGTCAGATGGGAGGAGGAGTAATTACGGGTAGAAAGGAAGGTTGGCAGCTCACAGATCCAGTGGGAGAAGGAGCTGGAAAACCCCATCTGGATCTCTGTTCTGAGGAACCTCATCATCCTATCCAACTCTACTTAATAATGACTACAGGAAGACCTAACTGAAGAGGATGTGGTAGGTGGCCTTGAGGACTTTTTACGTGTTTCCTGCTAGAAGGGGGACTTCAGTCTTGGAAACACCGGCTCCGGAGGGAACCTGGGAGCACGAAGCTGAGGAGATGGAGCAGCAGGCTGTGCCATATCCTAAGGTTTCGGATTTGAAAATTTTGGAACCTTTTTAGGAAGTTCTACGGTAGATGTATGTGGAGGAGTCCAGGCAGGAGAGCACTTATTGTGCTCCCTGCACTCCTTTGATTTCTGACAGGGGGTTTGAGCTCCTGAAGAAGCACCTGAGAAAGAAGCAGAAGCGAGAAGGAGGCCTTTCAGAATGAGCTTGTTCCTCCTATTACTAACTGCTCTCGCATTGAAGGCCACACAAACAGCACAAGAAGTATCTAGATGTGCTGCACCTAAACAATAAACAGGCTCCCTGTGGGCATCAGAATTGGGGATCTTATGGCCACAGGAAGTACATTTCTTAAATCCAGTACATTTGTCAGCCATACCGGAAAAGGATGGAGGTCTACCAAAAGAAAAGAATTACAACTTTTTTTTTTTTAACAGAGGAAAGAAAGAATTGGAAAAAAAAACTACTAATAATTGTATGTATAGAAATATACCTCCAGGTATAAAAGGGAAAGGGAGACTACCAAAGATGGGATAATCAAAGAAAATTACTGAAAATTTTGGTAGAGATGTAAATTAAGGTAAGGAGAGTATTAGATACTACAAAGGAGAAAAGATATACAAAGGATAAAAAGGTCAAAAAATGGGATTTTCACTCACACACCCCAAAGGAGTTTGAGAAATCACAATCCCAACCGACTTGAAGAGTAGCAAACAGTATTTAGGATACTGCAGTTATCAGGGCATTATGGGTAAGGGGAGAGCTTGAGATCTGGACCCTGGAATCTTTAGAAAGTGGCCAAGTTGGATCCGAGGATCAGATCTGAACCAATTTGTTGAGGAACGAATGAAAATTACATCAGATCATCCTAGATACCCCATGCATTAATTTGTCTCTGTCATCACACTGTGTAAGAGATGGCCTATACACCAATTCAGAACTTAAAGGTGCATTCACAATTTCAGCTTTGAAATCATCAGACAAGTTCTGATTGTGTAACAAAGCATACTGTATTAAAACAATAGAAGAAGCAGCTTTCTCTAGGCAGTATCTGCACATTCAAGCTTACCTCTCAAACAATATTTCGAAACCTGAGTAAAATTAGAAACAATTTCACTCATATTAAGAGTTTTGCCCTGCAGGTAAAGAAGCAGCAAAATCATCCAAACCATGCACATATTGTAAAGTAAATTTCCACATATACTCTTTAACATTCTATAGATTATTTACTAGAAAGAGATAATCTGTTTTGCCCTGAAAATCTAATAATTTTCCCTCTTTATCAGAGGATACTGGATTAGAGGAAGCCAAGGTCTTTTTACATGAGCAGGCAGCAGGGGAGACCACAGCTGAGTCAGCAGTCAAATGAGAAAAAAGACCTGTCACATCTAAGAAGACCCTGTATTTTCTCTGAGCCTTTTTAGGGACTGATGGAATAGATACTGTTGTCCTACAAGCAGTTTTATAAACATCTTCCAAGGCCTGTAAGAGATGGGAGACAGCCAAAAAATTGGGTATCTCTTCCTCTATGCCTAGCTCTGGGATAGTTCCCACCTACTCCCAAGCAAAAACTTCACTAAATGTAGCAGTCATCTGAAGGAAAGTGAACACCTGTTGGGACTTAAGCTTAGGTTCACCTTCAGAAGAACTGGAGTGACTGCACACAGTGTTAACTAGGAAATCATTATTGTTCTCATCAGATTCATCATCATTCACTGAAACAACAGACAGGTTTCTAGCCAAACATAAGACAAGCTCTAACTAGAGCCATGGATAGGAACATAATCACTAGAATCAGCTGTCTGTAGAACACTTTTTGCCAAGGAAACATCATCAGCCTTATAAACAGCTACAATCATTTTATCAGCTGTATGATGAAGCTTCTGTTGCTTTTTCTTGTGAATTTCACTACCAGATAAAATATCTGAGGACAAAGTATTACATCTGGCAAGGGGTCTCTTACCCAAGACTACTCCTATACCTAAAGGATATGGTCCTCCGATACCTGTGCCAGGTAATGGAACAGATCCACTGGATGTGCCTGACCACTGCTCCACAGTGTCCAGTAAAGCTACACTAAAGGGAGATGGGGCAAAATGTAAGTGGACTGTCGGCCAAGTAGTGGTCCTGACAGAATCACTAATCATAGGGTGAGGCATATTATTATTTTGATTTTTTTGTATTTTTAGGAGCAACTGGATTTCATTGGGGGTAGGGGGCACCAGAGTTGGGATCCATCAAGTCAGGGGAGAGATCACCATCCAAAGTAATGAACTGACTGTATAATGCATCACAAAACCACTTAAAAGTTTCTAGTAATAAAAGTATGTCAACGCACAACTAAACTCTGCCACACCTTGCTATTATCACAAAAAACTGTTTGAAATGTGTTAAGAATTATTTTACAACTGACAAAAGTTAAACAATTTCTAAAACACAAAGTGAAACACCAAAGCAACCAATGTGCCAAACCAGTATTAAAAATTAGCTTCATGCACTTTAACCATATTAAACTGCCATTAAATGATGTTTAATAGCAATTTATACTATATTTCCTTGTCTGAGAGACTAAAATCACCACAGTAAATTCAGATAACTTCATTTATGGTAAATTGCAATCCTACATTAAAAGCACACAAAGCAGAATCATAAACACTGATAAATCCACGTTCTACAATATCTTCCTGTCAAAAGATGAAAATAAAGTACAACAATGAAGATAGGCCCTTGTGTCTAACAGCACATATACACACTACACTTTTGAGAGAAATATTAAAGGTTTCCTCGGAAACAGTAAAAAAACATTTGTCAAAGATAGAAGCCAAACAAACACTGGTGCACACAGAAATTCCCAAAGAAATTACTGTAAACACTGACCGAAACAAAATACTAAAATAAATATTTTTGTAAACAAACATAAAAACAGGAAGAGGATAATAACTCCAATAATAAAATGAGAGGAAGGGGGTGCTCAAGCAGGGCTTATCTGAGCAGAAAGTTGGAAGAATCAGCAATGGTTCCTAAGACGGAGGACTTTATTCTATGTATGGCCCTCACTTCCTGTGACAGCTAAAGCTTTCCCTCTAAGAATATGCTCAGCCAATCATCTGTCACAGAAAGTGAGAGGAAAGGAGTCAGAACTTTTGACATCTGGCCAGTATTGGGTTACCTTGGCAGATAACTTAAAATGCCACTGAGGTAGTGGGAATGATGAGCATCGCTTCTGATACTTCCAAGTAGTAACAAGCAAGCCATTTTCTCCTAATATTTTATACATATAGTCACAGACATATATAGGTATATATTCTGCACTTCTTCGTGGTCTGCCTTAGCTTCCATAAGCCCTTATCCAAGAAGCCTACCTGGATTTCGCCTTAGATCTATACTTGTCAGTGATCGCTTTTAGTTCTAACCCATAAAAATACATCACCAATTTTTTCAACTGACCTACAGAGGTGAACCTTTATTGATTTTCAGTTTTTCATTACAGCCTTTTTGGCCATAAGCATTATTAAATAAAACAATACTAACTTTTCCTAATTTTTAATTTCTCCTTCAGTAAAAAGAATCAAAACAAAACTGGAGACAATCTTGTTGCCTCCCCTCCAGACATTACCAAGAGTTTTCTAATGTCCCTTTTAAACTGAGTCATTATAGGGTAGCCCCAAAACATATGCATTCAAACTCCAAAGTGATCCTGTCTACACCTTCAGCAACTCCTTTTTGCCCAGAATATATTACTGCTATGCTATCAGGGGTGCAGAAAAACTTACATAAGTACTGCCATAAAAAAAAAAACCTAACAATGAGACTTTGTTACATATTTAGTGAGCTGTAACAGTCTGTCTGACATCCCAAGTCATTTTCCCATTTAAGTATTTACTAATACAGCCTCAACTTAAGTTTCTAGACCTCCACTAAACAGACCCAATTAGCCATTTTCACTAGGCATCTCTCTTCCTGCATCCATCAACTACCATAATGGCTCTGGCCTATCTTTTCACCTATCTTTGGCATAACATAAACCTGCTAGCTGTCATCATTATGTCTCTATCCCATATCCAGGCTTGGTCTCCCGTGTGTATCAAGTCAAGGTTTCATCCTTTGACATATATTCTGAGTCCCCAATCAGCTTCTCCCGATATAATACAAATCCTTTTTTGTCTACATTTGTCTACACCACCTCTTTTTTTATAAAGCAAGTGGCCCCATATCTGGGTGTAGGAAGATTACACTTAATTCCTTTTTCCACTTTTCAATTCTGGTCATCTTCAATCCATTTCAACATCTTGTAAAAGTTCTTTAGGGAAACTTGATATATGCCCTTCTGATTTTCCTCTTAGGATCATAAGAAGTTACTAGGCTATTGGCCCTGAGGCCCTTAAAAGCCTACCCAAAAATTTAGCCCATGTGCCAACAAGTCAGCACCCTATGCCATTGTCCAGCAGGGACACAGGTACAATTCCAAGGGTGTATTTTCTGTTCCCCATCCAGTTATCCAGGTTGCGCTTAAAAAAGGTTTAGTGAGGTAGTCTGCTTTACATGGAGAGGGAGTCTATTCCATAAAAGGGGGAGTCTCTTGGACACAAATCTCTCCCGCCAACAAGTCCTATTGATGTCACAGACCAGGTTGAGGTCACGCATGCGGGTTACTCGAGTGGAGCCTGACTTGCGGATATGCAGCATTCCCATCAGGGTAGGGTCTGAGATTGCTTTGTATGCCAGACAGAGGTCACCTTTGAAGAGACTGTAGGAGACTGAGTAGAGAGACAGGGCTTTCAGGTTATCTGTGCAGGGTAGATGTTTGAGGCCCTGGATTCTCTGGGTGAAGAACCCCTGTGGTCTATCCAGCTGCTGCATGTGCTTTGTGAGGTACATGTCAAAAGAGGCACTGTACTCAATAATGGGTCTTATAATAAAAGAATATAGGGATGTTATGACCACCTTGTCCCAGGATGAGATACTCTTTAACTAATGAAGTGGGCCATGTAGAAAGCCCTCCCCCCCTCTGAAAAAATCTTTATATTTATTATGTCTTCAAAAATATAGTGAAAAAACTAATTATTTTTAAGGGATTCAGTTCATTTAATAGAGAGAATTTGAGGTAGGCATAGGTGACAGCGATTTGTTGGTCATCATATATGCTAAGTCTCGGTATAAAGTGATCCTGCAAGATACAGGAGTTGATTTGGTACAGAATTTGTTTTTAAAAAGGAATGACGATACTACTACAAAAATTAAGTTTACAAGTAAAAGACTGGAAATGGTCTTGAAGAACATTTTTTGCATATTAAAAAATGATATACAGAGGCCTGGGGTTGCTATAGGTGCTAAAATGGCATCCAGTTTTGCTAACCTGGTTATGTTTTTGTTTTGTTTTTCTTTTTCTGGGAAGAAACATTATTACATGGATGTGAATTATTTAAAAAAGATAATTTTTACAGTGATTTTATTGATGATGTTTTTAGGATATGAAAAGGAACCCCAATAGAACTTATGCATTTTTATGATACATTAATAATATCACTAGTCTTTCAGAGTGCATGTCAAAACATGACACTTTTTTCATTATTTTTTTAGATGTCAAGAGTATACAAGAATTTAAATGGTGGGAAGTTGGAGACATGCAACTTATAAGAATGCATCTAGTAATGTATTATTGCATCATGGCAGCATGCATCTATCTATGGCATGAAAAGAAAAGTGCAATAAAAATATGAGTATGAGAAATATTAATTTAACATCCGGTAAAGTAACAGCAGAGAAAATAATTATGAATTACTGGGCAGGATTTTAGTTAGAGATAACCCAAATGAAATAGTGCAGAATGTATTGCATCCTGAAAAGGAGTTTTTAAAAGATGCGAACAAAGAAAAGTAAGGATGAGGTTAACGAGTGGAATATGTCTATGACTTTAACTTTTAATTTTGACTCTTATATAATAAAACGGGCTATCCAGAATAACTGAAACTATTGGGAGGTAGCAATGAGATTATTAAGTAAAGTAGGTGACGGGCACAAAACTATTAATAAAAGAAGTTATAATATGAAACATGTTAAAAGATGGGGAATTGACCAAGAAATGAACATATAAATGTAATAATTTTATGTATAGATATGTACAGTAGGGCCTAATGCATACTGTAATAACACTACTAGAACATAGCAACCAGAAGATTTGTTTACCTGGAATTCTAATTATGTGGTGTGTATGTATGTATGTATATATATATATATATATATATATATATATATATATATATATATACATATATACACACACACATATATATATATATATATATATATATATATATATATACATACACACTATAGGTCCCCTTCACATGGTCGACTTTTCAGAAAGTCGACTTTCATATGGCTGAGACCATATGATCAACTTTCGAAAAGCCGACCATGGGGCACCACTATCTCCGTACAGTGTGGAATGGGAAAATTTCCTCTTCCACACTGTAGTGTGATCTCGGAGTTTGGATATTTAAATTACGAGGGGTAGGGGGGCAGAGCCCCCCATGGGGGGGTGCAGGGTTGAAAGGTAAGTGTTTGGTATGTGTTATGTGTTCATTTTACATGGTTGGCTTTTCGAAAGTCGATCATATGGTCTCGGCCATATGAAAGTAGACTTTCTGAAGAGTCGACCATGTAAAGTAGACCCATATATATATATATATATATATATATATATATATATATATATATATATATATGTCTACCTGACAACGTCGAAAGCTGACAACGTCGACGATGAGAACACCGACACCAGAAGATCGAAAACTGAGATGACCGACGGATGAAAACCCCGACACTGAGAACACTGACATGTGAAAAGGCTGTGTAAGTATGCGGTAGTGACGGACGTTAGGGTTAGGGTGCGAGTAAGGTAAGTGTGAGATATTGACAGACTCTAGGGATAGGGGTGGGTTAAGTGAGTTAGGGTTAGGGCGCGGGTTAGGTGAATGTGCGATAGTGACAGTCTTTAGGGTTAGGGGCGGGTTAAGTGAGTTAGGGTTAGGGCGCGGGTTAGGTGAGTGTGCGATAGTGACAGTCTTTAGGGTTAGGGGCGGGTTAAGTGAGTTAGGGTTAGGGCCGGGTTAGGTGAGTGTCGATAGTGACAGTCTTTAGGGTTAGGGACGGGTTAAGTGAGTTAGGGTTAGGGCGCGAGTTAGGTGAGTGTGCGATAGTGACGGACCTTAGGGTTAGGGTTTGGGTTAAGGTTATAGATAGTTGTGTATGTAAGGTTTAGTGTGGGTTTGTAAGGATTTTAGTGTGCTTGTGTTGTGTGTGTGCTTTTTGGAAAGGGGATTTGTTTTGTGTGTTGATTGTCGGGATTGTGGTGTGTCGGGCATGTGAGGTTTCGTGTTTGTTAACTTTCGGTTATGTGGTGTCGGTGATTTAGTTGTCGGTGTTGTAGTGCATCGGTGTTGTCAGGTAGATCCATATATATATATATATATATATATATATATATATATGTATGTGTGTATATATATATATATATATATATATATATATATATATATATATATATATATATATATATATATATATATTGCCTCATGTTTTACATGTAAACATTTTTATGGGTTTTAAAAATTTTAAAATGTTTTTACAGTACTACAACATTCAATCCAATAAGAGCCAGGAGAAATGATGATTTAAATTATGCTGAATATACATGGCAACCTATACTGGATGCCTGTAGGAGTGAGGCTTTAAATGGCAGTGTACATTCTAAATGTGTGTTGAAAAACAGGAAAAAATTTGTAATTTATAAGGATATAGAATTTATAATTTGCAAATATTTATTGATGCAAAATGTTCATGCAGCATGAATTTTATTGAGTTTTCATTAACAACATTACTTTTTTATATATGATTAAATAAAGTCATGGAAATAAGTGATATATAAAAGGGGAGGCATTTAAACAATCAGAGAGTAGTAAGAACGAAAGTCTCAGTCCTATTTGTGATGTTAGTTTGTGGTGTAAATATAGTCGATATTTGACTTTTTTGTCATAATTTCTTCTGTATTCAAGTTTTATGTGATTTTAATTTGTCTATTTGGAAAAAGAAAGGTTTCACTCTCTAATTTCTCCAAATCTTTTGGGTTTCTAATACCATGATGGGAATGGACCCCATTCCTAAGTCAAAGTATGATTAAAGTTCATGAAATTAGTATTGTTTCACTCTTTGATGTCAACCAGAAGTGCTCTTCGCAGCACCCGCAATGTGCCCAATAATGACTTATTCTGCAATTCGTATGGGGTTACATGGATTGGTGACATACCAAAATACAATTGTAGATTCTTTTTTATAAGATCTGTTGCTCCTACTATTACTACTGGAACTGTCTGGGTATCTTTATTCCACATTGTTCTTGTTTCTGCATGCAGATCCTGATATTTTATGACTTTGTGTCTCTGTACACAAGACACTGTAGTCAGTGGGTGTAGTGATTTCAGTGATCAATGCTACTTTTGTCTTCTTTCCTTGGACAACTATATCTGGTTTTCTAGCAGATATCTTTCGAACTGTTGGTAATGGGTGATCCCATTTGATATAAACTTCATAATTTTTCTATGATGCTTTGTTGCTCATGTTTCCAGTGTTTTTCAGCCAATTCAATACCATAATGTTTGCACAATCCAGAGTGCAACAGTCTTGCCACATTATTATGCCTTGCAGTATACAGTCCTTCTGCCATTAGTATGTCACAACCAGCAATAAGGTGTGCAACTGTTTCCAATTCGGTTTTACAAAACCCACATTTGTCTGTTTCTCCCACATGTTCAATGGACTTTGTAAACCAACGTGTACGTAGCCCACTATCTTGGGCTGCCAACAATAACCTTTCACCTCTTGGTTTAAATTCACCTCTCCTTAACCATTCCTGCATTTGTTCCTAATCAACATGATTTTCTTCCAGACATTTTCTATACTTGCATCTATATTTATGCTTTTTCCACATTTTTTGCCTTCTCATCTGGTCCTTCACCTTATATTCTTTCTTTTGTTTTTTGGCACATTCAGTTGCTGCCTGATTTTTATCTACTTTTGGTTTGATTTCCATTTCTGCTTGATGCCGATATGCTTCTGCTAAATTAAGCAAAGAAGTCATCTTAGATTTATTCTCCTCAAGTTTCAAAACTTTCACTACATTTAGGTCTTGTGAGGTCAGCAGATATGTGTGGAGTCCCACAACTGCAGATCTATACATGTAATCAATTTCAAGGAGGCCCATCCCTCCTTCAGAATGGGGAATATATAATCTTGGTATACACTGATTTTTATAAATTATTTGCTGAGCATGAATCATCTTTCTTGTTTACCTATCTAATCTATCCAACATGTTTTGGGGCCAGTCAATCACTACAAAACTGCAAGTTTAGGACAGGAAGAGCAAATTGATTTATAGCTTGGATTTTGTTCCTAGATGTCAACACTGTTCTCAGAATTAATTTAAGTCTTCTAAAGTAAAGAAAGGTTTCTGTAAGACTTATGTAAGCATCCCACAGATTTTCATCAAAAAGCAGTTCATATTTCACCTTTGGTACAAGAGATGGCTTCCAGTAATTTATAGGAAAAAATAAATCAAATGTTCTCGGATGTGTTTAAAATAATTGGGATACTGAAAGGGATATATATATATATATATATATATATATATATATATATATATATATACACACACATATATATATATATATATATATATATATATATATATATATACATACACACTATAGGTCCCCTTCACATGGTCGACTTTTCAGAAAGTCGACTTTCATATGGCTGAGACCATATGATCAACTTTCGAAAAGCCGACCATGGGGCACCACTATCTCCGTACAGTGTGGAATGGGAAAATTTCCTCTTCCACACTGTAGTGTGATCTCGGAGTTTGGATATTTAAATTACGAGGGGTAGGGGGGCAGAGCCCCCCATGGGGGGGTGCAGGGTTGAAAGGTAAGTGTTTGGTATGTGTTATGTGTTCATTTTACATGGTTGGCTTTTCGAAAGTCGATCATATGGTCTCGGCCATATGAAAGTAGACTTTCTGAAGAGTCGACCATGTAAAGTAGACCCATATATATATATATATATATATATATATATATATATATATATATATATATATATATATGTCTACCTGACAACGTCGAAAGCTGACAACGTCGACGATGAGAACACCGACACCAGAAGATCGAAAACTGAGATGACCGACAGATGAAAACCCCGACGCTGAGAACACTGACATGTGAAAAGGCTGTGTAAGTGTGTAAGTATGCGGTAGTGACGGACGTTAGGGTTAGGGTGCGAGTAAGGTAAGTGTGAGATATTGACAGACTCTAGGGATAGGGGTGGGTTAAGTGAGTTAGGGTTAGGGCGCGGGTTAGGTGAATGTGCGATAGTGACAGTCTTTAGGGTTAGGGGCGGGTTAAGTGAGTTAGGGTTAGGGCGCAGGTTAGGTGAGTGTGCGATAGTGACAGTCTTTAGGGTTAGGGGCGGGTTAAGTGAGTTAGGGTTAGGGCGCGGGTTAGGTGAGTGTGCGATAGTGACAGTCTTTAGGGTTAGGGACGGGTTAAGTGAGTTAGGGTTAGGGCGCGAGTTAGGTGAGTGTGCGATAGTGACGGACCTTAGGGTTAGGGTTTGGGTTAAGGTTATAGATAGTTGTGTATGTAAGGTTTAGTGTGGGTTTGTAAGGATTTTAGTGTGCTTGTGTTGTGTGTGTGCTTTTTGGAAAGGGGATTTGTTTTGTGTTTTGATTGTCGGGATTGTGGTGTGTCGGGCATGTGAGGTTTCGTGTTTGTTAACTTTCGGTTATGTGGTGTCGGTGATTTAGTTGTCGGTGTTGTAGTGCATCGGTGTTGTCAGGTAGATCCATATATATATATATATATATATATATATATATATATATATATATATATATGTGTGTGTGTATATATATATATATATATATATATATATATATATATATATATATATATATATATATATTGCCTCATGTTTTACATGTAAACATTTTTTATGGGTTTTAAAAATTTTAAAATGTTTTTTACAGTACTACAACATTCAATCCAATAAGAGCCAGGAGAAATGATGATTTAAATTATGCTGAATATACATGGCAACCTATACTGGATGCCTGTAGGAGTGAGGCTTTAAATGGCAGTGTACATTCTAAATGTGTGTTGAAAAACAGGAAAAAATTTGTAATTTATAAGGATATAGAATTTATAATTTGCAAATATTTATTGATGCAAAATGTTCATGCAGCATGAATTTTATTGAGTTTTCATTAACAACATTACTTTTTTATATATGATTAAATAAAGTCATGGAAATAAGTGATATATAAAAGGGGAGGCATTTAAACAATCAGAGAGTAGTAAGAACGAAAGTCTCAGTCCTATTTGTGATGTTAGTTTGTGGTGTAAATATAGTCGATATTTGATTTTTTTGTCATAATTTCTTCTGTATTCAAGTTTTATGTGATTTTAATTTGTCTATTTGGAAAAAGAAAGGTTTCGCTCTCTAATTTCTCCAAATCTTTTGGGTTTCTAATACCATGATGGGAATGGACCCCATTCCTAAGTCAAAGTACGATTAAAGTTCATGAAATTAGTATTGTTTCACTCTTTGATGTCAACCAGAAGTGCTCTTCGCAGCACCCGCAATGTGCCCAATAATGACTTATTCTGCAATTCGTATGGGGTTACATGGATTGGTGACATACCAAAATACAATTGTAGATTCTTTTTTATAAGATCTGTTGCTCCTACTATTACTACTGGAACTGCCTGGGTATCTTTATTCTACATTGTTCTTGTTTCTGCATGCAGATCCTGATATTTTATGACTTTGTGTTTCTGTACACAAGACACTGTAGTCAGTGGGTGTAGTGATTTCAGTGATCAATGCTACTTTTGTCTTCTTTCCTTGGACAACTATATCTGGTTTTCTAGCAGATATCTTTCGAACTGTTGGTAATGGGTGATCCCATGTGATATAAACTTCATAATTTTTCTATGATGCTTTGTTGCTCATGTTTCTAGTGTTTTTCAGCCAATTCAATACCATAATGTTTGCACAATCCAGAGTGCAACAGTCTTGCCACATTATTATGCCTTGCAGTATACAGTCCTTCTGCCATTAGTATGTCACAACCAGCAATAAGGTGTGCAACTGTTTCCAATTCGGTTTTACAAAACCCACATTTGTCTGTTTCTCCCACATGTTCAATGG
Organism: Protopterus annectens; assembly: GCF_019279795.1. NCBI lineage: Eukaryota > Metazoa > Chordata > Ceratodontiformes > Protopteridae > Protopterus > Protopterus annectens. The sequence continues at coordinate 1,300,326,463 of NC_056733.1, forward strand.
ACTTTGTAAACCAACGTGTACGTAGCCCACTATCTTGGGCTGCCAACAATAACCTTTCACCTCTTGGTTTAAATTCACCTCTCCTTAACCATTCCTGCATTTGTTCCTAATCAACATGATTTTCTTCCAGACATTTTCTATACTTGCATCTATATTTATGCTTTTTCCACATTTTTTGCCTTCTCATCTGGTCCTTCACCTTATATTCTTTCTTTTGTTTTTTGGCACATTCAGTTGCTGCCTGATTTTTATCTACTTTTGGTTTGATTTCCATTCCTGCTTGATGCCGATATGCTTCTGCTAAATTAAGCAAAGAAGTCATCTTAGATTTATTCTCCTCAAGTTTCAAAACTTTCACTACATTTAGGTCTTGTGAGGTCAGCAGATATGTGTGGAGTCCCACAACTGCAGATCTATACATGTAATCAATTTCAAGGAGGCCCATCCCTCCTTCAGAATGGGGAATATATAATCTTGGTATACACTGATTTTTATAAATTATTTGCTGAGCATGAATCATCTTTCTTGTTTACCTATCTAATCTATCCAACATGTTTTGGGGCCAGTCAATCACTACAAAACTGCAAGTTTAGGACAGGAAGAGCAAATTGATTTATAGCTTGGATTTTGTTCCTAGATGTCAACACTGTTCTCAGAATTAATTTAAGTCTTCTAAAGTAAAGAAATGTTTCTGTAAGACTTATGTAAGCATCCCACAGATTTTCATCAAAAAGCAGTTCACATTTCACCTTTGGTACAAGAGATGGCTTCCAGTAATTTATAGGAAAAAATAAATCAAATGTTCTCGGATGTGTTTAAAATAATTGGGATACTGAAAGGGATATATATACATATATATATATATATATATATATATATATATAAAAATTAAAAAAAAGGCTGGAAAAAATAGAAGCTTTCATTAGTCGTTCAGACAAATGGATACAACTGCAAAAATCAGAGGTGGAAATGAAGAAAAGGCTGGCTGAGTATGAGGTTTCTACAGAAGAGTTGTTTCAAAAATAGTAGAGTTAGAAGACAATGGACAGAAAACCTGAAATTTAATGCTGTAGCAGAGAAACTGAAAGGAACAGATGGTATTAATTTTATGAAAGTACAAATTTTTATTTATTTATTTATTGCCATTTGGTGATTGAGAAAGTCTGACTGGGTCAGAAACCCATTTTCATTGGAGGCCCGGGGAGAAAAGCTCCAACAAATACAGTCTTATATTCAGTTTACAGACATTCATACAATTTGCAGACACTGTAGAATTTAAATTAAAACACCTCTGAGAACATCTTGATTTATTTTTTCCTCTAATATAGACTAATGACAAAAGACTGTAAGATTTGTTAAATGAAAGTGCACATTCTGTCTATGCTCCAAACCTGGCCATGAGAAAGCATCCAGAAACTATATTAGTAAAGATGCAATCATACCAGTAGAAAGAGTTGATCCTGACAAAACTGTGGTAAAATGGGAAATAATTAAAAATTGGAGACAACAGAATGTGGAAAACAAAAGTTATGCAGTTACCATAATGGCACCCTACTGAAATGGTAAGTGCCGACAAGCTAGAAAAATAAAAAACAGACTGAAAACTCAGCCAAAAAAAAAAAAAGAATCTCAAAGATCACTCTCTTCTTTAAACTTATTTTTTTGCAAGGGGAAGAGCCCACTGCGACCCCTATGTTAGGGGCAAGCCTCCCATACCTCCAAAACTTATACATACAAACTCTGAATTGCCATACCTTGGAGAAATGGAATATGCTGGGAAATAGCAAACTTGGACTTAGTACATATTTAAGTCTGTTTCTTCTTCTTCTACACCCAACGATTCCTTGAATTCATAATTTCTAACGCACTAGACCAGCTTGTCTCATCCCCCACAAGGGGAGATAACATTCTAGACATGGTTCTCACCAATACAGGCAACCGCTGCACCACCCCCATAGTAAGTTCTTCCCTTGTGAAATCAGACCATTGGTCTGTCTCATTCGAAGTGTCTATCCCGCCACCCCCTCCCCTTCTCAGCTGTAAGCAGGCTAAAAATTTCTCAAAAGCTGACTACAACCTTTTAGGGGATGGTATCAGTAGCTTCACACCACTGCTCCCTCAGAGGATGCAAACAAATCTGCTGAACAGTACACCTGTGCAGTATACAAGCACCTGTACAACTGCATGGACTCAGCCATACCCAACATCAACAGGCTTTACAACAAAAGGAAGAAACTGTTGTCCATTGGTAAGAAGGCACAAATTCCCAATTGGAAAAACTACCCCCTTAGCCTCAACAAGCAAATTAGATCACTAGTGAAAACATCCAAAGCCAATTATGAATCACAACTAGCCTCCGACACAAAGGCTAACCACAAAGCCTTTTTCAGATACATCAGGAACCTCCATGGCAAAGCCCATGTTTGTTCCGAATTAGTTCTTAATGGTACCACTTACACTGATCCTGTTGATTTAGCCAACCTAAGAAAAACAAAAATAGAGAGATAACAACTACTAAAGATTGCTCACACTAAAGTAGTCAATAGAAAAATTGCAAACGTCAGCACACCAACACAGCCATCCAAGAAAGAAATAGTTCAAAGAGTCCAAGAGGTGTTTTTATTACAAGGATTAGCACTTTCGCAGGGTTACTGCTTCATCAGATCCAAAACAAGAATGATAAAAATACAAAACACATTCTATATAAAAGGAGAAAAAAGAGAATGCAACAAGTCAACAATTTGCATTAATAAAACAATTAGCAAAGATCACCACCTCTTAATTAAGGCTGGTCTGAGAGGAATAGCAGAGTTTAAGCTGGGAGGCCTATGTGCCTGTAGAGATATAATCCATTTAGCTTCAAGCATTTCCACTTCATTATTAACATTACCTCTCCTGTTGCTAAGTACTGCTAGTTGTAAGACCCTAAAATGAAAAACATGACTGGCCAATGCATTCGTAAGAACCCTATTACGAATATTACCTAGATTTTCTAAAATATGTTCTCTTAACTGTCGTGTAGTTTTTCCCACGTAAAAACACTTAACATGCATAGCAGCTGGCTGAATAAACTAAGTTCTTACTCCTGCATGTAGCCATAAATCTAGGCAGGTAGACACGTCCAGTCACTGGATGAGTAAATTGAACATCTAAGGAAATGGAAGAACAGGCTTTACAGGTACCACAAGGAAAAGTACCCCTACCTAATACTAACTCTAGAGTCGGACATTTAGGTCCATAACATAATAGCCTCTTAATGTTCATATTGTTCCTAAAAACAAAACCTGGACATTCACCTATAATCCGCCCCACTTTATTGTCAGCTGTCAGGATAGGCCAATTCCTTCTAATAACTTCACAAAATTGCTGTATATTACTTGAAAATGTAAACAATACTTTGGGCTTATTGATGCATTGTCTAGAATGGTTATATCTGTGCACACCTGAGAAATACGTAGCTACTCTGTTGCCTCTCTGAGTGGCCACTTCAGAGTACATATTTTCTACTTGTCCCCTCCGGTAACCTCTAGTGAGGAAACTCTCATGTGAGATACTCATCATCTCGTCCATTGTATCTTCATTCATACAGAGATGAGATATCCTTAAAGACTGCCCCTTGAATATGCTAGAAAAAACAGCCAACCTGCTAACAGATAGGTTTAGCGTAAACTTCACCCCCCTGCCCCCCCAAAGGCCCATTCGACTTCCCTGATACTTGCCCACACCTCACATCTCTGTAGATCAAGTGTCAAAGGCCTTATCCAAGGCAAAGAAAACCGCTTCTATGGGACCTGATAGTATTCCAGACAGTATTCTGCACCATCTCCAGCAAGAACTAGCCTTGCCATTGACTATTCAACCATAACCTAAGTACAGGCTTCATTCCAGCAGAATGGAGAACTGCCATTGTCATCCCTTTGCACAAAGGTGGTGCCACTACTGACCCTGGCAACTATCGCCCCATTAGCTTGACAAGTCTGATCTGTAAGGCCATGGAGCGTATTATTATGGACCTCATAAACATGGACATAGGCAATCTCCATGCACTTGACCCCAACAGGTTTGGATTCGTCAAGGGGAGATCTTGCCTGTTGAACCTGGTTGACATTTATGAGACTGTCACCAAGGCACTCTATGAGGGAAAGTCAGTGCATGCAGCTTACCTTGAATTGGCCAAAGCCTTTGAACAATCCCTCACTTGGGCATCACCAAAAAGCTAATACAACTTGGCATAAATCCCTACCTCATCAAGTAGGTGGCCAACTAGCTCAGCGATAGGACCCACAAGACCAAAATAGGGGCCTCCGCCTCTGACAGCAGACCTGCCACTAGTGGTGTTCCCCAGGAATCTGTCCTGGGACCCCTACTGTTTGGCATCTACTTCTTAGAGGTTCAGGCAAAGACAAAAGACCTGTGGTTGACCACATTTGTGGATAACTGTAAGTTGGGTGCTGTCACTGACTCCCCAAATGATGTTAACATACTACAAGAGGGTCTCACATAAACAAATGATTTGTGCCAACGTCATGGCCTTAAGTTAAATGCAAAAAAATGTATTATCATACCATTCAGCAAAAACACTGCCCTACTGATTACCACATCAACAGCAACCCCCTAAGTACACAAACTGCGGTGAAAAACCTGGGTACACAGGTTGACAACAATCTCACATTCGATCATCATATAGCAGGAGTGGTCGGAAAAGCCTTTTACTTGGTTCATCTCATAAGTAAAGGGATTGCATCCAGAAAAAAGGAGGTTATTACCTTTTTGTACTCCTCCCTCATTAGGCCAATAATTCAGTATAATGTTGCATTTGGTATGTACCTCTCCAAACACTTGCACCAAAAGCCATAGAAATACCTCACAAAGAGAATCCATGGCCTCCAACACCTGTCCTATGTGGAGAGGCTCAAATCACTATCACTCTACTCGATATTGTACAGATTGCTCAGAGGTGATCTGTGTCTCTCCTACAAGGCAATCTCAGACCCTGCTCTACCAGAGATCCTCCATATCCGTTAAGTCTGACTCCTCACACATTACCAGATCGAAAGGCCTAAATCTAATATGTGACATTAACAAAACCTGCTGGAGAGACAAGTTTGTCTCCCAGAGGCTGCCCCATCTCTGGAGAAGACTCCCATACACATCACACAAAGTCCATTGCTGACCCTCTTCAAGCACAACCTTGATGAGTGGATGGGAAACCACAAATTTGTCCCTGGGGTTCCACCTGTGTCCCTCAGTGACAGGGGCAACAAGTGCTGACTGAAGTTTATTTTTTGGGGATAAACTCTTGGCTAGGCTTGTAAGGGCCCTAAGGCCATTAGCCTAGTAATCTCTTATGATCCTATGATCCATTAAGTCTCAGTGTTTTGGAACTTGCTCTAGTGGGTCCCAACATTTCCAATGATTACCTAACACAGCTCAAAGTATGGGTTATCGGATCCAGTTGGATCCGACCTCAGTAGCATTTTTCAGTCTCCTGGATCCAGGCTTCAGGCTTCTCCCCTATCCATATCTCCCTCTTGTCCCTACAATACTTCAAATCTCGTTGGCCACCTATTAAGTCCAGATGTGATCCTGAGGTCTCAGTGCTTGTCACAGACTCACTTTCTGTTTTCACACTGAGATAACTACAGATAAGCTGTTGATCAGTGTGCAGCCATCTTAGAACCCCCATATACAAGCAATTAATCTTTTTTTAACAAGAAACAGCTTTATTAAATTATCACATATGACATAGGCAATCATACATTTATATAAATGAAAACAAATCATACTGACATAATTTTAGTTTCAAACATTATACATCACAAACCACTATGGCATAATTCTAGTTGGTTTACTATCAAAATGCCACCGTGCAATTGCACGGCTATGAAGTATTCGAACAACATATGTTCGAATACTTTATAGTTCGGCAGGTTATGTGAGCGAACGTTATCATTGTGAATGGACTGTGCATTCGCAATTATAATGTTCGCTCATGTAAGGGGATTGCGGTGCAGTGCGGTTAGGGAAATACATCCCTTTCCTCACTGTAGTGCGATCTCGGAGTTGGAATATTAAATTGGGGGGTGTGGGGGCTGCAGGGGGGCTTGCCCCCCTGCATAACTGTGAGTGTAGGCTAGTTAGGTAGGGAGTTACGGGACGGGTGGGAGTGCTGTTGATTGTCGGAAATGTCGCGAGCGACATTTTCGACAATTAACACTTGTTTTTGACATTTGGGCCATACAAAAATGTGTACGTTCGGTGAAACAATTCGCAAATACGTACACATTTTATTTTAAATTTCAACATGATAGTAAACCATTCTAGTTGCAAACATTATACATCACTTTTAATCTAGCCAGTTCTTGTCAGTTAAACATTACATAGTTCATTCAAATCATGTCTTCTTTTAAATCTTGTTCCTTCTCTGCACATACTGTTTCCACAATTCCCATTTTTTCCCATGTAATTTGCTCCTACCCTTTTTTAAAGATCCCAATTCCAATTATTTTATATCTGTTACTATATTCACTACTTCTAGTAAAGTTGGATTAGACTTTAATTTCCATTTTCTAGTCCATGCTTTTTTTGGCAGCCACCATAATTTGACTCAGGAAGGCCTTACTATGTCTAGGCAATTCCGATTCTGTATCACAGCTCAAAAAAAAAAATCACTTCCTTAGTTACATCAATTTGCTCACCCAGTATCTCTGACACAGCAGTGTGCAAGGAATCTTTAAAGTCTGCCAGCTAATTAAACTCCCAGAAGATATGTTCCAGTCATCTCTTCCTTCTCCATCACACCTCCAACATTTGCTGTCTACCTGAGGAAAAATTATTTGGAGTCTAACTGCCATATAAAAAATACCTATTTAAAAACTTCCAAGCAAAGATCCTACATATATCCTCCCATTGTTTCTTTGTGAGTTCCTTATCCAATCTCTTTTCCTAATGCTTTCTACCCTCCTCTGACTGATTCTTACAGTTATCATGCAATATTTTGTAAATACTAAATGTGAAAATAAAAACAAAAACACAACTGACTAAGCGCTTTCACCCTTCATTTACAGGGTGTTATCAGAGTAATTAACCGTGGAACAAAAAAATCCCTTAAATGATGAGTGCAGCGATCACATGATTATTCTGTCAATAATAAAAAATAAAAATCTTTTTGAAGGTATTACATTTTGTGCTATGTACACACAAAGCATTAGTTGTTTTTTTTATTTTTAATATCCCTAATATTCTCTCCTTGATTTTCAGTGTAGTTTTCCCTACATAGAATGCTGAGCAGCTCATGCATGTATCTTTATATACCACCATTTTGGTGTTATAGTTACACTGTCCAGGGCATTGAATGTTTCTGTTGTAGCCATAAATAGAAACACAAGGGCGTCACTGATGAACTTACAGTATCTACACATTCCACATTTCCTAATCTCTGGTCTGTAGTTCAATAACCTGTTGGTTTTCCATTTTTCTAATAACATCTTCAAATTATTCTCCCTACTGTAAGCTATCTATGGTCTTTTTCCCAATATTAATTTCAAGTCATTTGGGTTTATTAAATCCCAAAAGGTGTAAAAAATATTCACTATTGAAGGCGTCTAATGGTTATATTGTATAACCATACCTCCAATCTTCTCAGCTACAAGTGTGTCATGAACGTCTAAACGTTGATGTTAAAATAGGGGTGACTCTTGTCTTGCATTTCTTCACCACTTCATTTCTAATCTTTAACAAAAATTTCAACGGTTGGCCTCTGTCTTTAAACATCCCTATTAAGGTTACCATTTCTTCTCCAAATTTTACATCATTGCTCACAAATGTTGACAGCCTCACCATTTGTCCTTTCATCACACTTATTTTTGGTGAAATGGGTGACAACTATAAAAGTGAAGCAATGCATTGAAGTATGTTTTCTTCCTATAAATGTTGGAACAGAGAGTACCCATATCATTTTGTTTGTACAAAAAAATGTCAAGGAGTTCAATCTCACTGGTATGTGACTTGTAAGTGAAACTTAAAAAATATGTTGCACTGTTTAAATATTCAATGAAATCTTCAGTCTCATCTGCCCTTTCCATAACACCAAAATGTCATCCAAAAAACATAAAAATAACACTATTTTTAGAGATAAAAAGGAGAAGTGAACACAAATCACTTTTCCCATTCTGCTAAAACCAAACTGGCATATATGGGGGTACACTTGGCCCCCATAACCACTCCAGACAACTGACAGAAATATTCTCCTTCAAAATATAGGAAATTGTTGTCTAACAAAATTGACATCAATTCAACTATAAAATGTCTTTTAACAGTGTGTAGTCCCTCCACTTCCATTAGACTGTCTTGAGAAAAAATGCCAAACCTACATCATGTGGTATAACTGAAAACAGGTTAGTGACATTAATAGTTACAAAGACATAGTCCATATCATCACACTTAAGTGCCCTTAATAACTCTAAACAATGCCAGGAATTTCATAAAATATGTGTTGTTTTTCAATGCCCCCTTGCAATTGTAATCAATAAAAGCAGCCAAAGGTTCTGTTTTGGATCCCCTTGCTGCAACTATAGGTCTAAAAGATGGAACATCCACATCCTTGTGGATTTATTGTCTGAGTGAATTTTATAATATTGTCTGTCAAACTATTATATATATATATATATATATATATATATATATATATATATATATATATATATATTATGGTTGAGGTGATTATATTTTTGTTTAATTATTGTTATTAAGACTGTACTTGAATGTATTGTTGTGGATGTTAGTATTTTTACTTTTTGCTTATGAGTATCATACTACTTACTACATATTTTAACTGAGAGCTCCTCTTGATAGGAATTGTTGATAATGTGCCTCTTAATATACATATTTTTACTTGCACATATTTGAGCTAAGTTATCAATCTGATGTTGAAATTTGTGGAACGGGGTGGTGAATTACTTATCACTTTATTTTAAAGATCATGTGATCGCTGCACTGACTATTTAAGGGATTTTTTGTTCCATGGTTAATCACTCTGATGAAGCCCTGTAAATGAAGGGTGAAAGTGCTTAGTCAATTGTGTTTTTGTTTTTATTTTCAAATTTAGTATTAAAGTGAGGTTAGTTCCAAGGCGCAAGTTGTGGTGTTCATTTTTTATTTTCTTGGTTATTCATTTAGTCAAATCCCTTTGGGATATTCATCATTTTATTTGTTTATCCACCCGATTTGTGGCTGAAGGAGGAGCTGACTTTTTGAGAAATGGAGCAGTTACTGGTGCAGCTTACCTCGTTGGTGCAGGAGTTAACTGTACATGTGTGTGGAAAGGCTAGTTTGGATGTTCCACGCACCTCTACCCAATTGGACCTGTTAACTTACATACTCCTTTGATTGAGAATTCTTTAGTGAATAATGTGAGAGCAGGACTAAATAATAACAAACCAGTTTTGGATGAGCCGAGTTGCAAATAGCTTTAAATAATGTATTTTCCACCCCTCGGTTTGACTTTGTTAGTCAGGAACGAAAAAGAACCTGGCTCTTTTAACATGCAATTATGTTCATTTGAGCGTTCTATTAGGAAATATAAATCCTTGCAGGCCGATAACTTGTTTTTGAACCGTTCTGTGGCATTACATCATATCCCGAAAGGACTTAGGCTGTGGATACAAAAAAAGGATCGTTAATGCTCAAAGAACTCTTAGAACTGTTTGATCGGACAGGTATGGACTTAGTGAGAATAAGTATACGTGATAACAAATGCACACAACTTCAGAAAGATATTTCTGACTTGAATTCCAGTATTTGTAATGATTTATTGTTTCTTTTAAATAATACTCAGTACAGGAAAATATGTTTAGACTTGGACAAATTTGTTAATGATAACTTAGATAAGAAACAGGGTAAGTTACAAAGGAACAAAACTGAGTATGCAAAAAGGAAGGCATACTCAGCTCCCAAAAAAGTCAGACAGGATTCATGTAACTTGAGTCTTAATGTTGCAGGTAACAATGGTTACAAGGAAAATAATGAGGGCAATTCAAATTCTGGAAACAATGGTACTTTTTTAGAAGCCTCCTCTCCCCTGAGCAGGTTGGAATGTTTGAAGAACCAGGTGAACCAGAATTATGATGGACAGAACAACCACTGGTCCTTGCAGTCAAGAACCATGAGGGGGAGGAGGAGGTGGAGTTACAACAGCTGGAACTCCAGGGGGAGACATTAATACACTATGAAAATAATGGTAATAATGTTGTGGAAATTTTAAGTCAAGAAGGTTATTTTATTGATAATTACAGCAATCTGAACATAGAACCTGCATATTCTGAATTGTTAAGAAAGGGCTTTTCTTTTGTTCCACACTTTAGATTGGATATTGAGAAAGTTTTACAAATTTAAAACTATACACCAGGCAACTAAACTTGAAGGTATATTTTCTCAACCAGATGAATTTGATTAGTGACAATGTCACTATTAAGAGAAAAAAGTACTTTTATTCCACCTCTTAATCCTTCTATCACTTTGTTTGAGCAAAATTGTGAAAACAAGGTTAGGAAATTCTCAACAAGAGGTTAAATGTTGGAGACAATCTATCAGTGGATGTGAAAAAATGTCTGAAGCACTTAGTGGATAGTGATGAATACAGGATTATTTAGCTAGACACAGGTGGAGGGGTGGTAATAATGTTGCAAACTGACTATGTCTCTAGGATGTATGAAATATTGAACGATGAAAACATTTACCTAAGAGTCCCTAAAAATGAAATTACTGCAGCATACGCCTAAACTGACTGGATGTTATATAACTCTTGGTGCCAAGGAGTACTTGATAAAGCAGAACTTAACTATCTAACAGTTGAGACCCCCATTATACCATCAATTTTTGGGATCCCAAAATCCATAAGGATGTGTATGTTCCAACTTTTAGATCTACAGTTACAGCAAGGGGATCCAAAACAGAACCTTTGGCTGCTTTTATTGATTACAATTGTAAGGGGCATCGAAAAACAACACTCATATTTTACGAGATTCCTGGCACTGTTTAGAGTTATTAAGGGACCTTGAGTGTGATGTGGACTATGTCTTTGTAACTACTGATGTCACTAGCCTGTTTTCAGTTATACCACATGATGTAGGTTCGGAAAATTTTCAAGACAGTCTAATAGAAGTGGAGGGATTGCACACTGTTAAAATAAATTTTATAGTTGAATTGATGGCAATTGTGTTAGACAACAATTTCCTATATTTTGAAGGAGAATATTTCCACCAGCTGTCTGTAGTGGCTAAGGGGGCTACGTGTGCCGCCATATATGCCAATTTGGTTTTAGCAGAATGGGAAAAGTGATTTGTGTTCACCTCTCCTTTTAGGATTAAAATATTGTTATTATTACATTTTTTGGATAAAATGTTGGTGTTATGGAAAGGGTAAATAGATGAGATTGAAGATTTCATTGAATATTTAAACAGAGCGATATTTTTTTTTGTTTCACTTACAAGTCACATCCCAGTGATACTGAATTCCTTGACATTTTTTTGTATAAACAAAATGGTACGGGTACTCTTTGCTCAAACATTTACAGGAAGAAAACATACTCCAATTCATTGCTTCATTTTGATAGTTGTCACCCATTTCACCAAAAAAGAAGTGTGGTGAAATGACAAATGGTGAGGCTATCAAGATTGGTTAGCAATGATGTAAAATTTGGAGAAGAAATGGTAACCATAATAGGGATGTTTAAATACAGAGGCTATCGACTGAAATTTTTGTTAAAGATTAGAAATGAAGTAGTCAAGAAACGTTAAAACAAAATTCACCACTATTTTAACATCAAGCCAATGTTTACACCTTAACTACATGCATGAGCTGTTCAGCATTCTATGTAGGGAAAACTACATGGAAAATCAAGGAGAGAATTGCTGAACATGTTAGGGATATTAAAAATAAAAAAACAACTAATGTTTGTATTCGCATAGCACAAAATATAATACCTTCAAAAATTTTTTATTTCTTATTATTATTGACAGAATGTGTAAAGATCAGAGAGGTGGCGATTTCAAGAACCTACTTGAGGTTAAAGAAACAAGCTGGCAATTAAGATCAAATGCCAAGGAATACCCCGACATTAATGACTGATGTTAAGTTGTCTATCTCGCCTTCATTCTTGCTGGATGGGTTCGGAGCCAATCCTCGGCTCCGACTCGGCAATCAACTAAAGCTGGAGAGCTATTTACTGGCTCGAGGCCCTTCCTATATCCCACAATGCTAGGCGTCAGATCCCCAGATCTTGTTTGCCGCTTCAGCTACGAGGTTGCGAATTTACTTGGCTCCAGGTCGTATTAATCTTTTCTTCTAATATTAGTATAAAAGTTAACTTTAGTTTCTTTTCTACAACCTTATCTTATATATATAGCTTTCCGGTTAGTTAATTCACTGTTTACTCCCTAATATTCCCTCTCAGAAACTCGTTTTTAGTTAGAGAGTCCCCCCCCCTTTTTTTTCTTAGTGGCTAATCTACCCTCCTTTTCCTGTGTTAATAGGGTAGTGTTTTGCTCCTTTACTTTACTACAGCTTGTAGGCTTGTAGTTTTTTGTATATATTTATATATATATATATTTGGCATTAGTATATAGCTGTGTAGTTATTAATATTGTTAGTTTAACTAGTGCGAGTGTGTGTGTGTTTTTCTGTGTGTTTAAGCACTAGTGACTTTTCTTCTTTGTTATTCACTATGTCTAAGGATACCAAAGTCTCAGGTTTTAAGAAGTGTGACTCGTGCTGTCAGAAGATGTCTCTGACAGACGGTCACACTTCTTGCGTTTATTGCTTGGGTCCCCTACACATGCAGGACTCCTGCTCGGTCTGTCATGCCTTCAGCCCGAGAGTCTTGCAGGAGCGTAGGAACAAGCTCATCCTGAGAGGCTTACTTAAGCCAGAAGGATCCCCGACCAAGCCTTTGTTGGGTAAATCCTCAAAGCCCGCCAAGCCATCGGCTCCCTGTTTGGAGCCGTCGCCTGGTGGAGTGCCTGCCTCCTCTTCGGCTCCGGCTGGAGCTGACACCTCTGGACCTTAGTCGGCTCCGACCTTAGTGTCGGAACCATCTTCGAGCCGAAAACGTTCTAGGTCCCCTTCCCTAGAATCGGTTCATTTGGCTCCGAGGTCACCATTGTTCCAATTTGAAAAAAGCCATAGGTCCCACTCATCTCGGTCTTCCAGGCTATCCGATCATGACTTAGAGAGGGTGGTCAGTAGACTCCTTAAATCGCAGGCCCTGGCCAAAATGTTAACCAGCCTATCTCAACAGACTGTGGCTGTCTCGATATCTTCAGCAGTTCCTCCTCCGACTCCCTCCTTGTGTTAGGAGCCGGAGCTGGTTGGAGCTCAAATCTTGTTAACGTCGGAACCGATGCCACACTTTTCGGCTCCTTCGTCGGCTCCGATCTCTTCTTTGGTTCCGTCCTTGGAGGGATCTGGGTGTCGAGACTCGTCGGCTCCGAGGGGGCGAATGGCATCGGACCCTTGTCCGACCCCGTTCTCCCTCTCGAAGCCTCGGTGCAGGTGAGCTCGGCCCCAACATCAGCCTCGGAGCTGTCCCTCTCAGTGCCGGCAGGGGTTCTCCTCTCTTCGGAGTGGGGACCTTCTGCTCTGCCTGACAGGGGCACTTTCGAGGTCATGAGAAGTGTGCTGACTCCTGAGTCAGCCCCTCGATCAGCCCCTTCGACTCCTCCCTCAATGGTGCCTGCATCGGTCTCTGTCCATCCTCCTGACCCCAAGCGTGGAGAGCAAACGCTCCAGGTCACCCCATTGGGTATATCTTCCTCTTCCGAGGCCTCCTCCGATCCTTCGGAGGAGCCCCCAAGGAAGAGAAAATGTAAGAGGAAACATGTCGACTCCCCCGAGTCAGTCATGTCTGATACCGACTTGGAGGATTCGGAAGGGTCCCCAAGATCCCCCTCTGAGGATGTCTCCTTTTCAGACATCCTAGAGATCCTTAAGCAGAGGGGGAACTGGACTGCCCTTAACCCTTCGGAGGATGATTCGGTCTACCTGGACACGTTTGGTTCTCGCCCTTCCACCTCCTGGGTGTCTCCACCTTTCGACCCGCTAATGGAAGTAGTGGCTCGAAAGGCGTGGTTAGCCCCGGACACAGTGGAACCAACTCCCCGTAGGCCCACTAAATTTATTACAGCCCCACCCAACAAGCAATTCTTGACAAAGGGTGTCCCTGTTGATGCCATGGTGGTTGCAGCAGCCACAAAGAAGGAGCTGGCTGACCCTTCGGTGCCTGTCCATCCACCTAATAAAGAATCTAGGGCAATGGACAGGTACAGGAAGCGGATGTTTTCCTCAGCGACTTTTTCTACGTGGTCGCTAAATTACCTGTGCCATTTCACCAGTCTCCAAAGGGATCTTCTCAAGAAACTGGGTGATACCCTTCAGGATCCATCAGCTGTGGGGGCTCAAGATAAGATTGACTCCCAGCTGGCGACCCTTAATTCTATTGTCAACTCCTCCATGCGGCTCATTTCTTATGCAGCCGATGGGGTGAGTAGTGCCGCAGGTACAGGTGTGGCTTTGAGAAGACATGCCTGAATGCGGTTATGTAACTTTGCTGACCCTTTTAAGGCATCCTTCACCAATACCCCCTTCGATGGTTCGGCTCTGTTTGGACCACAGGTGAAAGATACCCTTACCAGGTGTGAGCAGGAAGGCAAGACTCTCTCTGCCGTGGGAGTCCGTTTCTCCACTCCCTCTAGACCATACCCCAAGGGTCAGAAGAGTGGAAAAATGTGGTTTCCGAAACCCCAGGGAGTCGTGCCTGACACACGTGGCGAGTTTCCCTCCAGGAGCAGGGGAGGGAACAATAATAGATGCCGCACGAGGGGCAGAGGGGGCCTGCAAAATCAGGGTAGCAGAGAATCTTTCACTGACAAATCCTTTCAGCACTCCTGAGGGGCTGCCCAACTGTCCACCTTCGGAGGCAGTCAGGGGAAGATTGTCACTGTACCCAGAAGCCTGGCCGCTCCTCACACAAGTCAAATGGGTACGGTCTATCATATCTGAGGGTTACAAGATCCCCTCTGTCTACACCCCGGTACAAACAACCAAGTCCCTTCCAAATGTTCCATCTGGTCTAAGGGAACAAGCAGGGCTAGAAATTTCAAAACTTCTAGAAAAACGGGCCATCCAACCAGTCCCAGCAGACCAGCAAGGATCCGGAATTTACTCCAAGTTCTTTTTGGTGCCAAAAAAGACAGGGGACTGGAGACCCAATTTGGATCTCAGCAGGCTAAACAAGTCTGTTCAAAGAACAAAGTTTCGGATGGTCACGCTTCAGTCCATTCTACCCTTTCTGGGTCAGGACAATTGGAAGTGCTCCATAGACCTTCAGGATGCGTACTACCATATCAAAATGAACAGGCGCTCCAGAAGGTTTCTCCGCTTCCGGCTAGGAGCCAGTCACTATCAATTCAGAGCCCTGCCCTTTGGTCTCACCACAGCCCCCAGGGTGTTCACCAAATGTATGGCAGTGGTTACAGCTCACCTGAGACAGCGAGGATTCCAGGTGTTTACATATCTCGATGACTGGCTCCTCACTGCTTCCACCAGGCATCAGCTACTACGAGCCAGGGATTATACCATCCAAACTTGCTACGAGCTAGGTATATCAATAAATTTTGAAAAGTCTGCATTGCCGCCTTGTCAGTCTATAGTCTTTATAGGCGCAAGCTTAAATACAAAAGACCTCTCTGCAAGACTTCCTCTCGACAGAGTGTCAGACATCCGCCGACACGTGCAGGTCTTACTACAGTGCAACAGGATTCAGGCCAGATTTGTACTAAAGACTTTGGGCCTCATGGCAGCAGCAATCACACTAGTTCCACTGGCTCGTTTTCACATGCGGCTTCTTCAGTGGATACTTTTTTCTCAATGGTCCTTTCAACAGCTCCCAATGTCTCACAAGATAATAATCACTCTATCCTGCAAAGACCACCTGGCTTGGTGGATGGTCTCCCCTCTTATACTCCAGGGCAGACCGTGTGTTCTTCCTCCAACTGTTGCCACAGTGACCACGGATGCCTCCCTGATCGGGTGGGGGGGCATTTTCAGGGCAGGACTGTCCAGGGCACCCGGCAACCACTAGAGTACCATCTACACATAAATGTCTTGGAAATGAAAGCGGTGCTTTTGGCGTTGCAAGCTCTTCAGGACTCTCTACCCACCGGGACTACTGCAATTCAGACAGACAATATGTCTGTAGTATGGTACATCAACAAGCAGGGCGGAACCAAGTCCTATCCCTTATGTTGAGAAGCACTCAGACTCTGGCAGTGGGCGATCTCCTCTCAACGGTTTCTGATAGCAACGCACATCCCCGGGAGGTCCAACGTCATAGCGAACAGGCTAAGCAGAGCTATTCTCATGCCTCACGAGTGGTCTCTCAATCAATCAGTAGCGGACAAAATCTTCCGCAGATAGGGTCAACCTTGCTGCGACCTTTTTGCAACTCCTCTCAACAGCAAGTGCAACGACTTCTTCACTCTCTTCCCCCTTCCCGGGCACTCCCCCAGAGACGCTCTAGCTCACGATTGGCCCCGGGGTCTTCTGTATGCATTCCCGCCTTTTCCCCTTACTCCCAAGCTAATTCAGAAAGCAACCGCATTGAGATCCAGGATGATCCTCATTGCCCCTTACTGGCCTCGACAAATTTGGTTCCTGTTCCTGCATCGTCACCTGCTGGAGCAGCCGTGGAATCTGGACCCAGTGCCAGACCTCTTGGTCCATCAGTCGGGCAGGCTGCACCAATCCCTTCAGTCTCTCAACCTCACAGCTTGGTTGCTCCACTTCCAACCTTAGCCAGGCTTCTGCTAATTTCTCAGCCGGTGCGTGAAATCATACTTTCTTCGCACAAATCTGCCACCAGGAAGACTTATGCTAGTAAATGGAAACGTTTCTCTTTCTGGGCAGAGGCTAGGAATATTGACCCCTTTACAGCCCCTGTCCATCATGTTTTAGATTTTTTAGCAGAGCTCTTTCAAGCTGGTTCCTCCTCTGCCACCATTAGGGTCCAATTAGCTGCTATTGCAAATTTCCATGCTGGCCTGTCAGAAACCAGCATCATGTCCCACAAACTTTGCAAGGCCTTTCTCAAAGGAACTTTGTTGCTTAGGCCCCCAGTCAGAGATCCCCCGCCTCCGTGGGACTTGACCTTGATATGGGCTTCCTTGACCCCCCCCCCCCACTTTGAACCCGCGGCTTCCTGTTCCTTAAAATTGCTCTCCTGGAAGACTCTCTTTTTGGTAGCCATTACATCAGCTAGGAGAGTTTCGGAACTTCAAGCCGTCTGTATTCATCTTCCTTATCTTGTGTTTCATAAGGACAGAGTTTCACTTAGGCCTAATCCTTCGTTTCTACCCAAGATACCTTCTGAAACAAATCTGAATCAGACTATTGATCTGCCTGTCTTTTTCCTAACTATTCGAACAAAGCTGAACAAAATTTGCACCGCTTGGATGTTCATAGGCAATTACGTTTCTACTTGGACAGGACTAAGCAAATAAGAAAATCAGACCAACTCTTCTTATCCTATGCTGAGGGCAAGCAAGGACTGCCACTTTCCAAAGTAACCTTATCCAGGTGGTTGTCCTCTATTATTACCTTGATTTATCAGCTCAGACATAAAGAACTCCCTGCTAAACCTAAAGGTCATTCCACCAGAGCTTTAGCTACGTCGGTAGCTTTTCAAGCAAGACTACCAACGGAATCCATTTGTGCCGCAGTCACTTGGGCCACTCCTCATACTTTCATTTCGCATTATAAGTTGGATGTGGCCTCTAAGAATAGAGCTGAGTTTGGTTCCACTGTGCTCAAGAGTCTGTTCCGATGAGCCACCCAGGACTAAGGTGCTAGGGACGCTGTCCCATCCAGCAAGAATGAAGGCGAGATAGACAACTTAACATTAAGAAGTTATGTACCTACCATAACGTTCCATGTTAGTTGTCTTCTTCTCACCTTCTTTCTTGCATCCCACCCTCCTTCCCCCTAACCTGGACAGACCAAGAAGTCCCCTTTTGAGGCCTTCTTCCTCTGGACAACTCTGATGTACATTGTGTCCTCCTCTGTCCTTGTACTATAGTTTTTCCTTGTGGTTGGACAGGTGTCCTTGAATCTTTCCTTGGTGTTAGCTCTGCCAAATGAGATCTGGGGATCTGACGCCTAGCATTGTGGGATATAGGGAGGGCCTCGAGCCAGTAAATAGCTCTCGAGCTTTAGTAGATTGCCGAGTCAGAGCTGAGGATCGGCTCTGAACCCATCCAGCAAGAAAGAAGGTGAGAAGAAGATAACTAACATGGAAAGTTATGGTAGGTGCATAACTTCTTATTATTCAATAACAATTGTTTTGAAAATGAGAGCTAAACAAATCTGATGTAAATTTACTCATGTTCATTTTACTGTCTGTGTGAATTTTATAATATTGTCTATCAAACTATTTTATATATATTATGGTTGAGGTGATTATATTTTTGTTTAACTATTGTTATTAAGACTGTACTTGAACAGATTGTTGTGCATGCTAGTATTTTTACGTTTTGCTTATGAGTATCATACTACTTACTACATATTTTTAACTGACAGCTCCTCTTGATAGGAATTGTTGATAATGCTCCTTTTAATATACATATTTTTTACTTGCACATATTTGAGCTAAGTTGTTAATTTGATGCTGAAATTTGGGGAATGGGGTGGTGAATTACTTGTCACTTCATTGTAAAGATCATGTGATGGCTGCACTGACTATTTAAGGTATTTTTTGTTTCATGGTTAGTTACTCTCATGAAGCTCTGTAAATGAAGGGTAAAAACGCTTAGTCAGTTGTGTTTTTGTTTTCATTTTCACATTGAGTATCAAAGTGAGGTTTGTTCCAAGGTGCAAGTTGTGATGTTTATTTATTTATTTTTTTGATTATTCGTTTAGTCAAATCCCTTTGGGATATTTGTTTTATCTTTTTTTATTTTAGTTATTACTGGCTCCTGATCTGAAATAGCTATTGGATGTGTATCAGAAATTTCAATTAAATGCACATGTTCCTGTGAAATGTAAATTCTGTCTAGCCTAGCCCAGTTTTTGTATCTTGAGGAATAATATGTGAATTCACTCAGAGCTCCTACTACTGAATTCACATCTTCCACCCCAAATGTTTTCATAAATTTCTTCAAATATCTATCCTCCTTTGTTATAGTTTCCCTTCTGGGCTCCCCAGACACACCTTCCCTGTTACAAATCAAATTCCAGTCCCCACCTATAAGTTACATTGCCTGCTGAAAACTGATTATTTCTCCCAGAATTTTCTTAAGCTCCACTATAGAAGTTATGGGTGGAATGTAAATACATGCCACTGTAATCTTTCTCCTTTGCCAGTATCTTCTTAGTAACACATAACTACCATTATTATATTGTTAATCCTCTTCTATCAGTACTGGAGCTACTCTTGCAATTAATATAAGTACTATTTTCCTTTTTCCTAGTTATTTCACTGAATAACCATCCTGAAAACCTTTCTTTATCAAATTCACACGTTCAGTCCTTTCCAAATGTGTCCCATATAGCATAGTTATTTGCACTCTACATTTTTTAACATATTTCACTACTCATTCGTTTTTTATGTATCTGTGAGGACATTAACATTTAAATATAATACTGAAAGGCTCATTATGTTAAAATGTTATTATTCCCACCTTTTATTTGTAACAGTTTTTGTTAAGTATCTAGAACCAGCTTTTGTATTACAAGCATGCAATAATATTTGGCAGGCTGACTTTTTATACAGTTGTTTCTTGTGAAAGCCATTTGAGCCTATGTCACATCTTACAAAACGTTTTTGTTTTACTGAAAGCCCTCAAAAAAATATACACCCAATATGCCCCCAAAACTATTAACTTTATATTAACACAAAAAACTATGTACATCTTCAAATATTATACTTTTACCTTTCTAACAGGAGCACTTATCCCAACCTGACAGCCACACTCATAGACTTGGGATAACCTAAAAGGAAGGTTATCCATGCTAAGTCGCATGGTAGAGCCTGTGCTTCTACTGAGAAGTGCTGTCTGGTTTTGTCTTATCTTTACTGCTCCCAGAATGATAAAACACTTGAATGCTTTCAGAAAAAAAAATCTCCAACCCATTGAAAGAAAGAAGTATTCTATTTTTATTGCTCTTTATCAGACTGTCTCTATGGAGACATGAGAACCAGATATGGGGTTGCTAGAAGAGAGCTGTGTTATATTCAATGTTCTTTTTTATTTATTTGCTTTCTCTCAAAATGTATTACTAGATAAAGCTAAGAGCCTTAACCCACTCATTTCCCTGTGCAAGAATGAGAAAAAGCACACTAATTTTTCTTGTATCATATTCTTTTGAAAAGACATTTCTTCTTTTTTTGTTACATTGCTGTGCCTACATTTCTTAAAACTGAACAAGGAGAAAGAGAAAAGAAGGAAAATAGGGGCACCTATTTACTTTAGTATCCCCATTACACTTGAAAGTAACTGAGAAAACTTTACTTTATAACATGCAGATCTAATGTATTATATAAATATTATTGTTAAGAATAAGCGTTTGTTTTACTTACAGTTAACGTTTTCCTTTTCCTCCTCTCCTAAGTGGCCCTTCAAACATTAATGACATGAAGGAGAATATATACTTTAGAGTCCCCTAGAAATATAACAAAGTCAAAAAAGTGCAATATTTCCAGGTTTTCTTGCTCTGTCATGTTTCACAAATATAAGTAATGCTTTATAATCCCACATTTATTAGTCAAGTTCCAAGTTGCAGGTTTTATTCCTGTTTATCTCCATCTCCCAAATCCCAATTTCTCCTTCCTTTTCAGTGTAATCTCAGTTCTTCTAGTCAACTGTTGTGCTTTTTTTGACTCTCTCAAGGATTTTCTGTTGAAAGACTGGAAAAGGTTTCACTGGCACAGTCTGTCTATGGTCTTTATTACAAAAGAACAAAAAGCAGAATCTCCTTCTGTTTCACAATTCACGTTTTGCAGGACAAATTTTGTATTTCTTCCTTAGCATGTTCTGCATCAAAAAATGATTTTGTCCCTCCAGGAAAGAATAATATTAAGATAGCTGGATACTGCAGTTTGAATCTCATGCCTGCTTCTCAACATTCCCCGATTAGTGGAATAAATTTATTCCTCCTCTGCCTGGTATACACCGAGTAATAATTTTCCGCAAACATTCTGCTGTCTCCCATTTTCAGTACTTTGTCCTTCTGCCACAGTTTTGTCATAATCAACTCCTTCTGCTGGTAGGATTGTATCTTTACTATTAAAGGTCTAGGTTGCTTTCTCATGGCCAGGTTTAGAGCATACACACGATGTCCCCTTTCAATTATCAACTCCTGTTGTGGAATACTAGTCCAGTTGCTTATTTGTGCTTTCATAAAATGAATATAGTCTGCTTCTTTCAGCTACTACTTATTATTCTTACTATTTTTTTCTTATTATTCTTGTCTCTCTTGTTATTAAAAAAAGAAAAACTTTCGTTATATTGGTGCAAACTATTCTTATGTTAGTTTGTTAAATCTTGATTACCCTGTAAGTATTTTAAAATTATCAACAGTTGTTTTCTGTTTTTTCTTTGCTATGGAGCTTTTCTCCTTGGGTCTACACAGAAAAGGGGTCTCTACCCAGTCAGACTAATCCGGTTAACAAATGTCAAATAAATAAATAAATACTCTGTCACAGCAGAAAATCTCAGGTTTTCCCTGGGTGCTCTGTCCTCTAATTCTATTACTTTTTGAAACATCTCTTCTTGAGCAGTCTTATATTCAGTCAGCCTTTTTTCATTTCGACCTCCGATTTTTGCAGTTTTATTACATGTTCTAAATATCTGTTTAAAGCTTCTTCCAATATATCGAGTTTTTTGTTATTTGAATTGATATACTCCATCAGTCTTTCATTTATTTTAACTAGCCCTTGAGTACATTTGACTTATTTTTTTCCTTTAGATTACTGGAAGTCATGTCTTGCACCAAATCTGGAGATTGCACTGCTTTTTGCTGAACAGCTGCAGAATTCTTTCCAGTCAGCGTTTTTCCTCCCCTTTTATGGTTGATTTTCTTTAAGGTTTTCTGAATTTCTTTTCTGTTGGCATCCAGGCAGTGCACTTACTTGCTAGTTACTGACAGTTACCAAAAAAGAGTTCAATGGCTCTCTCTTCTGAGTTTCTGTTTTCACACTGGGAAAGCTGAAATTAATCTGCTACTCAATGTGCAGCCATCTTGTAAGTCCTAAAAGCAATTAATCTTGAGAGTTCTGAACACACTTTGCTGAGAGAAATGTAACATTTAAAGGTACAGTGGCAAGACGTTCAATGAACAATAAATAAAGTTAGAAACCATTGGAAGTGAATGAGTAGCAGGAGCCTCTCCAGAAGTCTTAATGCTTTAATACATTTAATAAAACAGTGGACAATTTAGTAAATTTGCTTAAAGGTAGCTAGTGTATGTTTTTTTCTTAGGGTAAAAGTTGATGTTTACTTGAAGCATGCAAGCTGCTTTTCACATTTGGGAGGGGAACAGAGATAAAAAAGAACAGATAGCAATCAGTTTAAGTGGGAGCAGTTTGTAGCATGTACTTTAGCATGAATAACTTTAAGTTTAGATTATGTAGTGCCTGTGGTTAGAGCTCTCAATTAGGGGTTACTACTTTTATCTAAATGATAAACTTAATTTGTTGAAAATGTGCATGGTTTTGAATGTTCATCATAAGTTAAAAGGGGATAGTGGTTCTGAAAATGTTTTTAGTTTTTTTTTGTTTGCATGTTTTCATACAAGCAAAATGTCATGCAAAATGTGACAGGTTCAAATTGAGATGAAAAGGAACAACTGTGTGAAAGATCAAATTGTCAAAGAATAGTGTGTGCATGTGCACTAAATGTTGGAAATATACATTCAAAAGAAATGGCATGCATAAAAGGTAGGAGTAATTATAATGTCTAGTCTGTCCATGATTTCATGGAATACAAATATCCTTACAGGTATAAACAAAAAGCAAAGAGCACTGAATTGTATTAAGAACTGTAAGGTGCAAATAGCAATGCTGCAGGAGACGCATATGGATAAAAATGAGCATGCAAATTTGGCAAAGAATTTCAGGATGGACATTCAGCAGAATATCAGGGACAAAGGAAAGGAGAGTAATAATACTATTTGCTTGATGAGCTCAAATAGTGACAGAAGATGGAAAAAATGACTACTGTAAATTTGTCAAAGTAAGGGGATACAGGTAAGGAAAAACAGAAGGGAGATTATGCTGGCATATATTCATATTCCACCAAAAACTGCTGTTACAGAGATTAAAAAACTTTTGGAAGACATACTCGGCTTTCATCAGAGAATTTACAAGCGGGAACTGGAACTTGATTTGTAAAGGTGAGGAGGTATCAGGGGAACTCTCAAGGGAAAATACAATACAAGATTTCCAGAGAATTATATGAGAATATGTTCTTACCATAACGTTCCATGTGAGCTGTCCGTCTGGCCATTCATTCTTAACTAACGAGTTCAGAGCCGATCCTCAGCTCCGACTCAGCCATTTTTACAAGCTTGAGGTCTTCAACTAGCTTGAAGCTAATCCCCTATCCCATGATGCCCTAGTCCACTGCTCAGATCTTGTTTGCATGCATATTAAAAATTGTATAAAGGTTACCTCTTATACTATAAGAAAAAAACTTGAAAAAGGTCAAAGTCCAATTATTAATAAAGTCCAGATCCAAAAAACATACACCAACACTGTTGAAAACAGTGGAAAAAGTCCAAATAAACCAAATTCCACAGCAACGGAAATAACAGCATAGACTGATAAATAAAATATTTTATTTCTGATTCTGGTACCTCGGCCTTCGCCTTCAATGGAATAATTAACATGTTCAGAAGCAAGTCTATAAGAACCACCTTCTAATTACATTAATTAATTAATTAATTAATTAATTAATTAAATGCAATTAGCAATGTTTCAAAAATTTAAAGCCACAAACACAAAACTTCAAATCCACCAATATAAAGCTATAAGCTGCCAATAAAAAACTTTTTTTACAAATCCATTAGTTATACATACTTAAACATTTTTAAACATTTTATTGCTATGAATTCAAATGTAATATTATAATATCAATCATATTTCCAAATTCATCCCATTAGGAAAGAGAGTATTAAAGTTAATAATATACCTAGATTCCATATTTAATAACCTCTGTTGAAAACTATGGTTAGACCCCCCCATCCCATATGGTCTGGCAACAACACTAAAAATTAAATCTCTCACCGAACCCTCATGCTCTATATAAAAGTGATTAGCCACAGGACTATCCAAGCCTTGAATTTCTAATATCTCCTAGATGTTCTAGTATTCTTAATTTTACCTTAAGTTTAGTTTGCCCAAAATACCATTTTTTTACAGGACAGTTACATCCTATAACATAAATAACCCCAAATGAATTACAATCAAAATGATCAATGGCATTATATAAAATGCCATTGATCCTAGTACCATCCAAATTCCTGATCTTGTCACAAACCTTACATCTACCACACGCATATGCTCCTGCATTGGCCAGTTTTTCCCTTCTGCCTTTGTTTCTTACTAGCTCCTTTAAACTTTGAAATCTACCATAGGAAAAAATCACATCCTTAGGAATAATATTTTTAAGGCTATCATCATTTCTAATGATAGGCCATAATTCCATTACCAGTAGATGGGAGAAAAAGCTGAACATTTATTTACAAAGAAAATCCTATTTGTCTCATCATTTTCTTCCTTAAATTTATTCTCATCTTCCCCATTTTTTATAATTCCCATCACAATAATGAATTCTTCCACTACCTGCAGACCTCTGAAAATCATGTGCTTACCCTAGTTCTTTTTCTACTTTAACTTGGGCTCTACTTATCACATCATGTGAATATCCTCTCACAAACAATTTTTCCTGTACTCTATCAAATTCCATTACAAAATTATCCTTCTCTGAAATATTTCCTGCAATACGTTTGAATTCCCCAAAAGGCAGTGAATTAACAAGATGAAAACTATGCATGCTAGAAGCATGTAAAAAATTGTTAACTGCTGTGGTTTTGTGGAAAGGTTTATGTTGTATTCTACCATCCACACCCACATAAAATTCCACATCTAAATATTGTATTTTATCTCCACCTATAATAAAAGTAAAATCCAACCCACACAGATTTTCTTTTAAGCTAGAGATAAATACTTCAAATTCTTTGGGGTTCCCCTTGCATAGAAATAAAAGGTCATCAATAAATCTCTTATACTTGATCACCCTATTTTGGAAAAAATTCTTAGAATACAGAAATAAATTTTCAAAAAATCCCATGAAAATAACAGCATATGAAGGAGCAAAACAGGCACCCACTGCAGCACCAACTTTCTGCAAATAAAATTTCTTTTCAAACTCAAAATAATTGTGTGTAAGGCAAAATTCCAACAAACTAATAATATAGGAGGTTCGTGGACCTTCTCCCAACAGTTTACCTACTGCTTCAAGTCCCCAAAAAGTATTAATGTAGGTATATAGTGACTTTACATCCACACTGACCCAGTAGAAATCACTTTCCCAAATAATACCCTTAAAAAAATCACAAACTTCCTTAGTATTTTTCACATGTGAGGATATTCTTGGTAAGTGTTCTTTTAAAACTGAGTCCAGAAACATACCGACATTTTGTGAAAAAGCACCTCTCCCTGAAACAATAGGACGCCCAGGTGGATTTCTCAAATCCTTATGAATCTTAGGAATGATAAAAAATCTGGCATCCTTTGGGTTCTTAATAAATAATTTTTTAACTTCTCCACGAGTAAAGAAACCCAAATGTTCACCCCTTTCCAATAGATCATATAAGGCATTATTGAATTCCACCTTGGGATTTGTTGGTAAACTTTCATAAGTGTCACTATCAGATAACAAATCTAACACTAGAGAATTATACCTATCTCTAGACAAGATAACCCAGTTTCCACCTTTGTCAGACTCCATGAAAACATATTTCTCACTCTTTTCCCTTATTTCACATAGAGCTTGCCATTCTGTTTTAAAAAGTTTATAACCCTTCTGATGGTTTTTAAATAACCCAAATTCCTTCACAATTTGTTTACTCAAGGTTTTTTCAAAAATATTAATACTGTTGTTCAACTTAGGAGGAATAAATTCACTAACATATGGTACACCTTAGGAATTTCAAATCTTCAGTAACCAGTACAATACTCAAAAGCTAAATCAGAAGATGAACGATATTCTAATTCTGAAAAAATGTCTATCATTTCATTCTCATAAACAGACATGTCCATTAACAAACTTTCAAGAATAGAAACATCATTCATTTCTTCCAAATTACTAACGATTCCTCTCTCTTTGTTTGCAAAAAAAAACTTTCAGATGTAACTTCCTGCAAAACTCTTTGGCCTCTAACATTAAATCAGCCAGTGAAGGAATGTGAGTTGGAACAAATTTAGTCCCTTTATACAGAACTTGTTTCATAACATCAGAAATGCATAAATCAGAGAGATTAATTATATTTAAATTCTCACCTGCAAAAGAGTTAGAATAGCCATTACATACAGTTCTTATCCCACCACCAATATGAGAAATTTGTCCACATTCATCTGTCCCTTGTATATTAAACATAGAATCAATTGTTCTTTCTTTTCGCCTGAAAGCACCGATTGCGCCCTTTCCTTTGAGTCAAATTTTCTTTGTCAGATGAAGTAGTCTCTTGCGGACGGCTAAAACCCACAGTATTTTCAGCATTTGCTTCATCGAAGGGAACGCTCTTCCTTCCCACTGAATCTGTATCAATCGATGAACCGGATGTGTCTCTAAGGCCGCGGGATCTGCTTCTGCTGTTTTTTGAAGCAGATCTACCACGCCCCCTCTTAAAGTTGAATTGCCAAGAAAAAATCATCCCCGTAGCATAATCATTGGTGTCCCGTACAAACTTCTTCTTTTTACGTTGCACTACCTGCATTTCTATTTTTGACACTCTTAACTTAATGTCATTTAAATTCTGTGCAAAATCTGCTTTCAGGGAATTATTACGTAAAGTCTCTTGGAGTTCAACAATATTGGAACGTATTTTAATAAGCGCTCTTTCGTTGCGCTTGATAAGCACCTTTAACCAGCCCCAAGTACACTGTAGGGAAATCTCTTTCCATTCTGCAAAAAGGTCAGAATCCTCCTCCGAGAATTCATATGCAGGTAAATGGTCCACTCTAAGCCCCCTTGGAGTGGTATTAGAACTGACATATTTTTCCAATAGCTTTAAATCATAAAAAACAGTTGCTTCCTTTACCATTAGCTTTTCCAACTCCTCAAACTTTGTAGAACAATCATTGCTGCCACATACCCACGGGTCGTTGGAGGCAAACCTTCTTTCTCTATCCTTACAAATGGAAGAAAAATCCAAAACATTCGAATTACTCTTTGTGGCAACTGGTGGTCCCGCTGCTCCGTCGGTGGACATTGCAATCAACCAAAAAACACACACTAACACTGTTGAAAACAGTGGAAAAAGTCCAAATAAACCAAATTCCACAGGACTAGCTAAAGTAGAAAAAGAACTAGGGTTAGCACATGATTTTCAGAGGTCTGCAGGTAGTGGAAGAATTCATTATTGTGATGGGAATTATAAAAAATGGGGAAGATGAGAATAAATTTAAGGAAGAAAATGATGAGACAAATAGGATTTTCTTTGTAAATAAATTTTCAGCTTTTTCTCCCATCTTAAGAAGACTGGTAATGGAATTATGGCCTATCATTAGAAATGATGATAGCCTTAAAAATATTATTTAAGGATGTGATTTTTTCCTATGGTAGATTTCAAAATTTAAAGGAGCTAGTAAGAAACAAAGGCAGAAGGGAAAAACTGGCCAATGCAGGAGCATGTGCGTGTGGTAGATGTAAGGTTTGTGACAAGATCAGGAATTTGGATGGTACTAGGATCAATGGCATTTTATATAATGCCATTGATAATTTTGATTGTAATTCATTTGGGGTTATTTATGTTATAGGATGTAACTGTCCTGTAAAAAAATGGTATTTTGGGCAAACTAAACATAAGGTAAAATTAAGAATACTAGAACATCTAGGAGATATTAGAAATTCAAGGCTGGATAAGGCTGGATAGTCCTGTGGCTAATCACTTTTATATAGAGCATGGGGGTTCGGTGAGAGATTTAATTTTTAGTGTTGCTGCCAGACCATATGGGATGGGGGGGTCTAACCATAGTTTTCAACAGAGGTTATTAAGTATGGAATCTAGGTATATTATTAACTTTAATACTCTCTTTCCTAATGGGATGAATTTGGAAATATGATTGATATAATATTACACTTCAATTCATAGCAATAAAATGTTTAAAAATGTTTAAGTATGTATAACTAATGGATTTGTAAAAAAGAAGTTTTTTATTGGCAGCTTATAACTTTATATTGGTGGATTTGAAGTTTTGTGTTTGTGGCTTTAAATTTTTGAAACATTGCTAATTGCATTTAATTAATTAATGAATGTAATTAGAAGGTGGTTCTTATAGACTTGCTTCTGAACATGTTAATTATTCCATTGAAGGCGAAGGCAGAGGTACCAGAATCAGAAATAAAATATTTTATTTATCAGTCTATGCTGTTATTTCCGTTGCTGTGGAATTTGGTTTATTTGGACTAAAGTCCAGATCCCCCAGGAATCCACAGGCTGGGGGTTAGAGGAAGGGAAGTAAGAATGAATGGGAAGATGGACAACTCACATGGAACATTATGGTAAGAATATAACTTTTTTATGTGAAGTTGTCCTATCTCGCCTTCATTCTTAACTGATGGGACCGCATCCCTAGCGCCATTAATCCTGTGTGGTTCACGGGAATATATTCTTCAGCACAGTAGACCCAAAGGAAGCCCTGTCCCCGGAGGCCATATCTACTTTGTAATGAGTGATGAAGGTGTGGGGTGTTACCCAAGTTGCTGCTGTACAAATGGTGTCTATAGGGACTTTTGCACAAAAGGCTGAAGAAGTAGCAATGGCTCTAGTTGAATGTGCCTTTACTTTTCCTGGTACTTTCCAATTTACTGAGTTATAAGTAAAGAAAATATAGTCCGATAGCCATCTGGATAAGGTGGTTTTTGGATAAAGTGGTTTTTGCTACCGCTATACCTTTTTTAGCTTCTGAGAATGACGCAAAAAGTTGATCAGATTTTCTGAATTCTTTTGTTCTATGTAAATAGAAACATAATTGTCTGTGGACATCAAGCTGGAGCAGCATGTATTCTGCCTTATTGCCATACTTGGGAAAAAAAGACTGGCAACTCTATGATTTGATTTAAATTAGATTCTGAACAGACTTTAGGTAGGAAGGATGGATTTGTTCGCAGGGAAACTCTGTTGTTGTGAAACAAGAGGCATGGGGGTTGACTGAAAGTGCTTGCAGTTCTGACACCCTTCTAGCTGAAGTGATGGCTACTAAAAAGATAGTTTTCCAAGTTAAAAATTTTAACTCGCAGGAAGATGCAGGTTCAAATGGTGGAAGAATTATCCTGGATAGGACGAAGTTGAGGTTCTATGGTGGTAGTGGAGGTTTTATTGGTGGCCTTAAAAGACAAGTACCTTAAGAAAAGCTTTACACAATCTATGTGACATAATGGTTAGTCTATTTTCACCTAGATGAAAATTTGATATTGCAGCTAATTGTACTCTGATGGTAGCAGAGGCAGCACCCTCTTCAAAAAGCTTTGTTAAAAATTCTGAAATAGAACGAAGGGGTGCAGAATAAAGGTAAATTCTATTTTCTAAAGCCCAACTGGAAAATCTTTTCCAATTGTTAAGATACAGTCTTCTTGTTGATGTCTTATGAGAAGATATCAAAATGTGTTGTGTGGCAGATGAGAGACTTTTTAAGCTGGCTGTGTTTGGAACTGAAGCAGCCAAGCTGTCAACTTTACGGTTTCGAAGGACGGATGAGGAACTCCTGAAGAATGGGTGAGAAGATCCGGCACTGGGCCCAAAATCCAAGGTTCCTCCTGAAGATGAAGCTGTAGGAAGGGGAACCAAATTTGACGAGGCCAGTAAGGGGCTATCAGAATTAAGGTCCTTTCCAATAGGCTGGCTTTCTGTATAACTCTATTAATGGGAAGGGGGAAAAGCAAATAGGAGTCCTGGGGGCCAATTGTGTATCAGTGCATCCCTCGGGGACTTCCCCGGAGGGGGAATTAGGGCAAAGTAGTTGCTGCATTTTGTGTTTGTGGACGTGGCAAAAAGATTGCAGCAAGTCTGGCCCCATTTGTGGAAATGCTCTCTGCTACCTCTTGTTTGAGGGACCACTCGTGAGGCATCAGTATTTCTCTGCTGTGTTTGTCCGCAATCATGTTGGATCTTCCCGGGATGTGCGTTGCTATTAGAAAGCGTTGGGAGGTTGTTGCCCACTGCCAAACTCTGAGGGCCTCTCGACAAATAGGATATGATTTGTTTCCTCCTTGTTTGTTTATGTACCATACCAATGACATATTGTCTGTTTGGATTGCAGTCGTTTCTACAGGTAGAGAGTCTTGGAATGCCTGCAATGCTAGAAGCACTGCTCTCATCTTTAGAACATTGATGCGCAAGTGAACCTTGTGTTCTTGCCACGTGCCTTGGGCTGTTCTTCCTAAATAATGCCCCCCCGGTTGTAATTC